>NC_050579.1:272084334-272395584 GCF_011100635.1 Trichosurus vulpecula | reverse complement strand
AGTTCTAGGATTTTACTGTTTATTACCAGCTCTCTGGAAGTTACCCCTGCATTCTAGCCTCTTTACCTCCAAATTATCTAGCTGTTGTTGGCTGTTATCATTATACCTTCTTTTCTCTTATAGCTCACCACTTTTTATTGTGTAGGATGCCTAGGTCCAAAGGATCTGCCAGATAACTCCCAGTCATTGGAATTAATTGCTTCTTTAGAGGCATAAGCCTCAGACTCAACATAAATAAAATGGCTTCTACAGAAGAAAAAAACAGAGTAATGCACGTAAGAGGATGGAGAAGAGGGCTATTGGTCACAGGGAAGCTTCCTGTCAGTCACATGGTGGCTCTGAATTTTTTTTTTTTCCAAATTGATGCTTTCTAAATAAGTGAAGATGTGTTCTAAAAGCACTGTGTTTCGGTGTCTTCAGAGGATGTTTGCCAAAGCTGTGTGTGTGTGTGTGTGTGTGTGTGTGTGTATGTGTGTGTTTGTGTGTGTGTGTGTGTGTTGTTCTTTGTACCATATCCTTGAGGATTGTTGGCCAAAGCCTCCAGGATCTCTCAGTACAGCTTGGCAGTAGGAGCCATCTACATTGGTTGCCAGGACAAATAGCACTGGATAAACCCCCCCCCCCCAAGTATCCACTCCAAGAATGTAGAATTACCATTTGTCTCTCCTGCCACTTTTCTGCCTGGGATTTCTCTATTAAGAGGACACAGGAAAGGAAGACAATTAATAAAAATTATTTCAATGGGAAATATGGGTGTGACTTTGGTTGTCCCAGCTCTCAGCAAATCTGAATGGTTAGTAAATTGAAAAATCAAAGATGAGCAAAATGACAGTTTTGTTTTAGGGGCAGCTTAAGAAGTTGAAGACCATATCGTAACTCTTAGTGAAGCGTAAATGAAACCACCAAAGGATTAACAGTGTGATTGGATGACATTTGGACCCTTTTTACCTGTGGTTTCTTGGTGTAGTTAGTGATGATGACCTATCCTGGGCTCGTTAGGCTGTTGATTTCTTTATTCACGAGCACTCGTTTTACTTCTGCTTGGGTGTCCTCTCGAGGATGTAAACTCTTTTATTGATCTGAAGTTATTTGCTATCATGCTTATTCTTTCTAGCTGGTTGTGGAAATGGTATAGTCCTTGGAAATAAACAACTTGTGTGTGTGAAGGAGACTCTGGAAAGTTTGAGCAGTTATTTTAGGTTGCAGGCATGTTGCAAGCCACACCAACCATGGAATCACTAATGTCTTAACATTCTTTTTTTTGTTTGAACTCAGGAGCAGAGGCCTGGCCACCAGGGGTTTGTCTTAAGTATGTTGGGGGAGACCAGTTTGGACATGTGAACATGGTGATGGTGAGATCGTTAGAACCCCAAGAGATTGCAGATGTCAGCGTCCAGATGTGCAGTCCCAGCATAGCGGGAATGTATCAGGGACAATGGCGTATGTGCACTGCTACAGGACTCTACTATGGAGGTGAGTCTGTCATCTTGTAACCCTAGGTGAGGAGCGCTCTCATTGCTCACAGAACCTGCTTGTGCAGCATCTTTTAAACGATCCCCAAATATAGAGCTAAAATGAGTTTAGAGTAGGATAAACTGCCGTACTCTCTGTGGGGTAGATTTATTCCCTTTTACCTTGATAATTTGATTTAAAATTAACTTAGTAAGCAAAGGAAGGGTGCTGATGTGCTATGCTATACATTGCTTATTATTAATATCACCCTTATCACATAATATGTGTTAGCTGCTATACAGAATTCAAAAGTCAGTCTCCATCCTCAAGGAGGTTAATAGAAGGTTAACAGCCACGCCAAACACAGACAGAAGATGTGTGTACTTTTATGTAAAAATTTACCGTGCTAAGAACATTTATTTCTCTTCACTTTTTTCTTGCTTTTTAGTGCTTTTAGATGAGAGGAAGCTGATGTATACTATTTGTGTTATTCTTTTATTCCAAAGATCACTTCTTATCTTGTTTTCTTTAGTCCCTGAGGATTATAGTCTTCAGGACTTTGTTTGCTTTTAGTGTAAAGTTGGGAATAATTATAATCATTCTACGTAGTATTAAGGTAGTTCTTTTTTTTTTTAAATAATATTGGAGGCTATATAGGCCTCCATTGTGTATAATATGGACATCATGGACTTTTAAGAGTGGAAGGAACCTTAAAAGCTCACCTAATTTCATCCTTTCCTCTAGGCCAGGCCCATTCTTGAGAGATGAAAATATATCTTTTTGTACCCCAAAATTGTTTCTTAGTTAAATAGAACTGTCTTTTTTGGGGGGGGGACAGGGGTGACTATTTTAACAATCTTCTTAGGATGACAATGTTTAGAAGTGGAAAGGATCTTAGAGATTAAGTCTAAGACCCTCATTTTACAGATGAGCAAACAGGTCTGTGAAGTAAAGTGTTTGCCTAAGATCTTAGAGGTCCACATTCTATTCCAGGTTCTCATGTCTTTGCATTGAACCAGTGTTTTCTTGGACTGTCTTAGAGGTTCTGACTTTATTTTGTTAAATGCTCTCTTATTTCTGTAATAGTAGCACTCATGAAGTAATTTATTTCTCATTTTTTAGACATTTAGCGAAGAGTTTCTTGTCTTTTTTCACTTTAGTTGAATCAGATGTCACATTTTAAAAATCCTGTATTGCACGGTGGTTAGAGCCCTGTACCTGGACTCAGGAAGACCCAAATTCAAATCTGGACTCAGACACTTACTAGTTGTGTGACCTTAGGCAAGGCACCTGTTTGCCTCAGTTTCCTCAACTGTAAAATAGGGTTAAAAACAGCATCTATCTTGCATAGGGTTGTTGTAAGGATCAAATGAGATAACCACTGTAAAGCGTTTAGCACAGTGCCTGGCACACAGTAAGCAATATATAGATGTTAGCTACTATTACTACAGTTGTCACTCAACATTTACAGGGGTTAGCAATGCAAGACCCCCATGAATGTGAAAAACTTTGAATAACTCTAGGCCCCACCCCAAACCTTTATTTGTAATAATTATTTATTTACCACACAAAACAAGTAAAAGAGTTGCAGTTTCTGTGAGAGATTAGAATCTTACACGCTGCGTAGTATCTTTGCAGCTGCGGGTTGCAGCCACTGCTTCGTGGATTTCTTTCTCTAAAGCTCAAGGAAAGAGGAAGCATTTCCAAAGAGAGCACTTAGCCCATATTTATTGCAATGAAACTTTTAACAAAGTTTAACTGTTTATAATTTGTGAATGTATACATATGGTACTAAAAGATAAAAATGGATTAATAATTTACAATATTTATGCATTTATGACTCAGTAAATCTTTTTTTTAGTTTTCTTTACACATGTGCATCATCTGCGATTTTCCACAGTTCATCACAAATCTACAAAAATTCCTTTTAATTATCGATGGCCAACCTGCTAATAACTAAAACCACAAATCTGAAACTCACTGTTTTAACTATTAAGCGTTGTTTCTTACATGAAACCTTTCCTGATCCCCCAAGTATCTTTGACCTCATTTGACAGCTTTGAATTTACCTTATATTTACTTTGTATATGAGGCAATCTCGCACAGTGGAGAGAGAGTCGTTCTCAGAACCAGGAAGGCCTGTCCTCAATTCCTGCCTCTCAGATCCACTGGCTGTGTTGCCCTGGACAAGTCACTTAACCTTGTGTCCATACTCCAGTCCATCAGGGTCAAACTCAAACAGAAACAGATCCCTGTGGACCATACACTGATTTAGAAAACCACAAATCAACATTATCTGTGATTGACTGTACTATTTTGTTTAACATTTCCCAATTTTATTTTGATCTGACTCCTCCATGTCCAGTTCAGGGCCCCAGGCAGCCTTGACACCTCTCTAGTCTTGCCTTGCATTAACAGAGGAAGCTCCTCACCAGGTTCTCTCTATACCAATTAAATCACAAGTCCAAGCCCTATCCCTATGCCTACTTTGCATATATTTTCCATCTCTTGACATCTATACATGTTGTTTTACCCAACAAAATAGAGGCTCCTGTAGAGCAAGCAAATTTGATTTTTGTCTCTGTCCCCCACTGGGTATAGTGACTGGCACACACAGTAGCTTAATAAATGCTTGTTGATTAATTGTTCTCCTCAAGAAAAAAGAAAACCAAATGTGACATCTGTTATCTATAAAATGAGGTGGTTAACTGGATGACCTCTAAGTCCCTTCCAGCTCTAAATCTATGGTTCTATAATTAGGCTGAGTAAGATTGGGATTAGAAGTGGCATCTGACCTATCAGATAGTGAGACTGATTTTTTTGTGTGTGTTAATTGTTGTTGTTTGGTTGTTTTAGTCATGTCTGACTCTTTGCAACCCCATTTTGGGGTTTTCTTTTTTTATTATTATTTATTTAATATTTTTAGTTTTCAGCATTGATTTCCACAAGATTTTGAATTACAAATTTTCTCCCCATTTCTGCCCTCCCCCCTACTCCAAGATGGCATATATTCTGATTGCTCCGTTCCCCAGTCAGCCCTCCCTTCTGTCACCCCACTCCTCCCCATCCCCTTCTCCCTTACTTTCTTGTAGGGCAAGATAGATTTCTATGCTCCATTGCCTGTATATCTTATTTTCCAGTTGCATGCAAAAACAGCTTTTTTTTTTTGAACATCTGCTTTTAAAACTTTGAGTTCCAAATTCTCTCCCCTCTTCCCTCCCCACCCACCCTCCCTAAGAAGGCAAGCAATTCAACATAGGTCACACGTGTATCATTTGTAAAACCTTCCCACAATACTCATGTTGTGAAAGACAAACTATATTTTGCTTCCTCCTATCTAGTCCCCTTTTATTCAGTTTTCTCCCTTGACCCTGTCCCTTTCCAAAGTATTTGCTTGTGATTACCTCCTCCCCTCACATCTTTCTCATTTCTCTTCCCAATTTTTCCTCTGCTTCTCTTACTTGCTTTTCCAAATGCTTTTTGTGTTCTTCCATGGCCTGAGACCAATTCATATTTTTCTTGGAGGCTTTTGATGTAGGCTCTTTGACTTTGTTGACTTCTTCTGGCTGTATGTTTTGGTCTTCTTTGTCACCAAAAAAAGATTCCAAAGTCTGAATCTGAGTCTTTTATGGCTGCCTGTTCATGTTCCCAGCCAACTACTTGACTTTCGAGCTTTTTGTTGGGATATGACTGCTTGTAGAGTGGAGAGTACTTTTTTCCAAGCTTGAGGGTTGCACTGCTGTTTTCAGAGCCACTTCTACACAGCAAGCTCTGCCATACCAGCGCTCCTTCTCCCCCAAGAACTGCCAACCAGTATTGCAGCCCAGATCCAGGCAGGGCAAAGCAGGCTTTGCACTCCCGCTCTAATCTGCCACTTAATTTCTCCCACCAGGTGGACCTGGGGTCGGAAGCAACTGCAGCTGTAGCTCTGGAAGCAGCCTCAGAACTGCACCACCTCTGTGAACTCCTTTTACTCTGTCCCAGCAGCTTTTCCCACTGACCTTCTCTGTTGTCTTTGGCATTTGTGGGTTGAGAAGTCTGGTAACTGCCACAGCTCACTGATTCAGGGAGCTAGGGCCTGTTCCGCCCAACTCCCAGTCTGGTTGGTCCAGCGTGGCTCACGCTGGGCTCTGCTCCTTTCCACTCCCAGGTCTGTGCGATGGACCCTTCCCAGCGACCATCCAGGCTGTCCTGGGCTGGAGCCCTGCTTCCCTTTGCTATTTCGTGAGTTTTGCAGCTCTAGAATTTGTGCAGAGCCATTTTTATAGATGTTTGGAGGGATCTGGTGTAGAACTTTAGCAAGTCCCTGCTTTCCAGCTGCCATCTTGGCTCCACCTCTCCCCCCTGCCCGGCCCCCCCCCCCACCCCATTTTGGGGTTTTCTTGGGAAAGATACTAAAGTGGCTTCTCCATCTCATTTTTGGATAACATAACTAGTGCCTGAGGCTGGATTTGAGTTAAGGTCTTCCTGATTCCAGCCACAGGGCTCTAATCAGTGTGCCACCTAGCTGCCTTCGAGGGCCTAAACTACGATAGGTGTGATGTGAATGGTTGCAGATGTATATGAGAAATGTTCTGGAGATAAAATTGACAAGATTTGGCCACTGATTGGTTATATTCAGATTGAATGAGAGAGTAAAGAATCAATGACTCCATTATCACAACAGTGACCCTAAGTTTCTCCCTGAAGCCAAGGCCCATGGTTTTTTAATACCAATAGTTTGGTGGTTTGTTTTTTTTTTTGGTTTGGCAGGGCAGTTGGGGTTAAGTGACTTGCCCAAGGTCACACAGCTAGTTAGTGTGTCAAGTGTCTGAGGTTGAATTTGAACCCAGGTCCTCCTGACTCCAGAGCCGGTGATCTACTCACTGCGCCACCTAGCTACCCCGAGTTTGGTGTTTTCAGATCAAAGTTGGTGGTTACTGAGAAGGCAATATGGAGTTTTATGATGGGCATAAATAATTTGTTGTTCATTTGTTTTCAGTTGTGTCTGACTTTTTGTGACCCCATTTGGGAACTGGTATTCTAGATGATAATCACAGCTGTATGTCCAAAAAAGGAGAGGGGCCATACATGTGGCTTTTGGTGCCTACATAATGGCAAGAGGGCTAGAGGAAATCCCCTAGAATGTTGAATGGGTCCATTGAGGAAGATTTATGGGATAATCTATGTAAAAGCCTCATAGGAGGAGAAGATACAGATCTGCAGGCCCATTGAAACATCAGAATGCACCTCCAGAAAATTTACTACGTAGTTGATGTACATTATTTTATTGGATTCTCAAAACAACTTTGTGAGGTGGGTACTACTGGAACTTCAATGTATTTAAAAAAGGCCTTTTTACTCATGTACACATTCATATTCTTTCTTTAGTCTGAAATAATTTTTCTTTTTAGTTCACAATTTCCTCATCACTCTAGAGAATTAAAAAGGGAATTAGAAGAAAGTACATCTTCATTACAACATTCTGATTTTGTTTTTGTGAAATCAGTTTTTTAAAATCTGTCATGTGAATTTTAAGCCTTTGTCACCATTAATATGTATACTGACTTTCATTTAAGACTGATAATGCTACTGTGTGTTTGCTGTTAATAAGATATACTGACACTGATGATAGTTAAAACCACAGAAGCAACTTTGCAAGCAACAGTTTTTTATATCAGATTTTATTTAAAAAACTTCATTATTAATCTGTCCTTTAAGTTACTCTTTTGTTTTGAACCTTCATGTTGGTTTCATAAAGTGAACATAAGCCACCTTGTCAAACTTAAACCGGTTTATTTTTTATTTTATACTAAACAGACCATATATATACATTATATATTTTAGTCTAAAATATAAAATCAATTTTTTGGATTTCTTTTGTTGTTACATCACAATCATTTCATGCTCTGCCTCCCATTCCAATTGAACTCTCTCTTGTGACAAAGAAAAGCAGCTAGCTTAAACCAATAGGACAGTAAGTGCATCTGACTATTGTTTAACAACATTCTACTGTAATATTCTCCCATCTCTCTTCTGTTAAGAGAGGAAGCTGTTTTTACGTTTGAAAATGACTTGGAGTTTAATTTCCTTATAGTGATTTTTAAAAATTGATACCTTTTTAAAAAACATATTTCCAGTATATCCCTTCCCCCTCCATCCTTCAGCAAGATAAGTCTTTTAACCAAAATTTAAAAAAGCAACAGGAAAAAAAAATTTCTACCACAACCAGCTGATACATTGACCTTGTTCTATAGTATAAGGCAGTATTTTTGCCCATCATCGTCCCCCTTTCCTTAACTCTTCTCTGTGACCAAACTTGGTTATTAAAATTATACAGTATTCATTATAATTTCTTGTGATTTCCATTTATGTAGTTGTAGTCATATATACTCTTTTCACTCTGCTTATTTATCTCTGCATCCATTCATTCAAGTCTTCCCATGTTTCTCTTCCTCATTCATATTTTATTACACATTAATATACTTCATTGTGTTCACATACCAAAATTTGTTCAGCCGTTCCCTGGGTTTCTGGTTCTTTGCTCTACCACAAAGAGTACTGTTATGAATGTTTTGGTACATATTAGACCTTTTTTCGTCTTTGAATTCCTTAGGGTATCCGCCTAGTAGTGGGAGCACTGTTACAGAGTATGGACAGTTTAGTCACTTTTCTCCCGTAATTCCAAGTTGTTATCCAGCGTGGTAGAGAGCCAATTCAGAATTATATCAACAGTACCAGTGTTCCTATATAGCCCTTCCAACACTTCCTGTTAATGGTGGGAATCTTTTTTGGTTGTTTTGGCCATCTTTGCTCATTTTTGTAGTGCAAGGTGAAACCTGAGTAGCGTTTCAGTTTACATTTCTCTTACTGTTAGTGATTTGGAACATTTTTATATGGTCATTCATAGTTTGCAGTTCTGCTTTGATCACTACGTGGCCTGTTGTTGTTGAAATCATGCTGACTCTTTACGTCATTGCTTCCTTTTCTGAAAGTTCCTTGCCGTCTCTAGAGTGCCTTCTGAAATTTTCCAAAGAATTATAGTAAAGCTCACTGGGCCATAAGTTTGTAGGTTCTATTTTCTTCCTTTTGTATTTTTGAGTATTGGGAAAACATTTTTCCTTCTCCAGTACTTCTCAGTACTTTTCCATCTCTCTCTTCTCTTACAAAGATCTCAATCACATCTGCCATTTTTTTTCTAGTTCCTTAAATTATGAATCATCTGGGATTTTGGTGATTTTTTTTAACTCATCGAGAATAGCTGGTTATTGGTGTTTCTTCGTTTGTCTTAGGTTCCAATCCCTGTTAGCCATTTTTGTACTCCTTTTTAATTATTTGTTAGCCAAAAAAAAAAAAACAAAACCAAAAGCAAAATACGATTTGGGCTTCTTTGCTCTGTCTCTGAGTTGTCACCATTCTGTTTATGATGAGTAGGGGACAGTTTGCTGCTTCCCTTGCTTTGGGAGCTTCTACTTTTTTCTGAGTCCCAGAAATAGCACATGTAGAGACGTGATTGAGACCCCAAGTTGAGACTGAAGTGAGTCAAGATTGAGAATATTATACTCTCCTAACTTTGTCACCGGAGCTACTCACATCCACTGTTAACTCTGTACTAAATCCTCAGTGGTCCTTGTGATACTGAATTCCAGTTGGTGGAAAAACATTCTCCACTCCTACCCCTGCCCAAACCTTGCTTTTTACACTCTTATCCCCTTTTCCCTCAATTCCTGTTCTCCAGTCTACCTTCCCACCCTTTCTACAGTGTCCTCTGCAGTTCTCACACTATAATAAACTAAATTCCCTTCCTTCTAGGCCTCTTTATCTCATATTCTGTTCATCTTTTGCTTCTCACTGAGACCTGGCTCTCCCTAAATAACAGTACTTCCCCCATCTTCGTTTCTAGCACTGGCTGCACTTTCTCTCCTATTTCTCCAACTTAATAGTCCTGGAGGTAGAGCTGGAATACTCCTTGTTCCTCATCACTACTTCTAGACTCTCTCCTACTGTCACTGAGTTAACCTCTCCTCCTTTGAGGTTGACTGTATATCATCCAATGCTATTTCTGGTAGCTGTTGTCTACCAATCTCCAGGACATTCTTGATGCTTTTTCAGTGAATTCAACCTGACTCACTTCCTTTTTTGTTCCAACTCCTGCCCTCATACTAGGAGACTTCAACAGACATGTTGATATTCACTCAAATACCCTAACTTTCAGATTCCTCAGTCTGCCCAGCTCCTAAGACTTACTTTTCCACTTCCCCTCAGCTGCACCTAGGGATTTGGTTATCACCCTTAAGGGTTCTATTTCCATGTTCAAGAGCTCTAAAATTACCTTATCTGATAACCATTACTTATTTTTCTTCCTATTTTTTAGGCTTTATTCCTCCTGAATTTATTTTTTGTAATCACTTTAGTATACAGTCTGTCTACCACTCAGTTCTTTACCAGTCCAGACCTCTTCACCTATTCTGTATTCTTGAATCTTCTAATATTTCTTTGACCTGTTGCTACTTATGCCTTGCTAAACCTCAACCCTAGATTACTCTTACCACTTGGCTCCTCTGATCCTACACCTGCTACTGAACAGGGTGAGAAGTCAGGAAATTGTGCTAATTGGGTCCGTTACAAATTTGTGTTATCTAATTAACCAGGCCCTCCCTGTATCCATCCCTGTATCGAGACATTCCTTTTATACCTCCTCAATTGGGTATACTATATGCCATTGTGTAACTCCATAATGACTATTCTAAATTACTCCTTTCCTCCTGTCTTCTCAAGGCATCCACTGCTCCAGCTCTCAGATAAGTGCCCCACTTCCTAAGTCACTATAAAAGTTGAGGCACCTCACCTTAACTTTCACTCTCTTCAAAACTCTTCACAGTAGATTTACTGACTGGCTTAACTGCAGCTGCTCTCTCCATGTACCGTTGATCTCCTAATTGCCAAATCGAATTCTTCCCTGTCCTTCCTCTTCCTTATCATCTCTCTAACATTTGACAAAGTTGACCACCCTCCCCTACTGGTTACTTTCTCATGTCCTAAGTTTTCATGACATTTTTCTTTTCCAGTTTTCTTCCTCATATGAGAACATATCTTGTCCTCATTCTCCTTTGCTCATTCATGTCATGCTCTCTCTGTGGACTTTTCTTATTTATACATCCTGGTCACTCAGTGAGTGAGAACTTCCATGAATTTGATCTCCATACCATCCACCCTCAGATCTACATATCCAGCTGTAGTCTCTTTCCAGATTTGCAAGCCTGAGCAATGAATTACCTGTTAGACATTTCAAACTGTGTTCCTGTAGGCATCCAAAATTGAATTTCTTTCCCTCAAAGCCACCCCGCTTTTGAGGGTGCCACCATCTTTCTAGTCACCCAGGTTGTCACATAGCCAATTAATTGTTAGATGTTCCTTCAGCCTTCACAGTATCTCTTATGTATATATTCCTCCCTCATCACTTAGCCACTTTGCTGCTGTTTTTGTTCAGTCATTTTCAGTTGTATCTGACTCTGTGACCACATTTGGGGTTTTCTTGGCAAAGATACTGCAGGGGTTTGCCATCTCCTTCTCCAGCTCGTTTTACAGGTGAGGAAACTGAGGCAAACAGGGTGACGTAACTTGCCCATGGTCACATGGCTAGGAAGTGTCTGAGGCCAGATTTGAACTCATGAAGACAAGTCTGTCTTCCTGGCTCTGGGCCCAGCGCTCTATTCGCTGCACTGCCTGGGTGCCCACTCAGCCACTAGTCTGTTCATATCTTCATCACCTTTCCCCTGGTTCTGGCCTTTTATTTGGTTTCTTTACCTAACATCTCTCTGCATTCTAATCTGTCTTCCAGACATTTGCCAAAATAATCGTGGTAAAGCGCAGGTCTGACTATACTACCCTTTTTCAGTAAACTTCAGTGGCTCCCTCCTCCCTCTAGAATCGGGAATAAATATTCTTCTTTGGCATTTGACTCTCTGACCTGGTGCCTGCATAGTTTCATCTAGCCAAACAGGCTTATTTGCTGTTCCTCATCTATGACATTCCATGTTGCCAGGCTTGGCGTGCACTTCCTCTTTTCCTCCTCTCAGAACCCCTACATTCTCCTTAAGACCTTTCCTGGTTCCCTTGAGCGTACGGTGAATTCCCTCCCCAAACTTTTTTGTGTATGTTATATATACACTTACAGATGTACATGTTGTTTCCCCTATTAGAATAGAAGCCCCTTGAGGTCAGGGACTATTTCATTTTTGTGTTTGTACACTCCCCTGCCCCAGCCTTGGCACATAAGTCCTCCATAGATGTCTGATGATGATTTGGCTCTATTCCTTCTTTTGTTCTCCTTTTCTCCAGCATAGCCAAAAAGCAGACCCCGCAGAACTCTACAGTAAAACAAAAACATCAAACCTATTTTCCTGAGCTTTTCTCACAAACTTCACCTTGTTATATGGCATTCTTGATACATTCAACCAGTATTTTGCTACACTTTTTTATTCATTCTCTGTTTCCTTTCTTTGCTTTTATCTTCTCCATATGATTTTTTTTAAAAACCTAAATTGATTCATGAGTGTATCCATATTTGTTTTTGGTTAATTCTCTCTTTTCTTTCTTGATTGCCTTTCTTTGTATTTTCAAACTTGCATTCTTTAGAATTTCCTTAAAGAATTCTAGTCCTTGAGATCATACCTATCTTCTCTCTGATCCCTTTGTGAAATGGACTTTTCCCGAGTCTAGGATGAATGTCGGATTATACCCAGCTTTCCTCTACTCTCTCTCAAATTTTAAAAGGGAGTGGTCCTTTTACCCCCAAAGTTCCTGTCATTTCCATTCAAATATCCTTTCCCCCTTGCTGGTCAGATCCATCATAGTGGTTATCTGAATTGGTTCTTCTGTCATCTGAATGATAAAATCATTAAGACAAGACATGCTTTGCTTTTGCCAGAAAGACTGCTTTTGTGCATGCCTGGTTAATTGAAAGTCCATCATGATTACTCTATCATACTTCTACTCCAGGCTTATGACCTATTTCTAGGATTCTTTCCCTTCTCTGTCCAGGTGTTATGTAATATATTTTGATGACAATATCTATCTGTCTGTCTCTTTGATCTTCCACTGTGCTTATTCCTTTAGGTCAGGCCTGTACAACATACATCCTGTCCCACTTATAGGCCAGTAAAAGATTTCAGGTAGCCTGCCTCTGCGCATTCTCTTCTGTTTGTCATGTGACCCGTAGCATTCAGTCATCATCAGTCTGTCTCTAGTTACCTTTGTTTGCAAAGTGAGCCGCTAAAAACCTGTCTGCAGCCTGAAAAAGTTTAGCCCATTTTAATTTTGGCTTCTGCCTGCTGCCCCGTTGTGCAGGTCTGCTTTAGGTTCTTATATGAGTGTGTGAGTGTATCTTCCTAACATACGGCGCTTTGCCACCCTACCTCCACAACACCCTTTTGCTTGTATCTTGAAGAAAGTATGACCTTCCAGAGTTACGCTCTGTTCCCAGTGATCAGATCTGACTCCTTGGGAGAGGTTTGCCGCTAGTCCATCTTGCCTGTTAGGTGTATTTGATCCATTTGTGTACAAACTGTGAAGTTGTAAGTTTTATTAATGGCTCCTTTGGTGGCTTTTACCAGTTGTTGGGCACTTTTACTGCTTCTTTTATGGTGCAACTATATAGCTAGGTGGTTATGCTTAGTCAGTTTTCTCCCACTCATTTCCTTTCTAATTCCCAGCCCTTATGGTTAGATCTGGAATACTCAGACTTACCAGCCCTTGTTAGGTACATTCTCTCCCTGTATTTTAAGTTGTCCTTTAGAACTCTAAATACCATTCTCAGACACTTATCTTTTTTTTTTTTTTTTTTTTTTTTTTACCAACCATTCACTTCTCAAATCTGTTCTTCTTTTCTGAATTTTCTATTCCTGAGAGGGTGGAAAGTATGAAAATACCACCTCTGCCTCAAGGCTTCCAATTTCTTGCCAAAAATTTCTTAATCTTTATCAATGCTCTTTTAGGCTCCTTTAGGCAGTATCATTTGTGCCTACGTGAGTCACCAAGTAGGTGATAGTCCGCTGACTCCAGGGAATAGGCAAGCCTGAGTTTGATGTAGAATTCATTTTGATGATTAGTCACCTGACTGCTCCTCCCAGTTTACATAGCACATGCCCAGGCTAATCTAAACATCTTAATGGTGATGTTAAATATTTTTTTTTTTTAAATTCACTGGAAATTGCCTCTGTAGTTTTCTAGCTGCTGTGCAGAGAATGTTTTAGTTCCTGTTGACAACTTGGGCCCTAATGACAGTCTTTTGCACTCAGATATTTAACATTGATCTGGGCCAGTTATTAGTTTCATATCTGAGAAATCACTGTAGTCAAAATTCCCACATATCCGATGCCATTATGATGAATGATTCCATACAGTGGTGATTTACGTCTACTCTTATGTAGGCCCTATAATAGTTGTTTGTTGATTTGGTTTTAACAAACTTCTTCTAGCAATTAATTCTGTATAGCAACTCCAGTAAAAGAAGTAAATTAGAGGAAGTTCGGAAGGTCAGTAGGCAGAGCAAAGGAGGAAGAACTTTCTAGTCAGGGACAGCCAGAGAAAATGCCCAGAATCAAGAGTCTCTTTTTTTTTTTTTTTTTTGCAAAACCACCAGGCGGCTAGTATCACTAGATTGAAGAGTATGTGTTGTGGAGTAAGGTATAAGAAGACTGGAAAGGTAGGGAGGGGCATTAGGTTATGAAGGGCTTCGAATGCCAAATAAGAACATTTTGTATTTGATCCTGGGAGCCACGGGAGTTTATTGAGTAGGGGGTGATGTGGTTGGACCTGTACTTCAGGAAAATCACTTAGTGACTGAACGGAGGATGGATTGGAGTGAGGAGCAACTTGAGGCAGGCAGGCTGCTGCAATGGTCCAGGCACGAGGTGATGAGGGCCTGTCTTAGAGCAGTGGCATTGTCAGAAGAGAGAAGTGAGGAAAATACAAGAGATGTTGCAAAGAAGAAATTGACAGGCCTTGGCAGCAGATGGGCCATGGGCAAGTGAAAGATAGTGAGAATTTCAGGATGACTCTTAGGTTGAGATCCTAATAGGGAAGGCAGGAGTTAGCGAGAGTTTTGGGGGAAAGATAACAAGTGTTTAGACATGTTGAATCTAAGATGTCTACTGAACATCTAGTTTAAGATGTCTGAAGGGCAGTTGGAGATGTGAGATTGGAGATCAAGAGAGATTAGGGAAGGGTAGGTGTATTTGAGAATCATCAATACATGGGAGCTGATGAGCTCACCAAGTGAAGTAGCACATAGGGAGAAGAGAAGGAGGCTCAGGACAGAACTCTAATGGACGCCTAGGGTTAGAGGACATGATCTGGAAGGGGATCAGGAGACGGAGAATGATTCCTCATATAGGAGGAGAAACAGGAGAGAATGGTTTCCTGAAAATGTAGAGAGAAGAGCATATCAAGGAGGAGAAGTTGATTGATATTATCAAAACCAGAAGAGAGATCAAAGAGAAGGAAAGAGGATTAAGCAAACGCCATTGAATCTGGCAAGTAAGAGATCATTGGTAAATTTGGAGAGAACAGAATGATAAATAGAAAGCCAGATTGTAAGTGGTAAACAAGAGAGTGGGAGGAGACAAAAGTGGAGAAATCTATTGTAGATTGGCCTTTTTGAGGAGTTTAGCTACAAAGAGCAGAAGAGAGATATGATGATGGGTTGGTAGAGATGAAAGCTCAAATCAGGTTTTTCCCCAAGATGGAGGAAGTGTGGGCATGATGGTAAGCAGAAGGAAATGTGCACAGGAAGAGACTGAAAATAAGTGAAAGAGTGGGAATGACAAGAGAGGGCAATCTGTTGGAGGAGATGGGATGGAATAAAATCTCTTAAATAAGTAGAGGGGGTTAGCTTTTGTAAGGAGTAAGGCTACTTCATCATGTGAGACGGAACTGAAGGGGGAGAAAGTGGCAGAGGTATGTGAGTGACAGGAAGAATGGAGAAGAGGGAGCTCACGGCAAACAGCCTGTTTCATTTCTGTAAAATATGAA
Source organism: Trichosurus vulpecula (assembly GCF_011100635.1). Classification (NCBI taxonomy): domain Eukaryota; kingdom Metazoa; phylum Chordata; class Mammalia; order Diprotodontia; family Phalangeridae; genus Trichosurus; species Trichosurus vulpecula. Next base: position 272,380,119 of record NC_050579.1, on the reverse strand, counting down.
GGAAAGTTCTCAGCAGAGAGGATGGGGGAGGGCGAGCCATGAGGGAGGTTTGAAGAGTGATGAAACTGTTCTCAAAGAGCTTACTTTGGAAACTGGGATAGTGAGTTGATAAGGGAGATATAATAGGATTGCCTAGCAACAATGAGGACCCCATTGAGGTTATGTTAATAGAAATTAGTAGTAATTTGTGGAACATAATTCACAATATCTGTCTGTCTCTTTTGATCTTCCATTGTGCTTGATTTTTTCTGTTCTTGTTCGGCAGCTTGTGTGTAGAAAGGGAGGTGGTGAATGGTGGGAGTGATCCATTGCTAAGTCTTGACTGGTGTAATTGCTGATATCATAAGGAGACTTAGAGATTCAAGAGAGGAGGGCAGTACGGAGTTGAATTTGTTCACCAAGGGGTCAAGATGGGGACAAGGGGGAAGAAAAGAGAGTTGTTGGGGGGGAGATAGCCTGGGAGAAAATTGAGTGGTCAAGGGATTGGAAGTAACATCATGAAAAGAGTTGAGTTTTTTTAAGGGAAGGCAGAGGAAGAGGTGAAAAAACCAATAGATTATGGTTAGATGGGGGACTTCAGAATTCTCAAACATAGAGATGATATATTTTGTAAGTGATGGCTTGATCAAGGTTATAACTGTCTGTGTGTGACTGAGGAGGGATGGAGAAGTAGCTCATGGGAGGGGTGAATAGGTTGAAGAACCAACTGGTTAGGGTATTTGAAGAAAAATCAGTGTGTATTTTAAAGGTCCCTAGTATGAGGGTAGAATCTGGGGAGGGGAGAAGAATTGTGAGCCAGGTATCAAATGCATTGAGGAAGAATGGGGAGTGACCCTGGGGGGGTGGTGTCTGTAAACAATTGGTATCAGGATTTTGATTGGTTAATAGATATGAACAGCATGAACTTTAAAGGAGGAGAGGTTACTGTGTGATGGAGAAAGGGTGAAAACCTGGAAGAGGCAATGGGAACAAAAAAGTATTCTGGCTCCCTCGTCTTGACCAGTGAGCTGAGGAGAATGAGTAAAAGTCTAGCCAGTACTGGAAAGGGTGGCCAGAGAAGCTGTGTCAGCAGGGAGGAGCCAGATTTCTGTAATAACTAATGAATGGGTACAGTAGCAGAGGAAAAGATTTAAGATGAAAGGAAGTTTATTACCTATGGAACAGGAATTCCATAGGGCACAGTGGAAGGGCTGTTTGGTGCTTGGTTGAGACTTTGAGGTGGGAAGGTTGAGACTGATGGGAATAATGCATTGGGGTGGGGTAGGGAATGGGGTTTGGACAGTCATTTAAAGGATCACGTAGCTAGTAAATACCTGTCTGAATTTAAGTGTTTCTGACTCTAGGTCCGGAACTCTACCCACTGTGCCACCTGATACCTTAAGCTGCAAGATTTGTTTTTGCTCCCCAGTGCCTTTCACATAGCACTTTCTAAATTTGAGTTGAACCATGAAGGAAAAGAATGTGGAATAGATCTGGAGAGGGATAGGGATGGGGAAAAGGTTTGATAGAGAAAAGACAGGTGAACTAATATTAAGCTAATCTGAGTCTAACTCTCTGGGCCATTTTGAACAAGTATATTCTCATAGGATTATGAAATCCTGAGCAAAAAAACTATAATCTGAAGAGAGTGGGGCACAAGTGGTGTTTTTCATTTCCATTATCGCTGCTTATTGATTGGGGCTTTGGACAGTGAGCATATGTGGTAAGTAAACAGCTGGTTAAAAAGCCAGTGGGATCATAGATCAAGGCCTGAGAGGCCAGGCTAGGGTATCTGAGGGTGAGTTTTGTATTTCTGAATTATGGCTTAAAATAAATGGAGGACATATTTTTGTCTAGAAGAGATAGGACATTTTATGAGGACTGGTAAAAAAAATATACCTGTAATCCTAAAAAAAAAAAAAAAGGTAATTAAAACTGCATTAAATTGAAAAGAGTTGGAGATGGGCTCATCTACTTAGGGGACATCTACTTAAGTCTAACAAGCTAGATATCAGAGAGACTAGCAGTTATAGTATAGGAAGAACGGTAGAAATTAAGAGAGACCTAGAAAATTCACAGGAGAAACATAGAAAAGGACCCAAAATTAAAACCCATTGACCCTATAAACAGATGTATAAAATATGATGAACAAGTAAGTTGAAATATTCCTTTGGAAAGGAAGCAGAGGCAGCTAGGTGGCGCAATGAATAGAACACCAGTCCCGGAGTCAGGAGGACCTGAGTTCAAATGCGGCCTTAGACACTTGACACTTACTGGCTGTGTGACCTTGGGCAAGTCCCAATTGCCCTGCCTTCCCCCTTCCAAAAGAAAAATGGCAGCAATTTTGGCCTAATAGGAATCAATAAAACTTAGTGAGGGATGGGACAAATGACTGAAATATAGTTGTTAATCAAACAGTTATTAAATACCTACTATGTGGCAGGTACACTGCTAGGCTTTGGAGATAATAAAGTTGTGAAAGAAACAAACCCTCCTCAAGGAATATTAGATCCTATCAGAGGAAACTTGTTCATATATAGATAGATACAAAATAAGCACAAAGTAATTTGGGGACTGGAGAGGGATACTAAGAACTAGAGAAATTAGGAGAGGCTTTATTGTAGAAGGTGAGGCTTGAGATGGGTTTTGAAGGAAACAAGGAATTCTGAGAGGTGGAGTTGAAGCAAGAGTGCTTTCGAGGCACTGGGAATAGTCTGTGCAAAGGTAAAGCAATAAGAAATAAAGAATGTTGTATGTGAGGAGCAGTGCAAGGTGGCCAGTCTGACTTGACATCTGAGTGTGAAGGAGAGAAGTGCATAACAAGGTTGGAAAGATGAATTGGAAGGATTCTGTGAAAGGTTTTCAAAGCCTTTGTATTTGATCTTAAAGGCAATAAGGGAGCCATTGGAGTTTATTGAGTAGTGGAATGACCTGGTCAGATTGCTGCCTTTAAGATGATCTCCTGTATGGAGGGTAGGTTAGAGAGGGGAGAAGCTTGAGGAAGTGGGGCCGAGTAAGAGGCTGTTGCAGTAGTCCAAGGGATAGGTGATGAGGGCCTGAATTAGTGTGGTGGCCTTGCTAGTAGAAAGAAGGGAACAGATGTGAGAGATGTTGTAAAGTAGAAACCAAAAACTGGCCGCTAATTGGGAGAGTGAGGAATCCAGGATAACAAGTTGTGTGAACCTTGGTGGTTGTAAGAATGGTATGCACTCAACGAAAACAGGGAAGTTCAGAAGATAAATGAATTTGGGGGGTTAGAGAATGTGTTCTATTTTGGAAATATCAAGAGTGAAATACCTATAGGTCATCTTGTTGTAAAAGACCAATAGACATTTGAAGATGCATAACTGGAGCTAGGAGAGAAGAGGATAGGTAGGGTTTGCTTTCAGATAATCATTAAGCTGATGAGGTCACCAAGTGAGAGAGTATAACAAAAGAAGGAAAGGAAATACCCTAAAAGGAGAAGAGGGAAAAAGATATAGTTATGAGAAAACCCAGGCACCAGAGAAGAGAAGGGGTGAATATGGTGAAAAGCAATTGGATGAAAATCATTTGAAGGAAGAACAGAAGTGATGCTGCTACTACAAGACTCATGAACAGAAGGGAGAAATAGTTAAGAAATTAAAGTAAACCCAATTGCAACTCTGACATGGAGGCCATATTATAGAAGTGATGGAATTCTTGGGTTGTCTATTCCTGTGTTAGAATGTTCTCCACTGGAACAGAGCTGTCCTTCAGTTCTTCTATGCCTTAATGATTATTTCATCCTTAAGCTGGAAGATCCATAAGGAGAATTGCTGTTTTGGACCTGATTTTCAGTCCTTGAAGGAATGAGTTACTAGATTAGAAATGATGGAAACTTTGGGTGGCCATGACCATTCTATCTCAGAGTTTGTGATAAGAGAGACAAGGAAGCAGAGATTGTTTGATATGCATCCTAGATTTTGTAGGTTGGACTTCAAAGATTTAAAGAGATTAGGTATAATACCATAACCTGAAATACTTTGGGATGGAGGCAGAAGAATCATTTATCACCTTAGATTTTCTAAAGTTGTATTTAGATGATTGAAGGACAAATAAGAGGGGATGAATACAAAAGTATAGTATGATCCTGTCATAATTGTGTTAGGCACATTAAAGTGCAGAATGAACTAAAGTTGATGATGACTGTTGAGGAATGAAAAAAAAAAGTTTTATTTTTTCTCCTCTGGTTGGGGGAAGAAAAGGAAAGAAGGAATATAGAGTCCCTGCTTTGGGTGGGTGAGACAGTGATAATAGATGCTGGAGAGAAAGGAGATATTTTTCATTTTTCTTAAATTTTATTAATGTATTTTATTTTCATATTACAAACATTTCCAGATTACCCCCACCCTATTAATAGCTATCTGATAACAAAGTAAAACCAACAGATCACTAATAGTACCACCATGACCTCATCTGAAAGTACGTACGACATACCATACCTCTGGCCCCCTCTCTATTTTTACTGTGTTTTTAAAAATTAATAAATTTTTCCCCCTCCCACCTCCATTTCGTTGAACAAGAGAGAAAATAAAAAGAAATCCCTTGTTCCAAATATGTACAGTCAAGCATGCAAAATATATACAAGCATCCACATATATCCGTGGGGGTGTGTGTGTGTGTGAGAGAGAGAGAGAGAGGAAGAGAGAGGGAGGGAGGGAGAGAGATTCTACACCCTAATTCCATCAATTCTCTGTCAGAAGGTAGATAGCATGTTTCATAATTGGTTCTCTGGAATCACGGCCAACCATTCTTACAGCTTTTGACATTATTTGCCTTTGTAGTGTTGCTGTTACTGTACAAGCTATTCTCTTGGTTCTTTTAGTCCATTTTTAAAATCAATTTATAAAAGTCTTCAAAATTGTTTGTTTTTACAATATTGGTGTTATTTTGAGGTGTTTGATGGCACAGTGAATACAGTGCTGTACTCGTAGTCAGGAAGTCCTTTGTTCATATCTGGCCTCAGCCCCTTACTAGCGGTGTAACCTTGAGCTAGACACTTAACCTCTGTTTACCTCAGTTTCCTAAATTGTAAAGTGAGGATAACAATAGTGCCTAACTCCCAGGGTTGTTGTGAGGATCCAATGAGTTAACATTTGTAAAAGAACTTTGCACAGAGTCTGGCACATAGTAGGCACTCTGTAAACCCTTAGAGCATAAAGTCGTCTTGTTCTTCTTACTTCACTGTGTCAGTTTGTACACTTCTTTCCATGTCATTTTGAAGTCATCTATTTCCTCATTTCCTACATTCACGTGCCACAGTTCAGCACCTTGCAACTCTCCTTAAGTTTTTCATCAGGTTCAGGGTATTGAAAGAACTTTCAGATGAGGCTAACAAGCCACTGTCTGTGACCTTTTAAAGATCATAGAGAATGGAAGGGATATGGTGGGACTGGAGAAGGTCAAATGTCTCAGTTTCAAAACCAAAAAATCAAGGCGGAGTTACATCAAGATAATAGTAGAATGAAGTTAGGAAAAGCACAATTCTTCCCACCTCCTCTGCTTCCACCAAGAAATGAATATTTAAAAATAAATAATTGGGAAAAGAGAAAAGGGAATCAGCAAAAAGCCTTAAAAGAGAGAAATCTTTCTCAAAGGAGAAAAGAAAAAACAAGCAGCAGGACAATAAATAATTACTATTCCTCCTGAATAAAAGTCACCAGAAGAAAAAAAAGAAATGAATTGTAGTAATGGTCTAGGAAAAGGAAGTTGGACCTAATACATGACATACCAAATTGGATAATAAACACTTTAAAGGTAATGGAGGGCGTTCTAGCTTTGGTAAAGAGTGATCTGGAATTATTCATCAGAGTTCTGGCAGGGAAAATGAGATAGGCCAAACTGATAATGAAAATAAACAACTTTGAAGAAGTAGAAAATTTGAATAATGGAATGAAACCAACAGGCAATGAAATTCTCAGACTGAAAGACTATTCTTCAGAAGTGGCAGAAAATGTAACGGAAGAAGATTGAAGGAAAACACATCTGAAGAAAGAAGGCTTTACAAGCAAAGATGGTACATCTAAAGGACAGAATTGTGAGAGAGAATCTAGGAATCTTTGCATTACCTGAAAAAATGCAAATACAAGGTCCAGCCATGATCTTTAAGGAGCTTGCTGAAAAAGATTTTCTGGACATGGAAGATAAAATCAAGGGATAGACTACCAATTGATAGAGTTCAGAGAATGCCCTCAGACTTAACTCATCCAGACACATTATTAAACTCCTCAAACTTCCTTGGTAAGTGATGTTTTTCTTCTTAGATACTATGAAATCCTCCATCACATGAAAGCAGAAGAAAAACTGTGAATATAATTTACAAAAAGTCAGTAGGAATTGTACTTCACTTCAGAATTTTCTAACCAGCTAAACTAGGAGTTACATAGATTTTGTTTTTTAATTCATATTGATGTAGATGAGGAAACTTCTCACATCAATGCAGATTGGCAAGTGTTCTTCAATATAATCTTAACTTTCTCAAATGTTTAACCAGGGTTCGGAGGTGGGACTTGAACCCATGTCTGCCTGACTCCAAAGGTAGGCTTTCTGCTGAGCCTTGTTTCCTGTCTGAAATAACATAAAATTAAAAAAAAATTTCAGTATCCTACAGCATTTCCATGAAAAACGTTTCTATAGGAAAATGAAAATCTTGCTGAAACTTTTTTTTATGCACTCTGCTTCCTGGCAGATTTGTGTGTTTGGCTGGAAAAGGGTAGGGATGCAAGGAAGACATTTCATAAAGAGACATCAGAAAGATTGACCTATTGGTATGGTTTCTTCATTGGGCAATGTTAAGGCAGCAAAGGCCAAGAAATGCCCAGCCAGAATGTCATTTTTGATGGAAAACTAAGGGTCAAAAAAAAGCCCTTGGGATTTAGCAGTGGAGAAGGGAATTAATTAACAAACAGCATTCAGATACCATTTAAAATAATGAAATGTATTCAGTAACTTGAAATTAACCCATAAAGACATATGGAAGACTTCTATAATGTTGACTGTGAAACAGTTTATAAAGATTTAAAAGAAGTACATAATTGAAAACTGATTTAATGTTAAGCTAATATAATAAAATTTCAGGTCCTTCCCTCTCTCCCCTCAAATCCATAGAGTAAATGCTATATCTTAATAAAAATGCCAAACATACTTTATACAATTAGAAAATAAAATGCATGTAGAAAAACAAAATGTCAAGAATTTCAAGGCATATTATGCAAAAGAAAAAGTAGCAAAGGGGACATATGCAATACCTGATTTCAAGTTGTGATTTAAAGCAATAGTTAATAGAAACATCTGAATGAAAAAATAGAAAAACATATCAGTGGAATAATTCTGATGGTAGTGAGCTAGAACCAGATACATATAGTAACTTAGTGTTTATTCTAGGATCACAAAGCATCAGGAAAAGTATCATCATTCAATAAAAACTTTTGGAAAAACTGGTTAACTGGCAAAATATGGAAACAAACTGAAATAGCACATGTAACACTTCAAACTCCAAATGGATAATCTAATGTCTATATACAAAAAAGTATCAAAAATTTTTAAGATTGTGTTTTATGTCTTCCACAGCTATGGAAAAGCAATACTTTTTTTTCCTTCTAATCAATGAGCATATAGTTTATTTAACTACATGAAACAAAGTTATCAACAGTGTGTAGTACCATGAGATAAATATTTATAAGTATATTTTAAAGACTGTAATTTACAGGTCCTTGAATACTATTTGTAACTTGTTCTAACACATTTTGCTATTTTCCTGGTAAGTAATTGTTATTTAATGCAGCCAGTATTTTGGGGGGGAACTTATTTAGTATTTTACTTTCCCCAGTTAAATACATAAAAACAATTTCTAACACTTGTTTTTAAAACCTTGAGCTCCAAATACCCTCCTTCCCTCCCTCCCCCCACCCTTATTGAGAAGGCAAGCAATTCGATATACATTATACATGTGTGGTCATGCAAAACATATCCATAATAGTCATGCTGTGAAAGAAAACACAGACCAAAAAAAAATGCTCAAGAAAAATAAAGTTTAAAAAAAAGTATGCCTCAGTCCGTATTCAAACACCATCAGTTCTTTCTCTGGGGATGGTTAGCATTTTTCATCATAAGTCCAGAATTGTCTTGGATCGTCGTATTGCTGAGAATAGCTATGTCATTTCACAGGTGATCATCTCACAATATTGCTGTTACTTTGTACACAGTACATTTCACTTTGCATCAGCCCATGCAAGTCTTTCCAGGTTTTTCTGAGAGCATCCCACTCATCATTTCTTACAGTACAATATTATTACATCATAATCACATACCGCAGCTTGTTCAGCCATTCCACTGCTGATGGGCACCCTCTCAATTTCCAATTCTATTCTCTCTCTTCTTTCACCCTGTTCCTCCTCAAAAGTGTTTTTACTTCTGAACAACCCCTCCCACAATCTACCCTCCCTTCTATCACCTTTCCCCTTCTCCTACTTTCCTGCAGGGTAAGATAGATTTCTATACCCAATTGAATGTGTATGTTATCCCCTCTTCGAGCCAGTTCTGATGAGAATAAGATTAACTCACTCCCTCTCACTTCCCCCATCTTCCCTTTCACTGTAAAAGCTTTTTCTTGCCTCTTTTATTTGAGATAATTTACCCCATTCTACCTCTCCCTTTCTCACCCCTTAATTTTATTTTTATATATCATCCCTTCATATTCAATATGTCTATATATACTCCTTCTAAGTACCCTAATGATGAGAAAGGTCTTATGAGTTAACAAACAACATCTTCCCATGTAGGAATGTAAACAGTTTAACTTTATTGTTACTTATGATTTCCCTTTCCTGTTTGCCTTTTTATGCTTCTCTTGAGTCTTGCATTTGAAAGTCAAATTTTCTATTCAGTTCTGGTTGAAGGAATAAATTCTTAAACTGCCACTTAGAGAAAATCATAAGAGAAAAGAGATTAACTTGATTATATAAAAAGAAAAGGCTTTTATGCAAAAATAACCCCAATGTGTTATCAATGTGAAGTTAAGAAAAATACTGGGAAAAAAACTTTGTATCAGATACTTCTGATAGAAATCTAAAATCCAAATTTTATAAGCAAATCTATGCAAGTTTTCAGAGGTCTGTTTTCTGATAGATGGTTAGTTGTTTTCCTTCATTCTCAAAGAAGACCAAAGTGACATCACTGTGCTAGAGTCAAGTTTCATTGTGTTCCTCTGTGGCTGATCAGACCAATACAAGTTCGGAATGCTCTACCATAGTTCAGGCACAAATAGTCGTTGTGAACATTTGAGGTGGATACTCTAAATTTGCGCATCCTGCGTTTCCTTTGAGCTCTCTCAATTCTGCTTTGCTCATAGAACGGGGCACCTTCTCTTACATGGGCGCACTATGCTGAGCTTTCCTGTACCAGTGTCTCCCATGTCACACATTCAATTCCAAAGTTCTTAAGAGAGACCTTGAGAGTGTCCCAGTATCGCTTCTTCTGGCCACCATGTGAATGCTTGCCCTGTGTGAGTTCTCCATAAAGTAATCCTTTTGGCAAGCATATGTTTTGCATTCGAACAATATGGCCAGCCCATCAGAGTTGCACTCTCTGAACAGAGTTTGAATGCTTGGCAGTTTAGTTGAGTAAGGACCTCAGTGTCTGGTACCTTACCCTGCCAGGTGATCTTCAGAATCTTCCTAAGACAATTCAAATGGAAATGATTCAGTTTCCTGGCATGGTGCTGGTATACCCTCCAGGTTTCACAGGCATACAACAATGAAGTCAGCACAATGGCTCTGTAGATGTTCACTTTGATAGTCTAATACCTCTTCTCTCCCATACTTTCCTTTGAAGCCTCCCAAACACTGAGCTAGCTCTGGCAGTGTGTGTGTCAACCTCCTTATCAATGTGTACATCCCTGGAAAGTTCACTACCAAGGTTATGTGAACTTATCCACAGCATTTAAAACTTCTCCATTTGCTGTAACCGATGGTTCCATGTATGGATGGTATGATGTTGGCTTATGGAGCACCTGTGTCTTCTTGGTGTTGATTGTTAGGCCAAAATTAGCACAGGCAGCAGAGAGTTTTATGCTGATAGTAACAATCCATCATGCTTTTGTGATGCCCTGAAGGCTATTTATGGGCCAAAGACCTATGGTGCATCTGAACTACTCAGTGCTCATGGAGTCATATTGATTAGTGATGTGGACATGATCCTACAGAGATGGGCTGAACACTCCCATAGTGTTCTCAACAGACCATCATCAATCAATGCTGAGCCATTGGCTGTTTACCTCAGGTAGAATTCAGTTCCTCCCTAGCTGAAGCTCCAACCGAAAAAGAGCTTTTGAATGCCATTAGGCTCCTTTTATATGGCATAGCACTTGGTGCTGATTCTATTCCAGCTGAGATTTACAAGGTAGGGGGTCCGTTGCTCATACAAAAGCTGACTGAAATTTTCCAGGGTGTATGGCAAAAGGAGGTTATCCCCCAGGAGTTCAAGGATGCCTCCATTGTCCATCTCTGTAAAGGTAAAGGAAGTAGGTTGTCCTGTGACAATCACAGGGGAGTCTCTCTCTTAGTCATTGATGGCAAGATTCTTTCCAGAGTCCTCTTTAATAGGCTGATCATCACCTGGAAGATGGTCATCTACCTGATAGCCAGTGTGGCTTCAGAAAGGGCCAAGGACCAATTGAAATGGTGTTTGCTGCCTGACAACTCCAGGAGAAATGGCACGAGCAGAATAGAGGTCTGTACACAACATTTGTAGATCTGACCAAGGCCTTTGATACTGTTAGTCATGAGGGCTTGTGGGAAATCATGTCAAAATCTGGTTGCCTGGAGAAGTTTATCAGCATTGTGCATCAGTTTCATGATGGCATGCTTGCCTGGATTCTGGATAACCGACAATGCTCTTGTGCCTTTCCAGTCACCAGTGGAATGAAATAAGGCTGTGTACATGCTCCCATGCTTGTTAGCATGATGTTTCTAGCCATGTTGTCAGATGCTTTCAATGAGGATGAACGTGGCTTCAAGGTCAGCTACTGCACTGATGGCTGATTCTTCAACTTGGAAAGGCTACCAGTTGAAGAATATAAGCAGACAATTCTTAAAAGAAGAAACAAAAAGCGTCACATGAAAACAGCGTTTTTTAATAATCAGCGAAATGCAAACTCAAATTCTAGCTGATCTCTATCAGACTGGCTGATAAGAAAAGATGATAGAGCTCAGTATTGGTACAGATCGTATAAAACTGGAGTACCATTGTGCTGCTGGCAAAGTCGGAGCATATGAAGTGACACAATAATTTACTAAAGTGTGCATACCCCTCAATCTTGTGGTTCTGTTAGGAGAATAGGTTCCAAGGAGGTTACTGACAGAGGAACAAAAAATCATCTGACAAAAAGCTGCCAAAAAAAAAGAGAGAAAAGATTCTCAGCCATACTATTTGTAATATCCAGTCTTGAAGCTAGGTATCTTACTGGAGAATGTCCATACAGATTATGGTATATTAATGTAATGAAGTTAAATTATTATACAACAAATAATATAAAAAAACTCAAGGAAATTTGGGAATACTCATGAAGTGATGCAGAATGAAGAAGGGAGAGCCCGAATAATAGATATGTTGACTCTGATTATGTAGGTAGGCAATGATAGTAGCAGTGGCAAGTTCATTTATTTCTAGATATTTACATATATTACACATGTTATGCGTATACACGTAATAGATATAACACAGATTACATATATTGTACCTTGTGTATATTGTGCATATTGTGTGTGTGTATGAATTCTTAAGATAGGAAAACAGAACTATGAATACTACCTTTCTGGGCACTATTGAAGACCATTAAATAATAGAATCCTAATAACTGATATTTATATTATATCTTAAAGTTTACAAAGTGTTTTACCAACATGCTTGTGAAGCTCCCATTCGAACCTTAAGACATTCTTTTGAAGTAGATGCTACAGGTATTCTATTCATTTTACTGAAGAAGAAAGTGGTGCTGAGAGAGTAAGAGACTTCCTAGGGTCACGCAGTGAGTGTCAGAAAGGAGACTCAGATGCAGGTTTTACCAGCTCCAAGCGTAGCCCTTGATTGTGCACCGTATCATTCAGCCTTTTGGTTTGTTTCATCCTGCAGGATCATTTTTCTTATCTTTTCTTATCCTCTCGTTCATATATTAGAATATCTGTTCTCATCAGTAGAGGTCACCCCAAAATTCAGATTGGGGAGAAAAACAGAAAACTGGCATCTGCTTAATGTAGGTCAGTGACGTTGACTGAGGCTGTTGGCAAAGTTGTAGAATGTATTGTTAAAGAGATGTTTAGTGAGTGAACCTTTAGAAAAGAAATGATCGCCAAGTGCTGGAATGGCCTTGTTAGGAAGCAAGTCATGCTAGACTTAATTTCATTTCTTTTTTTGGACAAGATTACTTGGCCGATAGATTATGGGAATTTAATAGTTTATCTAGATGTCACTAAAGTAATTATGATAGTCTCTCGTGCTTTCCTTGTAAACAGTGTGGAAGGACGTGGGTTAGCTTATAGTATTTTGGAATATTCAGACTAGTTGAGTTGCCATTAATAAATTTATATCATCTCAAGGTGGAGATAAGTCTCTAGTTGAGTACCCCAGAGATCTGTCCTTAGCCCTGTGCTATGTAATGCCTTTAACAATAACTTGAAAGGAGGCAAGCTTAACAATTTATAGATGAAATGAGCCTGGGAGGAATAGCCAGTGTATTGAGCAATAAAACCGGGATCCAGAGAGGTTTTTCTTTGGGCTAGAATTACAGGTCCACTCCAGTAAGATGAACTTTAATAGAGATAAAGTCAGTTGAGAGTCAGAAGAGAACTAGGGATTTTAGTGGGCTGCAGTTTCAATATGAGTTAACAGAGAGTCATGACTTTACCTCATAAATAGGTTAAGAGCTGTAGTCAGAAGGTGATAGTCCTGCTGTACCATACCCTGGTTTGAGTCATACTCAGAGTATATTGTTTTTGGTTCTTGGTCTCTCGTTTCAGGAAGAGCATTTATAACAGTAGCATGGACAGAGGAAGGCAACCACTGTGAGGGGGACTGGAAACCATGTCCTCTGAATATTTATTGAAGGAGTTAGGGATTTTTAGCCTAAAGAAGGGAAGACTTAAGAGGAATATTATAGTTGCCTTCAAGTATTTTTATAAGATGGAATAGGGATTAAACATATTTTGCTTGACCCCAGAGTTCTGAACTAGAGTGCAGGTTTTATCAAGGTAGATTTAGGTTCAGTACAAGCCATGCTAACTCTTGCCACACACACTCCTCCACACTGCCTTCTTCCCCCTACCCCCAAACTTGATAAACTCCAGTGTTTACCCATTACTTCCAAAATCAAATATAAAATCTTCTTTTTGGCTTTTAAATCCTTTCACATTCTGGCCCCTTACTACATTTCTAGTCTTCCACGTATTTTACAGTCTTTCAACACTGGTACTTGCTGTTCTTTCCACACAACACTTCATTTCCTGACTTTGTGCGTTTTCACTGGCTGTGCCCCATGCCTGCAAAGTTTCCTTCCTCACCTCCTTCAAGACTCAGCTCAAATCCCACCTTCTACAAATGACCTTTTCTGGTCTTCCCTCTGAGATTTTATCTTCCATTTATGCTATATGTACCTATTATGTACAGTTGTTTTTATGTGAGCTCCTTGAGGGCAGGGACTATGTTTTTGCCTTTCTTTGTATCCTTATTGTTTAACACATAGTAAGTGCTTAATAAATGGCAATGATACTTTATCATCATTATCTGTCTTCTGGTCTATTTTCAGTTTTATTTCCTGATTCGTGGACAATAACCGTACTCTTTATTTTTTCTGTGTCCCTGCTGGGTATAAAGCTCCTGAAGTACCAAGTTTGTTTCCTTCTTTATCTAATTTCTTTGTTATTGTCTTTGTAGATCTTACCCATCCTCCTTTTTTCACTGTACCTCACTCTTAGAAATAGAAATTCTTGAGGTAAGTAACGTCAGTTGAACACTATTTTGTAGTAGAAGTCAACACAGCATCCTAAATTGTGAAACCCTTACTATTCCCTGCCCTTATCAGACACCATTTGTAAGATGCTGCTATTTTTGGGTTCCATATCTCCCTAGTCTTCTGGGTGGTAGTTGCCCTTGGGGACTCCAGAGTGGTACAATCCTTGCTCAGATAAAGTGGTCTACTGTGCAGATTCTCTACAGATGAAACCTACTGTCATGTTCTTGTCTCTTATTTGTACACATTTTCTCTCATGGGAATATTCTTTAGTAGAAAATCTTTTCCTGTTCCTTTCTGGGACAAGACCCTCTTTTTCGCAGTTGATCTCAGCTGTTGTTTTTAACCCTGGTCACCTTCAGCACCTTCTCCTTTTTACTCTCCTACTCACGTTCCCTCTTGTTGAGACACTGTAGCTATTAATCCTTTTACTGTTCACCTGTGAACTTTGTGGATTGTATGACCCACTCTTTTCTCCCCATTCATACAACTTCCCACTGTTATTCCCCATACAAAAGATATCGGTGCTTTAGTTGTGGAGGATTAATTCAACTCTTCTACCTTTGCTTCTACTGATTAAGTTCCTCTTAAATCTTTAGCTCCTTAGATTTTTTTTTAATCCCTTAATCATTCCTTTTTTTTTTTTAACCCTAGCGAGCATTCTTTTTTTGGAAGAAAAATAGGAATAATCATGAGAATTTATTTCATTACATAGTCTTATTTTGATAATTGTACTTGCTTTTCTCATGCTTGTGTTGTTTGGAGTGTTTGCAAGTCATATAATCTTTGCCTGTCTTCTCCCCCCCCCCCCAGTAATTCTTCAAATACTTTTTGTCCATTTCTACCCATTTATTACAGTAAAGGTTGCAGATTGAGCTCTCTGATTTTTTTAAATTAAATTTTATTTTTTAAATTAACAAATATTAATTTCTTCTCTCCCATCTCTTGTCTCCCTTCCAAAGAACCACAAAGTTCTTTTAACAAATATGGTTAGTCATATGAAACAAATTCTCACATTGACCATGTCCAAAAATGTGTGGCTCATTCTTAATCTTGAGCCCATCCACATCTAAGAGGAGGTAGGCAAAATTCTTTATCTTTGGTACTTTGGAACCATGGTTGGTTATTGCATTAATGAGAGTTCTTAAGTCTTTCAAAGCTATTCATTTTTACTGTGTTGTTGTTCTGTATAAATTATTCTCCTGCCTCTGCATGCTTTACTCTGCATCAGTTCATTTAGGCCTTCCCAGATTTCTCTGGAACTCTTTTTTTGTCATTTCTTAGAGAACAATAGGGTTCCATTATGTTTAGGTACCATAATTTGTTCAGCCATTCTCCAAACGATGGGCAGTCTCTTAGATTCCAGTTCTTCACTACCAAAAACAGAGCTGCTATGAATGTTTTTGTACATATGGATCCTTTTCCCTTTTCTTTCCTTGCTTTGGTTTATAGATCTAGTAGTGGTATTGCTGGGTCAAAGGGTATGCCCAGTTTAGTAACTTTCAGGGCTTAGTTGCTCAGAGTTGCTTTAATTTGCCTTATCTAATTATGAATTATTAATTTGTTATAGTTAACATTCTTTCATATTTTAATACTTGTTCAAAGTGATTTATTTTCTTTTTCAAGTTTTATTTATTTTTCCTTCTATCTTTATGCCTTTTGGTTTGTCTCCTTGTGGCTTGGGCTTTCTTCCCTTCCTCTGTCCCCTTAGTCTTTTGGTCTTTCAACTTTTTCTACTATATCTCCCTTCACTGACTCTTCTTCACTCTTTAGCTCCTCTTCTTCCCGTTAAGGCTCCATCCTTCAGGCTGAGGCTTCCTAGTTTGGTTGTTCATCCATGAGGATTAGGTAGTCTTTAGTCATCTTGGGATAAGGGAGGGGAGAGGGCAGGGTTTTTAGTCCCTTTTGCCTTTCACCTAACACTGTTCTGCTCTAGTCCAAATCTCTTGAGTGGCAAGTCATCCTGAGTCTTCTGTTTACTCTGTACTTTCCTTTTAGGGATTGTCACGTCTTTTCAGGTTCATGAGTTCCGGTGTTTCAGGAAAAGCCTTCCAGTTTGCTAATGCTCCCTTCACTGGGCATGCAATCAGTTGGGAGGGGGTAGAGCTTGTTATGGGGTAGGACTACTGAAGTGGAGCTCTATTAAAATTCTCCAGTGTTAATTCATGAAGTTTTTACTTTGCTTAAAGATTCTATTTTCTTATGGGTTCAGCTGTAAGTACTCTTATATCTGGCACATAATTCACTTAGAAAAAAAAGATTTGGGGCTGAAGAAGTTTGTAAAAAGCAGCTATATTTGGCAGTTTTCTGGGCACATGATTCTTTCATTAAGATCTTATTGATTTTTTTTTGTTTTTACTTTATAGTCATTATCTAGACCTTTTTCTTCCTCTTCCTTCTCTCATAAGCCTTCTCTTGTAGCAAAGAAAAATGGTTAAAAGCAAAACTAGTGAACATAATGACCATATATGAAATCATATGAAACTCTTTGAACTCATATTCCTAGTCCCTCCACCTCTCTGAGGGGTGAAGGCCCAAGATTGGAGATTACAGTCATACTACATTTGACTTAATTTTAGTATTTTCTTTTTTTAAAAAAAAATAAGTTTTTATAGATGTCTTTTAAAAAAAAACATTGTTTTCATTTTTATTATTTTAGTCATTGTAACAGATTATTAATTGGGGAGTTAGGGTTGAAGACCAGGAAACTAACTTTGAGTTACCTTCATTTCTCACACGAGTTGATCTCACAGACTGTGCTTCATGCCTGAAACTGGCACATCCTACCACATCTCCACCTGTTGAATTCCTTCTTTTCTTTCAAAATCCAACTGAGCTGCCACCTTGAAGTTATGTGACCCTAGAGAATAATTTTTAGTACCTGAATTTTTTCTTCTTGTATCCTTAGCACTTAGAGCAGAGGTTCTTTCTCGTGCCATTGATGTTTTGGTAAGGCCCAAGGAGTCCCCTTTTCAGAAAATTGCTTTTTAAAAAACATAATTGGAGGAAATGCTAAATTTTAGTTAGACGTTGGTGAAAATAAAGATGTCTTTTTTTTTCACTAAGTTCTTGGACTCCTCAAATTTCTTCATGATCCCCAGGTGAAGAATCCTTGACCTAGAGCAAAGCATTATTAGGTGCAGTGTGTAGTAAATTAAGTTGAATTGTGTGGTGGCAGTTAGTATAGGAGAGTATTAAATTTAGGCCGCCACTTGATTTTTTTTTTAATACCCCAGTCAATAAAAACTAGTTTATGTGATTAACTTAAATTTGACTCTGATTTACATTCCTGTTCTGCTCCTGATACTTTCTTAAGTTCCTAAATTAAGCTATTCACTATGTGTTCTCTTACCATGCTAGAAATTCTATGCCGTTTGTTTGTGTAAATCTTGATCCTGTTTAGATTGAAGGCAGCTGTCCACTCTCCCTTTACACATAGGCCCAGCTTTTTCTTTGTCACAGTGTAGTAATGGAGGACTTTATATTCCTTGGCTAATTAGGACTCTTTGCCATAAGTTAACAGCAGATGGCACTGTATTCCCATCTACGTTAGGATTTGGACTTGGAGCTATTTGATTAATCTGAGAATTTGAGAGCCATTTATATGTTGTCACCAAGGTAAAATATTCCCAAGAAGCTCTGAACAACAGACTTTCTTTTGACTAGGAAATGTATCCCATGCTGAATGATTTCATAAAATCAGAGTTGCTAAGTATCTATTTGATTTTTAATTGAAATTCAGTTAGAATTTTTTTTTTACCTTGTTTCTCATTCTTTGTTAGTCTGTCACTCTTAGTCAGTTTTAAATTGGTGTCCCTATCCTAGTCCTTTAGCTATTACCTGAGAGGCTAGATTTTTTTTTTTTTTTTTGCTTTGTAAGATGGTAATCCTTTGGGAATGTAAATACATCTATTCTCTGAGTCTTGCCATTCAGTTTAAAAGAACCCTACCTTTCTTTTCTTTTTACTTTGTACCTAACTTAGTCTGTCAATTCAGGAAATTAGGAACTAAATTAGGAAATTTAAGGTGTGGTACACCTTAAACTGTCTTCTTCAGTGTAACCAAGTAGTTGGGGTTTTCATGTATTTGAGGCACAGTTAGTATTAAATTTTAGATATTAATTTTAAAATTATAAACTAATCATTAACAAAAAAAAAGCTTTATAAAGTAAGGATTAAAACCTTACATTAAACCCTAGCATTTAACACAAAGCTAAATGAATTAATGAACTAGCAAAAACAATTTCTGTTCTGTCTCATTCCAGGTCTGCCTGAAGTTATTCTGCCTTTGTCCTTACTTTCTTTTTTTTTCCCATCTTTTAAAAAAACATTGTTAGTGTACATGCAGTTTGATGCTACTAGTTTTTCTTCGCATCACTTGGTGTGGAAGTCTTTGCCTATTTCCTCGTATGCTTCACATTTATTTTTTATGTATAATATTCTGTTACACTCATATACCATGATTCATTCAGCTACTCTCTAATTATTGAAAATACAGGTAGTTTCTGATTTTTTGTTATTAAAAATAGAGCAGATGTGTATATTGTGCTAGCTCTTCTTTCCCCTTTTATGATTACTTTGGACATATGGCCAGTGTTGGAATCATTGAGTCAAAAGTTATGATCAATTTTGTGACTCTTTGTCCATATCAGTCTCACATATACTAAACTACTGTCCCACAAAGACATTGTAGATGTCAAACTCAAGCAGGCTGCGGGGAACCAGATGTAATTTGGAAATGTTTAACAAAATAGAAATACAATAGAACATAATGTTAATTTGTGGTTTTCTAAGTCAGAATGCAGCTGGCAAGGATCTATTCCTTTTTGAGTTTGATACTGTCTTAGATGATCAGTGATAGTCCCAGAAAATAAGATAATGAAGCTTACTTCCTTTATTTTCATAGAGATGAGTGACTATGGGTCCATAATGTTGTATATGCTATCAGACATAGTAGTTGTGAAATTGGTTTTCAACTTTGTTGTTACTGTTACATGGGGTAGGTTATAATGGTAGTACCTAATATGGTATATTAGGAAATGACTGGTATAACTCCTTCTCCCTCCCTTCCCCTAATTATCTAGAAAGCTTAAAACCCACAAACAGCATATTCAAGTATTTGTTTCCTAACAGCCCTGCTGCTATGGGTTGAAACGGTTTTTTTTTCCTGGTTTTTGCCATTCTCAATGAATATGAAATGTCATGAATCCTTGATTTGTATTTTTTTTTCCTTATTAGGGAGTTTTAGCAACCTTTTATGTGTTTGTTAATGATTTATATTTTCTCTTAGAATTTGTCTCATAAATTGGAGGTGTTTAAAACTAAAACAAAACCATTGACAGGAATTGTCTGTTTTTCAGTGGTGTTAGAAAATGTTAGAAAAAGAATAAATTACATCTCTATCAAGATTTATTATATTTTTCCTTTTTTTATTTAAGAGTTATGCCTCCTGTCTCTCTGAATGTACTTATAGTGATAAGACATAAAACCAGAACTGTCTAGTCATTCTGGGAATTAAACCTTTTATAGTCTTGTCTAAATGACCATTTTACTACACAGGGCCCATAAAAGTTGAATTTGGAATTTAAAAAAAGAAGGAAAGAAAGAAAGAAAGAAAACTTTGTGTAGAAATGCCACAGCAGCAGTTCTCAAAAAGATAGCATTGCCTCTTTGGTGCCTGTTAGAAACGGTCCAGCCTCTAGACTAGTTCAGGGTTGAGATTCCTTCTGGTTGTCACAGTGGCCCGAGGATGATTCTTTGCATTCATGTGAATTGACTTTATTTTTCAGATGTCATCTGGGTGATCCTCAGCGTGGAGGTGGGAGGACTTTTAGGAGTAACGCAGCAGCTGTCATCCTTTGAAACCGAGTTCAACACGCAACCGCACCGCAAGGTAGAAGGAAACTTTAACCCATTCGCCTCTCCGCAGAAGAACAGGCAACCAGATGAAAACAACTTAAAAGACCCTGGGGGTTCCGGGCTAGGCACTATCAGCAAAAACACATGGGCTCCTGCTCCTGACCAAATTGAACAAGATCAAAATGGACTGTCACAAAACTCTGTAAATCTCTCCCCCAGCAGTCACTCAAACAACTTATCGGTAGTGACTTACAGTAAGGTAGGTGCCCTAGGAGAAATGGAGAAGGGGTAGGTGACGGGCCTTGGTGTTTGTTGTCATTGCAGACTTCGAAGCCCAGAATGCCGTTCATCTAAGGAGTTTCTTTTAATACTACTTAACTCTCTTGTTGGCCCTTACATTTTGATAACATCATCTTTTAAAAAAGAAACCAAACAAATCCCTACTTAAAAAATCTTCATGTCCTGTAGACTTTGCTGCATCCATATTTTCAAATTCAGTCTTTAGTTCTCATCTCGTGTGGGTGCTGTAAATGACAGAGAGGTCCTTAATTTTCTTGAGTATTTAAACAAAGTCAAAATGTCACCAGCTGTGCTTCCAGGTTAAACGTAGACACCCTTATAAGAAGAGTTTGAAAACAAACTTGGGAATTTGTCTAGGATTTGTTTCTGAGGGAAAAGACCGGTGAGCTACTATGGACCCAGCCATTGCTATTGGGTCTCTTCAGATATTCTTATCGCAGACAGATGTACTCTTCTCTGTACTCTTTGACTATATTATTGCCCATCAGCCTGTTCACACAAAGAGGGAGTGAACTCTGTGATCTGAGTGGCATTTTGACTTTGGCTTTTCATGTGTGGAAAATGCATGTTGAGTTTATTATGATTTTAAAATCATTTTATTGTTGTAAAATCCTCTCCTAGGTGTTTGCATACTTGTCTTTTGTCTTCACGATAGTTGATTAAAACCTTTTTAATCATAGCTTATTGTCTTCCAAGCTCTGTCAGAGTTACTATGCCCAGTTGTTCATTTTTCATGGTTTAATAAAGCCCTGATGTTGGGATCTGTACTGTTCCAGGTGGTTCATATGGCTGGGTCCCTATGAGTATATCTGGTATATTTTGTATCATTTCACTCTGACTGATAATACTAGGATGAACCCATCAGTGATTTGAATTTAGTTAGATGTTAGATCCAGCATCCCTTTCTGCTGTAATCATGAAAGCAGTTTATAAACTAACTTTTGCCTTGCTTCATGCCACCTTTGGCATTTAGACAGAGGAAGCTAAAATAAGACCATTTTATTTGAGGGGTGAGCTGTTGCATTATAATCTTGGCTTTTAACATTTCTGGCCAAAGGTTTATGCCTAGTGTAGATCAGGAGCCCTGGAAAGAAAGTTGTAGAAAGTGTAGCCTAATAGGAGAGACCTTCAAGTAATAATGGAAAATTCATACAAATCCATGTTGTTGGAGTTGTGGTTGGAGCTCTGACATCGTTTCAGGCTATGCTGTGGAAGTTGGTAGAGTTTATCTTCATTTGATGACAGCAGTCGCTTACCTGTGTATTTCCTAATTTCAAAATCTTAGAAATCCAAGTATGGGTTCATTCCAGCTGGCCCATAGTAAAAATGAACTGGATCTAGGGTGAGCACTGCTGTTTCCTGTGATTAGAACACGCCATTAAAATTGGAGAACTCAGAACTCATTGAGAGGGGATTGATGGGAAATTGAGGGTTGGAGGAGGAAGGGATTGAGAAAATTGGTGTCTCCTGTGTAATCTCAGTCCTTCGTATGGGAACTACTTGTTTTATCACATCATGGTGCTGCAGGGTATCATCTGCTTAAGTGGATAAAGGCAGCACTCTTTTCTTGTACCTGAAGACCTGGCCTACAGAAAAGCTAGGGAGGTAATTCGTTGCACTCTTATTTTTATCTGAGATACCACATATTGATGAATTGGGGAATGCCCAGAAGAGGGTAATAAGCTAGCGAGAGGAGCCTTTTAAACCATGCCCGAGAAGACTTAGTGGGAGAACATAATAGTTGAAGGGCAGTGGACTTAGGCTTTGTAGCTGCTGAAGGTAGATTGTAGGGCCGGTGGGTGAAACTTTCAAGGAGACAGATGGTCTTAGAGTGAGGGAAAACTGTTTAACAATTAAAATGCTTCCCAAAATGTGCTGCTGCCTCTTGAGGTATTCCAAATGGAGTAGTGGACCTAACTAAAGCCCCTCTTCTAATTCTAAGATGCTCTGATTGTATGAGAACATGTGCTGATTGGTTGAAGTTTAAATTGTTCTCCCTTTTAGTTGTGACTTTCACTTTTCACTGTGCTGGTGCTTTTACGTGAGGATTGGGGTTTTTTTGTTTGTTTGTTCTTAGCCTTGTGTTACAAGATGTTTTCTCCTCTAGCCCTCCTTAGATTTGCAGACATTGCTTGACACTTCTTTGGAAATGCTAGGTGATAGTGAGGAGGTTTTGATTTCCCTTGTAGTTCAGGTAATACTACTGTAGTACTGCCTGAAGTTTTTCTGGGACTGTATTGGATTTTTTAGGGCTTGGCGATATTGTAGTTGGGGTTAAAGTTTGAAAGGAACTGTGGCAAAGAGCAAGACTCTGAAGATAGAGCCCAAGAGGAAATTGCATTGACTATGGGGCATCTGGAGGGATAAAAGACTCCAAACCTGAACAGCATCCTGGTCAGAAATATTAAATCACTGCATTCGGCCTCATGATAGGCCCCTGCTGGCATTTCAAGCTAAGGCCCAGTCATCTCCACTTCTTATCTCCTACATAGAGTAGAACTCTTGGACAGTCAGTAGGTGTTGAGCGCTAGAATATGCCCAGCAGTCGCCTAAGCGCTGTGGAGAATTTACCCTCCCCCACCCACCCCGCCACGTGACATGACCCTTGACAAGTTTACACTCTAATTGGAGAGATAAAACCTAAACAGAACAATTAGAGATAAGTCAATATACATTAAAATACTCACCTGTTAAGTACAATTAAATGGTCATTTATAAAGTTTTATAACGTTTGTTTAATTGAGTTGAGAGTGCCAATTTTATGATACAGTCCGTGAGTCTGATAGGAGTTAGAGATCATTGTGGGACAGTCATCAGTGAAAGCTTCGTGGGTTTTGAAAAATTAGTAGGATTTGAATAAATGGAGAGGGAGGATATGTAGTGGTGGGGAACCAGAGAATGTATGAACAAAAGTACGGAGGGGGAATAAGTAAGGGAGGGGGCGTGTGTGTGTGTGTGTGTGCAGAGGAATTAAGAGAATCAGCCAAATGGAGCTGAGCGTTTGGGTAGAGTAATGGGAAATAAGGTGGAATACATAAGGTGGGGCTGGTAATTGTCTATTTCTAGTTTATATAGTTTCTAGTTTCTTTTTAGTTAGGGCGATAAAATTCCTTATCCTTCATACTACTGCCAGATTAATCATCTTTCAAACCACAGTTCTGATAATGTCACTTGCCCGCTTGAAAAACTTTCAGTGGATTTCCCATCGTCTGCTGAAAAAACAGCTCAAACTTCTCAGCCTGGCGTTCAACGGAGAATTCTCCAACTTTCCTCCCCCTACCCCGTGTCCCTCATCAGTCTCTGTCATGATCTTACTTATTCTCAAAGGACTGTTCTACACGCTGCCTTATTCATGAAGAGCTTCTTGGTTCTGTCCAGCTGGATGTGACCGGCGCTCTGTCCTCTGATCCCCCAAAGTACTTTGTTGCCTTTCTTATGACACTTATATTCTGTCTTGTTTAACAGTTGTGCTAGGTGTATACTCCATTAGATTATAACATTTTGAGGGCAGGATATATATCATCTCTGAAGTGCCTTCTACTAGGCCTTACACGAGGTAGATGTTTTGTGAGTATTTGTTGTATTGAATTACCAGAATGAGCGCAGTAACAATACTTCTTCTCTCTCTCGCGTGCGCGCGCACACACATGCACACAGTCGTGTGTATAAGATTTTAATTGTTTTTGCTGAGGGAGGCAAATAGTGGCCAATACTCTAAAGGTCATTGCCTGTAGAATTATGAATTTTTGATCTATTTAAATATAAGTATGTACTGGGTGTACATTATGATTCAAGCTAAATAATAAAGTCATGTTGTAGAGACCTGGCTATGAAAAATATGGAAAGCATCATCTTCGAGACCAGTGCCCTCACCATAAGTAAAGTCACACACGTACATTCTTTAATCTTACTGTTTGATTCACCCTTCTTGGGCAGAGAGGTGAAAAATTAAGTATTTTTTGTTTAAAAGCTCTTTCCTAGTGCCACAACTTAGGACTTTTGCCAGATCTTCCTAAACTTCATTGAGGAAATAAAAGAGTAGGGTAGGTAGAGTAGCTGAATAAATCAACAGAGTTGAAGCAGCATCACTTCACAGATAAATTGGAGGTTGGCCCATGCCACCTTTTTTTCCCTAAAAAATATTCTTGTATGTCATTTGAATGTTGTTTATTTGAATAAATTTTGTGATTCCTCATTTGCCCTTCTAGATGTGAGTATGGAGAGGCAGAAATATTATCTGTGTTGCACATAAAAGGAAACTGAAATAAGGAGAAACCTATTGATTTGCCCAGGGAATTTTAGTGGTGGAGTCAGGAGTGGAATCCAGGCTGCCTGGTTCTGACCTGGAATTCTTGCCACTGGATCTTAGTATGCCATCAGCACAGATTCTTAGGTCAGAGACAGCAACATGATGTAGTAGGAAGGATGTTGAACTTGGCCTCACGATACTCAGCTTTACCACTTAATACCTGTATGATCTCGGACAGGTCATTTAATGTATCTGAGCCTCAAGTTTCCTTACATGTAAAATGAAAGGTTTAGACTAAAGAATCTCTGAAGTGCCTTCTAGATCTAAGTATTTTAATCCTGTTGTTTCTCCTGGCTGATGTAGGCAAGGAGGGAGGAAACATCCTTGGCAATAGAAATCACTGAGTGAACATGGTTGGAAATTTGGTTTGCCTTAAAAAAGAAATTTTCTGCATGGTAAGTGTGTCATGATGCTGTTGGTGGCTCATGACAGCAATTAAAGAAGGCAGGTACAAATTCCTGCTGCCTTCACAGTTTACAATTTAACTTGCTAAGGTTGGCAGAATAAAATTAAAAGATTGCTTCATGCATCCTGCTTTTTTAGGACTGGGTGGATATGTTAACATAATGGTACATCTGTTACTGTCAGGAACTGGACACCTTTGCTCCATGTCTAGAGCTCCTCCCCAGCAACAATTTAATAATAAAAAGCTCTTTGGGCTTAATGAAATGTGCCCAGTGGGAACCTGCAGGTGGGAATGACTCTTCTGTCTGCATCCCATACCCCAGGAGTTCCTGAGAGCTTTCCAAAGGCAGCCAGAAAAGTGTATGCTGACCTGCCCTGCTCAGTCATAAATCTGGTTTATTAGAAATTGACTGGTCTGTTTGTCAGCTCAATTGTAAGTAGTCTATCCCAGGGATCACTTATCCTTGAAGGTTAGGAGCTGTTTCAATTAACCCTTTATATGCCCTTGTCTACAAAGCCTCTGTTTCAAAACAGACAACACAAGTGAATAGACATTCATTCTCTTGACCCAAGGTTAATCTGGCAGATGTGTTTATTCTAGTACTCTGAATTATCTTTTAAGGTTGAAATAGCTTCTGTTTGGCGATGTTTAGTGTAGCAAAAAGCAATTTTGGTGGTATGGAAGGTTAGAAAAGACAAGAAGCATTAAAATTAGTCTGTTTCTCTTGTAATTTTGCTCTTTAAATTTTTGAAGAAATTTAGTTTGTTTGAAGTCATAGTCCCTCAGAAACCAAACCAATTGGTTTGGTTCTGAACATAAAATCACTCTGAAAATAAAGACTAACCCGGGATCATGATAACAGCTTTTTAATCAGCCAGTAGCTGACGTACCCTGAATGAGTAATCAATTATGCTGGACAAAAAGAGACTCTTGAATTAATTTATTAAGTACCTTGACTAGGGTAGGGTGTTTAGGTTTTACTTCTTAAACTACTTCTGGGTGATAGTATGATCATCTGTTACTGCTTCTGCCAGATGCCATGTCAGAACAATCACCTTGCCGTTCTTTCATCTGTGTAGAAAAGTTCACTTTGTTCCCAGGTGTTCATTCAGCCATTGCAAGTCATTTACTTTGCTTTCCCTGTACCCCTAGCCCACCTGCATTCTCGTGCAGATTTGTCTTCCTAACAGCCTCTGTCTGATGAATTCTGTATCTAGAATTTATCAAAAGTCAATCTGTCATTTTTATTAGGGAAGGAGGAGGAGAAGGGAACAAGTATTTATATAGTTCCTACGATGTGCCAGGGACTGTGCTAAGCGCTTTTTACAAATACTATCTCATTGGATCTTCACAATAACCCTGCAAGGCAGGTGCTGTTATTATCCCCGTTTTACAGTTAAAGAAACTGAGGCAAACAGAGGTTAAGTGACTTGCCCAGAGTCACACAGCTAGTAAGTATCTGAGTCTGGATTTGAACTCGTCTTCCTGACTCCAGGTGCAGCCCTCTATCTGCTGTATCACCTAATTGCCCCTATTAAGTATTAAAATATTAAATAAAAAGTTAACTGTTCTGGTTACTAAGTATTTAACCTAAGTATTTAAAACTAAAGTGTCCAGCCCTCTTTTCAGTCAGTTTTATAGGAGTCATTGAGAGTGCCATCCTTTTGAAATAGCCTTCTGAAGGTTTTATGAATGTGAAATAAAGGTGGATCCTATTATTTGCATCTCATGGTGGTGATAGGTACAAGTGTTTGGGGAAGAGGATGGGGTGTAATGATGACTTCTTACTTTGGAGTTTGTTTTTTAAAAAAAGCATACAGCGTTCGTCTGTAGTGAGGCTGATGGCTACGTATGACACTAGAGGATGTATGTAATCATCATGTTAGCCACTGCGCTGTAGGGTGGTCCTCTCTGACTGGCAGAACTTTTAAAAGATGGTTCCTGAACAATGAAGTGGACTTTGCATCTCTTCCTGTTTTATCCAGTGTATGGCAGGAGTTGGAGAGCATACCTCTTCCATTCTGCTGTCAGAAGCAAAGAACACAGCCAGTTGGGGTATTTAGAGTTGTGTTGCTCCCTTGGGGCAACCCCTTTGGCAGCTATAGCAGATTCAGCCAACAATATTGATTTGTGGTGCTGCGAGCCTTTTATTACTAATTTAACTGAAATTTCTTTTACTTACTCTCCCATTCTCCAAAGAAGGAATGGTTCTTCATAAAGCTTCATTTCCTGAGTTTAGTGTATCATAGGCAACACTTATATCTTAGTTTCTTGTGGCAGCATTGGGTGATACACATTTCTCAAAATAACTCTTGTGTGGCTATGTCCCCTGATGACATCCGAGATAGTACAGTGTTTGGGCCTTGGTCATCCATCAGTAAATTTCTTTAGAATGTATTGTGCTGATTGCTCATTCCGAAATACACCTAAGCGTAACTTGGTCACGATTTGTTCTTAGGGTTGTAGACCTCCGGAAGATCACTTTCCCATAGGAACCGGGTCTTCTGTCTTGGAACAGGAAGTAGTCTACTCAGCTCTGTTCTTTAGAACAAGGAGTCTAGCCAAGGGTCTATGAACTTGTTTTCTGAATATTTTGATAGCTGTATTTCAATAAACTTTGTTTTCTTTGCAGTCCTAAGTATTTTATTTTTTATTTAAAAACACTATTTTGAGAAGAGATTTTGCTAGGTCTTCCCCAAACTGCCAAAGGGATCCATAATATAAAAAAAGGTTAAGAACTTGTGCTCTAGAACCTCCTTCCTGGAGAGTTCTTTTCTGGCCATGATTAGGTACCTGCTTCTGTATTTACTGCTGCTGCCATTAATTCTTCATGGACAGCTTGTGGTTGTAAGGGCAAGTAGGCTAAGACTTGCCAGGCAGTATTGTAAAGTCTTGCAAGCTTTTAAGGAAGCAATCTACTGGGATTCCTACTGTTAAATGGTCTATTGCTGTGGGGAGAATGGGTCAGACATTCTCATGGGGCTCCTCAGGATTTTCAGGCCATCGAAATTTTAATTTTTTAAATGGAGAGAAAAATAAGCCACCAACATAAATACTTTCCATGGAGCTCAAAGGAAAGTAGAAAATCATGTATAAATACAGATTGTCTGAAATTCTTACCTTCCTAAGGGAATCTACAGAACATAGTAATAATAATGCTATATAGCCATGTGGTGCTTTATACTTTTGCAAATGTTATTTCATTTGATCCTCAAAACATTCTGCAGAAATGTGCAGGTGTTATCCCTGTTTGACAGATGAGAAAAAGGAGACATAGAGAGGTTATGACTTACCAAAAGCCATTCATGAATCTGTGGTTGACCCAGGAGAACAGCCTGAGTTTCCTGACTTGTAATTATAGTTCTGCCATACTAGACATACCATTATATGTTCTTTGATGTCAGACACCGAGGTAAGTTGTGTTTAAAAAAAATAGCCTTATGCTTCTAATTGTGATATAGATCTATAACTCTGTCTTCCTTGTCAAACACTCCAAGAGGATTTGTGGCTGAGAAGGAAGCAACAGAGAATGATGCAAGGGAGCTTGCCATGGGTTAAGGCAGATTAACAGCATGGACATTCTGTACTGAGGAGGAGTTTGCCAGATTTGCTTGATCATTCTAAAGTAATTCTTTTTTGGAAATTGGTTAAATCTTTATCATTTTTCTCCTGTGTTTAAATTGGCAAGGTTCATAATAAATCAATCAAACACTGTGGGCTTAAAGATTAAAATTATGTCCAAGCACTGATCTTTTTTGCTCATTTAATAATGTTTCATTTATTTCTAGTGGCAGCAAAACCACTTAGCCCCATTTTGTTTGCTTTTGAACTTTGAATATTATCCTGGCTGCCCAGATTCTGAGTGTACTTGCTAACACGCTAAAATGGATTTGGTATTTTTTATGAATGCTGAGCTGTTTGGGGGGATGAGGAGGAAACACTTTCCTTTCCCATCATATTAATAGTGCCAATCAAATCCTAGTAGGAGTTCAAAAATAATAAGTTTTTTAAGAACAGGACTAGTGGGGAATTGTGTACGGATAGCAGAGATAAGTTCAACCATGTTTATGTACTTTACAGGTACCTGACAGTTTGATTCCTTGTTTAGGTGACATTATCTATATTCTGAATTCATTCTCCTACGTTACTATTTCAAACCTACTAAGAAATGTAAAGTCTATTATTGTTGTCCACTAAAAAGACGCTGGTTCCCTAAATTACCTTCATTTCTTAAACCCCTTCCAAAGATTTGGTCATGTTCCAGCAGGAATGTTTGTGTTTTTGCTGCCATTTCATCTCCTGGGGGCCAGTTCTATTCACTCCATATATTCACATAGAACTACTCTGGTATCAATAATTATCAGCTGTGTGTTTATTACTATGCTGGGTAAGCATAATGAGGGATGTGGAAAAGTGTGAGACATCCCTTCCTCTCAAAGGATGCATGGTTGGAAAGCTAAAACTACCACTTGGTGAATAATGAACTATATATATAGTATATGATTATAAGTTGAGGGCCCTAGGATTCAGAGAAGGCCAGAGTACAGGATCTTAGAATGGAAGACTGAAGAAGAAGCTTAAATGTTATCTGCTCTTCCCTGGGTATCCGACATATGGACTGTTGACCCCAGGTTGCATTCCACCAAAAGTCTCACCTAATAAGCTAGCATAGATGTG
This sequence comes from Trichosurus vulpecula, assembly GCF_011100635.1. Classification (NCBI taxonomy): domain Eukaryota; kingdom Metazoa; phylum Chordata; class Mammalia; order Diprotodontia; family Phalangeridae; genus Trichosurus; species Trichosurus vulpecula. The sequence continues at coordinate 272,350,567 of NC_050579.1, read as the reverse complement.
CTTGTATGACCTGCCTCCCCAACACCATTGTGTAACCAACTGCTAACAGGTTGAATCAGTTAGTATCTGTAATTCTTAAAAAAAAAAAAGTTCCTGTGTAGCAAACATTGATAACTAATGCGTTATTAGATCGGATCCAGGCTCCTCATAAGATAGATTGGGAGATTGAGACCTAGAGGAGCCAGGGAAGATTAACAGAAAAGGGATTGAAAGAAGATATAAGAGGGGAACTGCAAGGAGAGGTGGGAATGAGCATGTGGAAAGTGAGAAGGTAATACCTGATTAGAAGAACAGTGTGCATATAAAGGAGTATGGTGGGAAATAAGTGTGGGTAGGTAGAGTGGGGGTCTAATTAGGAGGGTCATGGTCACTAAATAGAAAAGTGGAGGTTTTATGTGAAAAGAAATGGAAAACTATTGATTACTTTTGAACTGGGAAATGATTTGAAAGCAGGGTATGATAAGACTTGGAGGTTTTTTGTTTTATTTTTTCCTTCATTTTCTTCATACCCAGCACCAGCATGGTGGGTGAAGTAATTGTATTCTAGGGAAAGGAGAAGTATTTAGAGAATACTGCATAAAGTTGACTAGAAGTTCAACTAGGATTGTGGGACTTGGGGGGAGGGGGGAGGGGAGTGTCCATAAGTCTCAGCCTACTCCTTACCAGAAATCCTTGTTTGAATTCAGACTTCTTCCTTGCACCAATGTCAGTTTGTTTATGTCACCAGGAACTTGGATCTCCACCGGCCAACAGACCTTCAGACTAGATCCTCTCCATTGGGTTTCCACCCCAGCGGGACTCTACAGGTGTTTGGATCCAGTTCTTACCCCCATTCTAGCGTTCTCCCCTGCCCCAAGGGTAGAGAAAAGGCCACCAGGGAGCTCTGCTATTATCCCACCTGGAGTCCAGCACACTTCACTGTTGGAGAACCATTTTGCTTTTGTTTTTGGTTGTTGTTTTTTTTGGTTTTGCATTATTCCAGACAGTTTGAAGAGTGCACTTTCTAAACTTTTTACTTGAAAGGGTGTGTCTAGCCCAGCTGGAAACCTTCTCCGTCTTCTTGTAGACCTTTAAACAACTTGTTCTCATTCAAGTTAGTGTTTGAGTTTTATTCTTCAGAGTGCTTTTCTTGAGACTTAAATGGGTAGGGGAGGGCTTCTCAACAAGGTAGGATCCGCTCTGCCCCTTCTGGGTTGGGGATTTGGGGATGTCCAGGTGGACTCTGGGAGCTACCTTTGACCATGGGGATTCTGGAACACGAGTGAATCCGAGGGGCCTGACTGCCCCTGGCAGGGTTGAAGAAGTTAGTTGGCAGCCACAGAAGAACTGCTGTAGGCGGTAAGTATGGGTGATGGTTTAGCAGTGCTTTTTAAGCCTTTCCATTCTGCGGCATGCTTGGAGCTTTGTGGCGCAGTAATAGGCATCACCAAAAGACTCATGACCTGAGCATGTCGCTGCCCATAACCAAGCCATGCTAACTTGTACTCATGTGGTTCTTTGACTCATCCTTGGCCAACACATGTGTGTATCTTCTCTTATCACATTGGAGTGGTTTTTTTGTTAGCGTTATAGTGGCCAGAAAACTTCTTTCACTAATGGCATATCATTAGCATGCCTCAGCATGCTGGTTGAAAAGCACTGGTTTAGAAGAAGTGGAGAAAAGAAACTAGATTTGACTAAATGATCTTTGTCCATATAAAAGTTAACATTGTCCCTGACATCTATACCAACATTCAGTATGTTTTATTTTAGCTGACAAGTGACTGATGGTTTGAAAAAACGTCACTGATTTAAAACCAGGGTAGCCTTGGTGTGCATAGAGAGGTAGGGCCTTACCCCCTGACCACACCGTATTTGCCTTAGTAGGACTGGGGTAGAACCAAGTACTAAATGCCATATTCTTCTGTGTTTGCATTCAGTGTACATAAGTGATACAAAAGAATGAGCGCTAGTCTGGAGAAGCATTGACCGGGAATGACTCAGGAAATGATCTAGCAGAGAGAAGGGACTCGTGGTGTTATCTGATGCTGCCATCAGTGTACACTGGGAGATTTATGTTATTTTGCAGCCATGCAGCAAAAGCCTCCTGTCTCTTTATTACCTGTGTGAACCTTTTTATTTATTTAAATCAAATCACAAATAAAAGCAAAATAAAGACAGGTGTGTGAAGTTTCCGTGTTGTGGTGGTTTATCCAACAGTAAGCTCACTATTTTGAAAAAGGTAACAAAAAAATAAATAAAACCTTCAGTAAGGTACTTTAGTAATTTATTATGGCAGTAATTGGGGTCTGTCCAACTTCTAGAGATACTTTAAAGAGAGCTGGCTCACAAGAATAGTAAATTTCAGTCTTGATTTCAAAAAGTAGTTAAATGCCTACTATGTATACCATATTGTGCAAAAGCATTAGCAAATAGAGGGACCAGAGATTGATCCTGAGACAAAAACTTGCAAAGTGTGCTCTCTACCACTGAGCTTAGTGACAAAATTTGTACATCTGCGTAACACTTTTCCGGTTCTCAAAGCACTTTTATCCTCTTTTTTTCTGATCTTAGATCCTCACTAAAATTCCGAGGTGGAAGTTGGATAGTAGGTGGTGATGACTCACATTTCTGTTATATTTTAAGGTTTACGAAACATTTTTCTCATAAGGATCCTATGAGGCAGTGGTTCAAGCGTTGTTATCCTCATTTTACAGATAAATAAACTCAGGCTCAGAGGGGCTGTGCCTTCCCCAGAATCACATTATAGCCAGGGCCTGGACTTTACCCCTATTTCCTAACTTCAAGTCCAGTGCTCCTTTCCCTCTTCACTTGTCAGATTAGGAAACAAGGTGGCATATTCAAGATCATGCAGCTACTACATGGGAAAAAATGAAACTAGAATGCCAGTAGATCTTATAAATCTGAATCTATGATGCTGAAAGTAATTGGTGAAAATAACATCGGAAGGACTAGTTCTTTCTCCCCTTGGTACCTTGGCTGGGTAAACATCCTCTTGCTCAGAAGTAGTTTTCAACCCATGATTTTTCTCTGAAGACATTACTTAGAACAGAGTATTTCAGCCAGAGCCACAAAGTACTTCAGGTGCCAAGCTCAGGTAAGACAATTGGTGACCAAATCGTAGTATGTAGACTTTGTATTGTACTACATAGGCGCCTTGGAAGCTATCATGCTACCTGCACATTCATTCTGACAACTGTAAGAGCCAATGGTGTGTTTGATGATTTAAGAAAAAAATTTTTTTAAATATGTTTTGCTCTGAATAATGCTAAGGGTTAGAAATTTTTTTTTTTAAATTTCAGGAGCCTGAGTGCAAGGTAGATGGAAACTGAGTGTCTTTGTGTAAATTTCATTTTTAAAAAATCTTCTAAATAATAGATCTTGGTTGTCTTTGGGTGTCTTATTATATAAAATCTGGAAGACGCAGGAGCCTGCCTGACTACTATACCATCTGATTGGTTCTTACAGTAGAGCAGGTTGTTCATGTGGGGAGTAGAAAAGCATCCCTGACCCATCTGAGAGGTAGAGAGCTACTCTGTTACCCATGAGAGTTTCTCTACCTCCTAACTTGAGTCAGAACTCTGGTTCCATTTCCAGCAACTATAATATAACAGCCGCTGGATGTTGGAATCTCCATTGAGGAAAGTGGGACTACTACTTGAAGAATGAGTTTCTCATTGTTGAATACTTGTTGGGAACCATAATCCTACATGAATGAAAGTCTCTGGTAGATGGGCCCAATAACCTTGCCTCAAAAAGCGTATCTACTTGTCCAGGTAGGGTCTCATGAACTTTGGCAGCCACTGTGTTGTCATTTCAGATAATTGGAGCTCATTTCAGATAGTAGCAGCTCATCAGTGATCTGCAAACTCGCAGATTTAAACTGGGGTTTTGTAAGCAAAAAACTTTTATACTGTGTAAAGGATTCCGTTTGGGGACTGGTTAGAGTGAGATAATCTCAGAAATCCCTTCCTACTCTAAAATTCTGTGATCTTTGCTTGAGGGTGTAAATAAAGATTATTTCATATATAGCCCTTAGGGAGAGTCCCCAGTTTGTTTTCCTGCTTTTGGTCACCATATTGCTGTAAATTACCAAGAGTCAATTTGAGTTTCAGCTTCCATTTGAAATGTACAAAAAGTGTTTACTGATAAATGTTTTCCTGGGCAACTAGATGTGTGCTATGCTAACTTTCCAAATAGGAATTGAAAATGGCCCTTTGTTTCGTGCATCTTGTAGGCGGGCTTAGGACTTAGATGTTGCCACCTGTTATATCCTTCCTGTTACATTCCATCGTCACCTGTGGCATCACTGACTTGGGAAAGAAACTATGCTATTGAAACCAGGTCAGATCAAGTGCTTGTGATATCATGATCTCAAAGCGATCTTGAGTCCTACCTAGTTTAGTCTTTAGCTTAATTTCACAAGTTAATTTCTACATTCACCCTATTTGGGAGTGCAGTGAAAAAGAGTCATTTCCTAATGTGTAGATGCCTTAAGTCTGTCTCTGTCTTATGATGGAAGCTGGTCATGTTGGCCACAGTACACTGTTACCCTGTTACCCTGTCCTTTCAACTCAAGCTGCTAGAGAATGCTAAACATGGTAGTGGGACTGCTCACTAGCTTAGGCTGACAACTCCTGTTTAGCAAAAAAAAAAAAGAAAAGTTTGTGGTCTCCTGCCATGAGATAGCCCGCACAAGCTGTGCTTGGAAATTCCTTCATTCTTTGCTGCCTACTTTTTCCTCTCTTCTTGAACAATCAGTATTTAAAATCAAACATATGTACAGCTGATGTCTGAAATTATATGAAAATTGTTTTCTTTGTCTTAAAGTGATAGTGCTTACTGTGGTGTTGTGAGAGCAGTGGAAAAGGGAGGAAGAACATGCACCAGAAGATACCTTTCTGCCCCACTAAATAGGCCTTCAGTATCTCTACCCCTGGAATGATTGCCATTCTCCTGGTGAAAGGGAATTAGGAATCATTTTCCCCTTTCCCATCTCCCCTAAATGTCAAGAAAATAGTAAATAGAGCATCAAGGAAAGCTTGTATCAGATTGATTAAATACCACATTGTAAATAAGCAGTCTAAGGCTCAGAGCACTAGATTAGAAATTTTCAAATATGTGCTTCCAGCCAACAAGCTGAGGCTTTAATGTTTCCTCCTCAGTGAAGTCAAGATGCACACTTGTGTCTCGAGCTCTGGGCTGTGTATTTCCCAGACTTTTAACACTGGGTAGTTCAAATGTTTGTAATGTGAGTTGGGGGTAGGATAGTTGTGCCTCATGGAGGCTGGACTGAAGTTTGACGGGCAGGCAGGGAAGTTTAGTTCGGTACGAACACTCTCTTGACAGTAACTGAATATTCTTCATATCCAGTTTCTCACTATGTGACCCCAGGCAAAGTCACTCAGATCTCACTGAGCCTTCTTTCCTCACCTGTAAAATGGAGATAAAAATAGTGCCTAACTAGGGATTCTTGTGAGAATCAAATGAGATCATAGACCCAGAGTCTTTTGCGATTCCTTCAATCACTATATAAACGTTAGCTGTGATAGTGATGCCTACTGTCGGTGGTACTGGAAGGTTATAACAAAATTATTTCCTCCCAACAACTATGTGGAGAGCAGGTAGTATAAACTTCATTCTCCTTGTCTCAGAGATGAAGAACCTGAGATTCAGAGAGATAATGGCATACTCCAGATATCACATCGCTAATTTATTGTAGTCAGGACTCAGTTGTGTGTTCCCCCATTCAAAATCCAGGGTTTGTTCCATTATGCTACACACTTAATAATTCTGTGAAGCCTGTAGGGCAAGTATTTATTATCTCTCTTTGACAGATGAGAAAACTGTGGCTCAAGGAAGGGAAGCAATTTGCCCATAACTCGTAAACTGACTTAGTCTTTACGTCTGACTCTCAAATACAGTGCTGTTTCTGCTGTATCATGATGCTTCCTATAATATTTCTCTAAACTGAAACTCTACTGGTTTTGTGATATGTTTATGGCAGACTAGCATAAGTGTTTGAACTGTTGCTGAGAATTGAGTCTGAACCTCTTAAGCCTTCTCCTTTCCCTTTCCTTCCTCTTCATTCAGTAGCTACAGTTCTGCTTGGAACGGTCACTCTAAAGAAGTTATTTCTTAGATAGTGGGGAAGGATGGAGCTGTCTGCAGCAGAACATCAGGGAAGTAGAAGTGATAGCTCCCAGGGGTTTTGGTTCGGTGACACTATTAATTTACCGGGATTTGGGGTGGGGGGTTGGTAACAAAAAAGAAAACCTCTGGTTAGCATTTAGATAAGATTGTGCTTTATTTTGGGAGCACCCTCCCCATTCTTTCTAGTCTCCCTAATCTCTAGGTTTGAATATAATCAAGCTGCTGGATCTCTGGATCTTTTGTGGCCTGGTTCAGGTAGATTTTTGCAAACTTGAAGATAAAATCACTAAAATATTGGAACTGGAAAAGGGCCCTTCGTCCTTAACCTTTTTTGAGGTATTGATCCCTTTGGCAGGCTGGTGAAGCCTATGGATACCTTCTCAGAACCATGTTTTTGAATGCATAAAATAAAATACACAGTGTTACAAGGGTGACCAATTATGTTACAATAAAGATGTCTTTTTTTCCCCATCCAAGTTCATGGACTCCTAAAATCTATCCCATAGATTCCTTGAGGGGACCTCCAGGTTAAGAAGTCATACTGTAATTGCCTCATTTTAAAGAAGTGAAAAGGGAAGCCCAGAGGAGGGGATTTGACTTGCCAAGAGTTAAGCTATCAGTCAGTGGCTAGACCGATAGTGATGAGCCTCTGTCTTTAGCGCTGCTCTTGCCACTATCCTGTGTTATCACAGTCCTTTGGTTCATACAGGATGGTGCTAGACATAGGTAACATGGCCTATTAATGAAATAAGTCAGCACGTTACCTCTGTCTGAGAATGTATGCTTCGATCTGTAACTCTAGTCATTCATCTTTTTACTGGGAGAAAATAGGCATGCTTCACTCTCAGCTGTTGTCATTCCTTTGATGAGAGTTCTGAAGTCTTTCAGCATTTCTTCCCTTTACGTTATTGTGGGTTTTTGCAAATAACTCTCCTGGTTCTGCTTACGTGGCTTTGCACCAGTTCTTATAAACCTTAAATTTTCCTGAATTTGTCTTATTTGTAGTTTTCTTGTGGTGCAATATTATCCCATTATATTAGTTTATCATAATTTCTAGCTTTCTACCACAAAAAAGTTAATATCTGTTTTTGTGACTTGTTTCTCTTGCCAGCTAACATTCCTTGATGAAGTGGGGTTATCTAAATGTATAAATGTTAGCAGTTACTTATCAAACAAAGGACTTTTTGGCCAAAGGTATTTTGTTCCCAGATACTTAAAGTTGATCACAATTTTCAAAAAAATAAACTAGTAGGAGAAGGGTGATAATTGCAATACTAAGAATGGGGGAGAAGAAAAAAACTCTATTTTGCCCTTTGGTGATTTCTTTCAGCAGGAGTACTGGGCTAAATCTGGTTCTTACCAGATGGGGAAGTAAGACCATGAAACATTGGATTCCTGTCTGTGGGACATAGGTTATAGAAGCATGATATCTTTGGGATTTGGGAGCAAACTTCTTTGAGGGTAGGTAACAGCAGGTGACATACACATGTGGTACATACACCATGTCCAGGTTTGTAGATGAACAAAAGTGTCATGTTAGCCACTTTGGGAGAGATCTTATACAGTGTCAGCACTGGTACTTGAACCTAGGCCTTCTCACAATTAAGTTCTTGGTTCCCTCCACTGTCATACTGACTTCTGGCGACCCAGGGACCCTACTGGCAGTTGCTGAGACAGTGGAACAAAGGAAAGTGTTTTGGATGCAGTTGGTTCTGTTAATGATTGACTTGTCAACACTGTCTTGATGCTGTCAAAAATAAATCACTGATTGTCTCCAACTCTCTTCTAGGGGTTCCACGGCCCTTATCCTTTTGGACAGTCTTAAAGCGGGTATCATCACGAAGAGAAATTTACAAAGAAGGATTGACTTTGGGTGGGGAGGGCAAGGGGTTCCTTTGGATTCCAGACAACACAATATGGACCTCTGGCTCTGACTCCGCATCCTGGATGAAGAGGAATCTAAACAGACTAGTTTCAAGTAAACTCTGTATGCATGTGTGAATGCCGAATTGCGGGAATGCTGATCGAGGCTACAGAGAAGAAATCCTCATGGTCAAGCTGTGTTACGGGAAGGGGGGAGGGGCTTTTTTTTTAAAGGTAACACAAGTAATTAGGTTGCTCAGGAGGGGAAAAATGTTTAGAAATGGGAGAGAGGAAAAAAAAAGCCATCTTTTTAAACAAAACTTATTTTGCCTACAGAGAGGCTGTTGTTTTGAGAAATGTTAAGTCGGTTTTTGATTTGTTTTCCCACCCTCATCCCCTTCTCGCCCTATCCTCCAACCTCATTTTAAAAAAAACGGGCAGCACGCGTGGTTACTCCTTGCTCTGAGCAGGGGTGGATTGGAAAGCTCGAGTCGTGTGTGTTTTGGGAGTCTGTGTGCATTGCAGTGAGTGTTTCTTCTGTTGTTTAATATGAGGTTTGAGCAGGTGCTGACTTTGTGTTTTGAATGGCATTGGCCATTTAATTGTTGCTCCTCCCCCCTTTTAATCTTGTTGATTTACCCTTTTGGCATCTGAATCAGCCAACCTGTGGCTCTTTACCACAAGAAAACCTCTCTGAAGACCAAACTCTTTTCCTTGTGTTGTCTTCAACAGAGGAGGCCTCTGGAACAGACCTCAGATGATGGAGGCTTTTATTTGTCTGAAGGAATCTGCGAGCTCGCATACGAGCACACGCACACACACACACACGCACAAACGTGTGCACTCTGAAATCTGTAACAAGAAGCAAAATTAGGTTTCTTCCACATTTCTTTTATTATAGAGAAATATTTTCCACAGGTGAAATTCTATTTAGGGTTTTTCATGCTTTGAGATAGGCTGCATGTCATTATGTTCTTCCCCCCCCCCCCCCCCCCCCCCCCCCCCGCCCAAAAGTGTGTATGTTTCTTGGTGTAATTCACCAGCCAGTGTGTCAGTTTCAAGGTGTCATGTAAGTTTTCTGTTTTCATCACATTTCCTTGACTGTGTTTTCTCCCTCGAGTCCTCCTTTGTGATATGTTCACAGCCAGCCTGTGGAGGCTGAGCTGCTGCTGTCTGGAAATATTGAAACTAGAGCCGCAAGTGTAATCAGCCATAGGGGAGAGCCACATTGTCACTTCTCAACCTTAGAGGCCACATTAGTCTGGAAACAAGAGGTCCTCTGGGCAGGGTGCTTTGTAGAAGTGGCTGGGAACTAGGGTTAATGGGCAGGGGAGGGGGGTGGGGCTCGGGGATTACAGCCAGAGCTGGGATCCAGCTGCTGGCTGTACATCTGTTTCAGGCTCAAATCTCTGCACTGCCCTAGCTGCCTGTTGGCTCTGGGACAGGTAGGATATGGATATCCCAGTGGGAAGCTTGAACCAGGCTAGAACAGCTGTCTGCCAAAGATACAAGAATATGCAAAGTCCTCTTCCAGCCCCTATCCTTACCCAATCCAAACCCCACCTCCCATTACCCTTCTCCCCAAACCACACTAAAAAGTCTTAGCAAATAACCAAGTCAGGAGGGTTGTGTTGTCTCTCAGTGAGTGGATCTGAAATGCAGTTGCAGTATTGTCTGCCCATTGCCACTGCCAGGGTGGCATTAAGCTTCCCAGACCAGATATGCAGCTGCAGGGGGTCCTGTAGCCTCTGTATGTGTGTGTGTCTTTGTGTGCTTGAGTGTGTGTATGTAGGTATGTATGTACGTTTGAGGTTTTGGTGTCTCTGGATGGTAATTCTGAGAATGTGGTCGTCCTCATCCTCCTCTGATGCTGGTGTTTTGGTTTTTTTTTAAAGCATGATTGTAGGAGAGGGGTGTGTGTTTGTGTATGTGTGTGTGTGTGTGTGTGTGTGTGTGTGTGTGTGTGTGTGGCCTATAATGAGAGGATGACCTTTTGCCTACTAGGGAAGCCCTGGGGAATGTTAGGAGCCAGCTTGATCATAAGGGGACAATTGTAGACCAGTATGGGATTGGGGGTAGTGTTTATACTGCAGTAACCATTTTCTATGCACAAGCTGAGTGCCTCATGCCATTTGCAAAGAGGGAAAATGTGCTGGGTGACTAGTAGGCTGTGGAGCTGAGTTAAACCAGCAGAGTCCCAAGTTCTAAGAAGCAGAATTGTGGAATTCTGGGGAGAGGCATAGATTTCTGCTTCTGCTACCATCTTCTGCCCTTTCAAACTTTTTGTGGGCTCGGGCTATATCCTGAGACCCAGGAATCTTCTGCTAGTTCCTTCTTTTGCTAGCCCAGAAAGTAGAAAATCAGCAGCCCCTCCCAGCCTTGCTCCATCATACTCAGGCCCAATTTGTATTCAAAAGCATTGTCCCACCCACTGTAATAGCAATAGAGGGGATTGGCTACAGATGCCTCAGGCCCTCTTGAATCACAAGCCTGACCCCTTCCCTGCAGTCGGGGGATGCTTCTTACCTGCACACACTGGAGTCACCTTAGCTTAAACTCCCTTCAAAATACAGACTAAGGAGGGAGTGCTGTCTGGTTCAAGTGAAGCAGGGCATGGTCAGCAGCTCTCACCAGTCAGGAGCTTTTAGCTGCTGACTTCCCCATTTGTTTCCTTTCTTCTCCTGTGCTCCCATTCCTCCTGTCCTTATTTTGGAAACATCCTACAATACCTGTAAATCTCTGGACAGGGCCACCTTCCCCATTTGAGGTAAGGAGGGAGACGTTTTGCTGCCATGTCTGCAGAATGGAAAGTATTTCCCCTTTGGTGCTGACTCATGGTCTACCTTGTTTAGGCCAATGGGGAGTAGCTAGAGGGCTCAGGGTGAGATATCAGTATGTGTGGTGTGTATGCATGTGTTCCTTTGGGGGAAAGGAGGGACAGGAGTTGTTTGGGGGCATTTTTCTAAAGTAAATCTGTGCTTCCTTCTGGGAGGGGTGCTTCCAGCCTGGGGAAGAATCTGCCCTGACAGTAATACGGCCTGAGGTTAACTAGGAAGGGAAGGTGATGGGGACGGAACTTCCAGGACTTGGTCTGTGCCCTAGCACCTGGAGTGTAGGGGTGCTGGGCCCTCCTGGAAATGCACGATGTTACCTGCCTAGGTTTTCCTTCCTTGTCTCTGGTCATTGGAGTGGGGTGGCATGAGGAAGCAGCAATAGGCCCAGGCTGCCCCCTTTGGTTAGGGTGGTGATGCATGTGTTGAGAGAGAGAGAGTTGGATGATGTGGTGGGGCCTCACAGTGCCTGGGAAGAGATGGTGAAGAGGCTTTTCATTACTGTATAAATGAATATTTGTATGATTAAATTAACGCAGAAAATCTACGTCTGTGCAAACCTGGTGTGTTTCATTGAACTCGCATATCAAACTCTTCCACTGATCCTTTGGCACCCCAGAAATTTCATTCACTGTGTTGTCAACTCGGGGGTGTTTTGCAGTCCCCAGTTTCTGGGTTCCCAGGGCTCTCCCAGCATCTAGAGTCGGGGACTCGCCGTACTACATTTTGAGAAACAATCAACTACAACCATATGCCTTAGCCTCCCATTACTATTGGTGCCTATCAGTTGTTGCTCCCAAAGGGTAGTAGTTGTTTAAAAAAATTACTAGACACTCTTAAGTCCAGCCCTCTGCTTGGTACTGAAGTAGTGGGGTAGTAGAGTCTGGACTCCCCACCTTCTCTCTGCTCATGGATAGGAAGAGTCTTCTTCCTTCCAGTTTTAAGAGTCAGGTTACTGATCCACAGAATGTTTGTCTCCCCGGACCTGCCTTGCTGGATAAAGTCTTTGTTCATTTTCATTTTGCTGGCCCCCAGCCCATGTAACCCCAGGGGAGTTGTGGCTACTACCAGGCTGTCTCATGATGAGGAGGGGGTAGGGAGAAGGGATGTGTTCCCTGAGTTGAAATTTGGTGCTTCACGCAGAAACAATATTAAGAATGGCTATGTGGATACTGAATAGGTGTTTATAGATTGGCCTGGTGGGAACCTCACCAGCATTTTAAACATTGTTTCTCTGTACGTATGCCCTGTTTTGCCTGTAGGAGGACCACCTGGATAAGTCAATCCCTGCCTGCAAGAAATTGGCAATCTGAAGTAGAAGGATGGCATTAAATATATGAAAAGTTAAACACTACTGCAAGAATCAGTAAAGACAACAATAGGAGTTGGCACAAGGCAGTATGTTATTTTTTTCTTTTAAAAATTGCTGTTTGTTTTTGCGTCACATTGATTTTTGAGCATCTCCTTCCTTCCCCTTCCCCCACCATGAGCTATCCCTTGCAACAGATTAAAAACAGTGTGTGATTGATGCCGGGTGAATGGTGAGTTCAGTTCAACAAATAATTAAGTACTACGTGTACCCTGGGGGCGCAAAGACCAAAAAATGAGCCTGTGCTCTGAAGTCAGAAAAATAGTCCGTGCCTTCCAGGGGGGTATGATCTGGACACAAGCAAATCCAAGGTCATTTGAGGAAGAGAGAGTTCTAAGAGAGGCAAGCCTGCAGGAAGACTATAATGACTGATAAATAGGCTTTAAGTTTTACCATGCCCCTTACATTATATCAGCTGGGCCTCATGTCTTATTTGGCCACATCACTTCCCCCACTCTGTAGGTTTCAGTTTCCTCTGAAAAATGAAGTGGTAGGGTTGAGATGGCTTAACATCTCTTCTAGTTCTAAATCCTCTGATCCTGCAAAACGCAAGTTTAAGATTCTGAGAGGCAGAGGTGAGAAAGGAGTGTCTCCTAAGCATGAGAGCAGCCTATTTGGGGGAATGGAGGTAAGAGATGAAATACTGTTTTAGGGAATAGCCTGTTTCTTTGGAACATAAATTGTATTAAGGAGAGGATAATGTGAAATGTTTGGCAAGATGAGAGTCTAGGTCTTTAAATGCCAATTTGAGTTTATATTTTATCTCAGTGGCACTAGAGAGTCACCAAATATCTTTGAGCAGGGCAGTGATGGGGTCATACCTGTATCTCAGAAAGATTATTGTGTCAAACGTGTGTAGGATGGATTAAGGAGGAAAGAGGGGGCCAAGGAAGCAAGGAGAACAGTTACTCCTTAGCACAGTCCAGAGATGATGACTTGACTCCTTCCATGACGCTGCTCTGGCTTGTTTGTCCTACGTGTATGACTGACTCCTTGGTCTCCTTGATAGCTCATCTGGTAGTGGGGAGGGTTGGGAGGATGACTGGGGCTTCCGTTCATTCTTTCCAACATCACTTGCTCCAGCTGCCTCCCTGAGCCTCATAACTTTGGAACCTTTGTATTTATTTTCTCAGTTTGTCCTTGAGCAGGGAAACAAAAGCTCAAGAGAAACCAAGTCACACAGCTGTTGTCAGAATCATGGTGAAAACCCTGCTTTCGTAGCTCCAAGACCAACACTTTATGGGCCTGCATTACTATCTATCCTAACCTCATAGATCCCCAAATTTTTCTTTCAAGAAGTAATATCTCTAGGTAATAATATAATAATAGGTGTTATTTAGCTAGCATTTTTAAATTTACCAAGGGTTTTATGTGCACATAATTTGTGCCTCCCTATGACTCAGTGAGATAGACAATGTAGTTATCCCTATGTTACAGGCTGAGGTTATATCAGTCAACCAACCATTAAGTTTTAAGTGCCTATTCTTCATCCAGCACTTTGATAAGCTCTGGGGAAAGACATATTCCCCATTCACAGAGTTTAACGTAGCAGGGGGAGGGGGGGACTGCATGTACATTAACATATAGATATATACAGCATAATGTAACATGAATGAATACAAATCTACAGGAAGCTAGTTTGGGAGGATTATGAAAGGGTTCATGTAGGATACAGTCCTTGAGCTGCTGTCTTCAAGGAAGACAAGGACCCTGAGGAGGAGGTAAATACGGAATGTATTCTAGAAATCTAAAACAACCAGCTCAAAGCAGTAGATACAGGAGATGGAGCATTGTGTGTGAGGTGCAAAGAAAAAGCTGGTTTGGCTGGTTCACAGAGTATATAGGAGGAGGAGCAATGTTCAGTGAGGCTGGAAGGATAGGTTGGGTCCGGATTTTGTATGTTTTACTTAAAAGCTAAACAGAGGAGTTTATGCTTTAGAGGCAATAGGAAGCCATTGGAGTTTATTGAGTAGAGAGAGGGAATATCATGGTCAGATGTGTACTTAAGGAAAATTTCTCAGGAAGTAGTGTGTATGGTAGACTGGAGTGGTGAGAAACTTGAGGCAGGAGATCAGTTAGGAGGCTTGTTGCAATAATCTGGGAGAGAGATGATGAAAGACTGAACTGAGGTGGGAGCTGCGTGAGTCAAGAGAGATCTTTACGTCTTGAGAGATGTAAAGACACAGAAACGTGAGATTTAGCAACTGGTTGGATTTGTGGGGTGAGGGAGGGCCAAGAGTCAAACGTAATTCAGAGATCACAAAGCTGGGAGACAAGAAAGATGGTGTCGCCTTGGACAGAAATAGTAAAGTTTGGAAGAGGGGAAAGTTTTGGGGGAAAGACAGTTCAGTTTTGCTGCTGTTGACTTTTCCATGGTCATTCCTCTTCTAAGTGTCATAGTCAGGAACCGAACCCAGGTTCCAGCACTTTACCAATATGCTATGCTGCCTCCCAAGGTACTTACTGATAGTAGAATCAGAACAGGACATTCGTGCCAGTTAACAAGCATTTATTAAACACTGGGATACAAAGACAGGCAGAAACATGTCCTCAAGGAGTTCACATTTTAATGGGGGTCAAGATTTGGACATTATGTCTCTTGTGTGTTATTAACCATTAGAGGTCTTAGGCTTCACTGTAGTACCATTAATTGTAAGATTTAGAGTTGTAAAGGACCTGAGAGATGGTTATTTTATGGATGAATAAAAAAGGATTGCTTGAGTATTTACTATATGTAAAACCCTGTGCTTTGGAGGTTCAGATAGAAAAGCAAAGGCAATCCCTTTTCTGGAGGAGGTCACTTTCTGATGGAGGCAGTTTCATTGCATGTTTCAGCTGTAAGTCATTTGGAAAGGTCTTGTGGTCCATAGGGTACATCTGCAAAGCAGATAGCAATGGATCTTCTTTACTGTGGAACACTGATAAGATGTTTTTCTGATGTTGAACCATTTGACAGTGCCAAGGACTTTGGTGTTAAGATGTTTTTTCTAAGCCTTCAGGGGGCTTCCTTGGATGATGGCTGCAAGTTGCTGGTTCAGAAGCAGGGCTAGTATCTTTTTAAAAAAAATACATGTTTCATTTATTTTTAGTTTACAACATTCAGTTCCATAAGCTTTTGAGTTCCAAATTTTCTCCCCTCCTCGCCTACCCAAGACGTCATGCAATCTGATATAGGCTCTATACATTAAACATTTTCACATTAGTCATGTTGCAAAGAAGAATTATAACCCATGGAATAAACCTTGAGAAAGAAGAAACAATACAAAGGAAAGAGCAAATAGTATGTTTTGATCTGCATTCAGACTCGTGTAATCCTTTCTCTGGATATGGACAGCATTTTCCATCACTGTCTCAGAATCTTGCATTGCTGAGAAGAGCCAAGTCTATCAAAGTCAGTCATTGCACAATGTGGCTGTTACTGTGTACAGTGTTCTCCTGGTTCTGCTCCCCTCACTCAGCATCAGTTCATATAAGTCTTCCCAGGTTTTTCTTAAATCTGCCTGCTCATCATTTCTTATAGCATGATAGTATTCCATTACATTCATGTACCACAGCTTGTTCAAACATTCCCCAATGGATGGGCACCCCCTCAATTTCCAGTTCTTGGCCACTACAAAAAGAGCTGCTATAAATATTTTTGTAGATGTGGGACCTTTTCCCATTTGTATGATCTCTTTGGGATATAGCCAGCAGGCTGGTATTTTGGGGAGTACTGCTGTTCCCGGTTCTCTTGGCCTTACCTGCCCATCAGTGGCAGCAGACAAATGGTTGTTAGTGATGGTGTTGAGAAAGGTAATGTTCTCAGGGAATGCTCACACTAATGTTTGGAGGCCAAGCTAGAAACTGGGCTAAGCAGTACAGTGGCCACTGCTATTCCTAAGACTTGGGTTTCAGGGTCCTGGGGTGACTCCATTGGGGTCAGAGGAGAGGTGATGGTAGCGGTTTGACCCTACTGGCATGTTGTTCTCTGTTTCTCCCTAATTATGGTGGGCCAGCTCACCTCCCTCCTCGGTGGCAGAGAGTATAAATGGTAGGGCCCTTGTCCACAGTAGTTATGGAGAGTAAGGTTCTAGAGAAGGGAACTCACTCAGTTACATTGGTAATAACTACTAGAGGCAGGGTTCATATTCAAGCCACCTTCTAATGGGTGATCTTTCCCCTTGTGCCCCTTACAACCCGACTCATCACAAAATTTTGTTGTTGTGTATTATGGAGAGCGGGATTTTCTGGCATCAAAAACATGCATATATCTGAAGAGGAATATCTGGGTCCTATGTTGCATTTCTTAGACCCCACTCTGCCAGGATGAGTAGGCCCTGAGGGGAGATGTTCTCAGAAAATTCAGCAGAGGGAGCTGGGCCTGATGAGAAGGGAGTACATTTGGCTGAGCATAGCAAGGTAGTGCTCAAATTGGGGCCTAAACCCAAGGTTCTAGGTCTGTTGGTTAGAGATACCAGCCTCTGGTGTCCATTGCATGGGGCCCAGCTCCAGGCACAACTGGGACAAGGTGTCTGGAGAATGGGATCATAGAACGTTATAGCTCAGTGAATGTTACAAAGACATTAGAGGCCAATCCCTAAACATTTTTACGTAGATTGTTACTGGTAACTTTTGTTTTTACATCGCTTCCATTTCGCCATGTCTTTCTCTCCCAGAGAGCTATCCCTTAAAACAGAGACCTTTTTTTTTTTTAAAAAAAGAGGAAGACAAGACCAATCCCCTCATTTTTATGGCGAAAGAAACTTAGGACCAAAGAGAGAAACAAACTTGCCCAGGATCACTCAGGTAGTAAGTAGCAGAGCTGGAATTCGAACCCAGGTCCTCTGACTCCAAAAAGAGAAGCAGTCCCCTCCAGAGTGAAGTTCCTCTGAATTGAGTAAGTGCTTACTGCCCTTATCCCTTACCCTACCTCTATTCTATGGCACAGGCCATGACCCCATATCCTGCTTCAAGTGCCTGTAGCTGTTTGTTCTGGTAGGGAAATGCAGCCCCTCCACCCTACCCCACCACCTGACTTCTTTCTCTCAGGACTGCCCCCCTTTGCTACTCACCGTCGTACACATACCCACACCTCTTTCTGTCACTGAGCAGCTAAATACTTGACAGAATCTGTTTGTCTTTGGGGCTGTAACCTGTCACAAATCCACCGGGCTCAGGGAGAGCAGAGCAGATCAGATGGCGCCTCCTCGCCCAGGTCATTCCCACGGGGGCTTTGTGACGCAGGTCAGGGCTCTCAGCCATAGTTCTGTGTATGTGTGCATTGGGGGGTGAGGGGGAGTAGGGGGCAGCTTGCCAGGGCCCAGCCCTCCTGGCAAAACAAATGAGTCCCCCCACTGGGGTTGCACCTGGGCCAGCCTTACCTCCCACCCTGTTCTTCAAGCATCCTGCTGGGCACCTGCTGGTGCCCGTACCACTCTTTCCCAGAGCAGAATTTGGATGCCTTGGCCCCATTTGGCAGCAGGGGCAGCCTCTGCTCAAGAATTGAACACACCCACACCACATCCTGAAGACCAGGATGGTGAGCCTTCACCGAGGCTGTGGTGGCAGTTTCTATTATGATTACTGTCATTATCATGTTTATTTGCGGTACAGCCAAAAGACTTGGAAAGAAAGGACTCAACCATCAGCTGTGGCACTGACTGACTTAGCTTTGTGATCTTGGGCAGGCCCCCGGGCCTTCATTTCCTCCTCGTATGTGAAACATGGATCTGGACCATACGAACGTTAACGTCCAAGTGCTGCGCTAGGCTAGGCCCCGAGGACGCAGACAGTGTGAATGAGACACTTCCTACCCGCAGGACGATTGCATTCCAACGGGGAAACAAGACGATTAAAGATAGCTGAGAGAGCGAGGCACCAGCGGCCGAGGAGGCTGGGAAAGGCTCCACCGAAAGGTGATGCTGGAGCTGGGACTGGAAGAGAGGGACTGGGAGGTGGCTGCCCTTCCGGCCCTGACGTTCGGTTACCATCATCATCCTTACCGTACTGTATTTGTGTAGTGTTCGGGGTTTCATAAAGCACTTCCTGACCCACGCAGCAAAGCTGTCGGGGAGATAGAATAAACATCCCTAGGCGAATTGATAGTGTGGGTGACTTCCAAGGTCAAACGCTGAGAACCCCATGTCGTCCTAACTCCAAATCCAGCACCCCTTTTTTCTGCCAAGTCTGTTGTCTTGTATTTTTATATCATGATTATTTCTGCTTAAACCCCCTCCTCCTGAACCATACCTTTGTAATCAAGAAATGCGTATAAGCAAAACCAGCTCATACAAGCAGCTTCTTGAGACGGTGCCCATCCCATTCCGTGTCTCCCCCTGTCTCCTCTCCTCCGCATTCCCACCTGCCTGCTGAGAAGAAGGCTGTATGTTTGGCCTTATAATTAATCAGTGTGTGTCGTCAGTTACAGTATTGTCATCCTGTCCGTCTTTCTCCGGGGTTCTTTGCTTTACCCTATATTGGTGCGTTAAACAGCCTTTAATAACTTCTCAAGGCGAGGAAGCTAGACTGGATTGGCATCGGGGTTTCTGTCCTGCTTGGCAATCTGTGATTCTGTGAATGAATCTGTGGTCTCCTCTGGGGTGGGCACTAAGCAGAGTGACAGCTTGTCCCTTTATGGTTAGAATGCCCTTGAGGCTGAGCCAGACCGACCACTGACCACTTTAAGATACTGTCTGCCTGTTCAGAGAGGAGCTGAAAGCTCAGGTGGTAATTAGATTTGGGCAAAATTCTGCTCCCTTAATAATAATTTACATTTTTATAACACTATCCATGTATTCCCTCATTTGATCCTCACAATAGAAAACATTGGTATAGTGCCAGCTGTGTGCCAGGTACGGTGGTAAGTGCTTGACAGCGATCGTCTTGGTTGAACCTCACAACAACGCCATTTGACAGTCGAGGAAACTGAGGCAGACAGGTTAAGTGTCTTACCCAGGATCACAAAACTAGGAAGTGTCTGACTCCACATTTGAATTCGGGTCTTCTGACTCCAGCCAGGTAGGCGGTGCAGTGGATAGAGTGCTGGGACTAGAGTCAGGAAGACCTGAATTCGAATGTGACCTTGGGCAAGTCACCTAGCCTCTCCCCTGGTGGAGGAAATGGCAAATGGCTCCAGTATCCTTGCCAAGAAATCTCTGGACAGTATTGGTGTGTTACGGTGCGCGGGGCTATGACGATTCGAATTCCACTGAACGACGACAGCTTCCTGACTTCGTTATCAGCCGTTAGCACCTACCTGCCCCTTAATAATCAAAATAGCCAGCATTTATCTAGAGTTTGCAAAATGCTTTAGAAACGTATGAAAGGCTATTTGCCCTATTTTACAGATGAGGGTACTGAGGCACCTCGCCTAGGGTCTCCTAGTTAGGATCTGAGCTGGGATTTGATCTCGGGTCTTCCTGACTCCAGGTCCAGTGTTCTATCCGCCGTCCCTCCTGGCTGCCTCGTGGTAAGGAAGAATGATAACAGCTAATGTTTATGTAGTGCTCTACGCTCTGCCAAGAACTTTGTACATCTCATTAGATGCTCGCAACAACCCTTGGAGTTACTGTCCCCATTCTATTGGTGAGCAAAGTAAGATTGAGCGGTCAAGTGACTTCCCATCCTGATAATGCGTGTCTGAGGCAACAGCCTCATCTATGCCACCTAGTACTCCCTAGCTCGCGCAAGCGTTGTTAACCTCGTTTCATGGGTGAGAAAACCGAAGCTCACGGACATGGGGAATCGGCATGGCTGAGACTCGGCAGAGCTGGGACACAAAGTTGGGTCTTCTGACAATGCCAGTGTTCTACCATGTTGAATGATCTTTACTCTGGGTGACTTGTCACTTCACGTCTGGACAGCTGTGCCCTTCCTTCGTCTCCTCTTGCCCGGCCCGTTGGTCCCCCTGATCCCCAAGGGGATTAGGGCTGGAATTGGAACGTAGCTGCTGAATGGGCGAGGGAGCCCTAAGCTTGGTTGGGTTTTTCAGTGAGGCATCTTTAGAGCTTGAAGCTGTTGTTCGTCCTTCATTTTCAAAGAGGAGCAGTGACCTCACCAGTGACTTGCATGTGAATTGGATTGAAGTGAGGCAGAGTTGAGCAAAGTCCATCAGCCTCACTCTCTTCCAGAGTCAACCAAGTCTGGTGGCAGGACAAAAGTCAGGGTGACTGGCAGTGGCCCAGGATGCATCTTCAGTGTCGAAGCACTTCATAGCACCTGCTTCAGCTGCCTTTGTGGCCTCTGGAACAAATTGTCCTCACCTGCCCATTCTGCCAGAGAGCGTCTTCATAGGCTTGGGGTAGACACCCCCTAACTCACCGATAGATTCGAACCTGGCAGTTACCTTCACCTTTGTTCAGCCTGTCTGCTGAGATGGGTTTACCAGGGTCTGGCTGCTGCATGGCTACAACTTCTTGGAGCTGCAGGTGAGAGTTGGGTGCTGTGTGGACACCAAAGGTAGATGAGCAGCCCTGAAAAGGGCTCCACAAGCCCTCGCACTAGAGGGGCTAGACTTCCCTGAATACCCCACACGCTCCAGAGCTTGAAGGTACGTCAGTGGTCAGTGCTGGTGTTCAGTCAATGAGCATTTATTAAACACCTTTGTGCCAATAACTTTACTGAGTACACAGGATAACAAAGAAAGTTAAACACAGGCCCTGC
This sequence comes from Trichosurus vulpecula, assembly GCF_011100635.1. Classification (NCBI taxonomy): domain Eukaryota; kingdom Metazoa; phylum Chordata; class Mammalia; order Diprotodontia; family Phalangeridae; genus Trichosurus; species Trichosurus vulpecula. Next base: position 272,329,711 of record NC_050579.1, on the reverse strand, counting down.
TCTTCAGGAGCTCCCAATCCAGTAGGAGAAACAACGTACAAATAACTGTACAAACAAGACAGACACAGAATAAATTGGAGATAGTTAATAGAGGGAAGGCAGGAACTTGAATGTTTCTAACTGTTCCCTATGTCTGTATTTTGTTTGTGCTGTAAATGAATAATGCCTAGTGTGCCACTGTTTGATGTGGGTATTAAGGTTGGCCCCTGTCTTGGAGGACAGTGAGCAGTTGGAAGAAGCATTCCCTCTAGATCAAGCAAAAGTAATTTTTATTCACTTAGTATATGAATGAAACAATCCTTACAAGTGACTTACATTCTAGTGGGGGAGACAAGAAGAGTATGTGTGTGTGTGTGTGTATGTGTGTATATGAATAAACACAGGGCAATTTGAAAAAGAGGAAAGGTTTTATGTAAGTGGCATGTCAAGGCACACAGCTCTGCTGATTGGGTCCATTATAAATTCATATTCAACTTCAACTGAGCCCTCACTATAGCAAGGCAATCCTTTTATTTTTCCCTAATTGATTTTCTCCCCAGAAAAAGCTCATCTTAACCTCTTCTCAAGCCTCTCACACTGAGATTCTCCACCATCCACATTTCTACCGAGAGCCCCGAATCTTAATTTACTTAGAAAAGTGAGGGTGTTGTATGTGAAAAGCTCACATTTGATTCTTATCCCTTTCTCTTCATCTCAAAACTCAATATTCTCCCCCACTGTCTCCTTTTTCCCAGTCTCTCACAATGAGGTGGCCATTCTCCTTGCCAAGACTGTATAGTGCCCTCAATCCCATACCCTTCCATTTCTCCAGCTTATTGCCCCCTCAAGCATTCTTACTTAGTCTCTCTCCAACCTCTCCCTAGCTACTGGTCCCTTCCCTACTGCCTTTGAACATGTCTAAGTCTCCCTCATCTTAAAAAATCCTCTCTAGAACCTATCAACCTCTGATAACTCTTATCTTGCCTCCCTTTCTTTGCCAAACTCCTAGACAAAGCTGTCTGTGCTTGCTACCTGTATTTCTGTTTCTGACCTCACCAATAGACTGAAACTGTTCCTCCAAAGTTACCAAGTATTTCTTAATCTCCAAACCCAGTGGTCTTTTCTTCAGTCCTCGTAATTCTTGCTCTCCTGCTTCATTTGACATTGTCTTCCTGGATCCTCCCTTCTCTGGGTTTCCACCACACTCCTCTCCTGGTTCTCCTACCTGTCTTAATTTTCTTTTTCTTCCTCTTTTAAAAATTTTTTGATCTAAGAGATGACTCTTGGGAAAGAGGAAGGGGAGGGAAATGTAGATGATGTAAAAGCAAATGATACCAGTACAAATTGATGAAAAATAAAATACAGATAAAAAAAGAATAGCACAGCACAGCGTCATACAATAGGGGAAAATTGTTAATAGGCTTGGCTGGGGAGAACTTCTTAATAATTAGAAGTATCCAAAGGTGAAATTGCCTATTTTGGGAAATAGTGGCTCCCCCCTCACTAGAGATTTTTAAGCAAAGACTGAATGACCACTTGTTGAATATGTGAAGGAGGGGAATAAGGTTCTTTCCCATATGGATTGATCTTGAAAGACCCTTAGAATTGTGAGATTTGTTGCCCATGTGAAGTATGGTTCTTTGCTGTCCTATCCAAAGTGTTAGTCTTCCATGTGTTCTGGTCATTTTTTTTTTTATTGCCAAAGTAGAAGTGATGAGAGTAGGTGCAGAGCAGCCTAGCATAGGGCACTGAACTCAGAGACACAAGACTAAGGTTTGAATCCTGCCTCAGTTATCTCCTTAGTCATATGATACTGGGCAAGTCACTTAATTTTCTCTGAGCGTCAGCTCTAGCATCTGTAAGATGGTGATAATAAGTGCCTGTACCTCACAAGGTTGTGATGAGAAAATCAAATGAGATAATGTATATAAGAAACTTGGCAAGCCTGAAGTGCTGTATGAAAGTGAGCTATAATTTTGAGGTTCAATGGTGTATTCCCCTTTATTGAGGTAGTCCTCAATGAGGAGAAAGTTGGAGAATATCAGGTTCTGACGGTTTCCTGTTTCCAGACTGGTGGGCAGTCTCATTCCTTTGAGGTCATTGGATGAGAAGATGGGACTTACTTGGATGGTAAATTGAAGTTCTGAATTGTCAGAAAATTCTTCTTTTCGTTCTGGTTTGACTTATATCTGGATTTAATATTTCAGCCTATTTCCACTGTCAAGGTGGAGGGCAGCTTTGGGAGGGGTTGAATGACTAGTATTCTCGCATACCCTATCCAATCTTTCAGTTACCAAACTTTAAAGTTTAATTTGCTGAATACATATTCGTTATTATTATTAATTGTTGTTATCTCTCCACTTGCCTCTGAAAACTCTATTCCCCAACCCCCAGTTCTTTTGAGCAGCCTTCTCCCTAACACTCCAGTTTCCTAACACTCATTGTCAATCTTTTCATTTTTTTTCCCCAGGCAACCCTAATTTGACAGTTTATTGCTTGAAGTTCCTGATTTCCAGTATCTTCTAAATTGCTGGTTCCAGAAAGCAGGGCAAGGAAGAGAAGCCTTTGGATTCAGTCAATGAATAAGCATTTACTGAACACTTGATATATGCCAGACATTGATGATACAAAATCAAAGCAATCCTTACCCTCAAGGAGCTTATGTCAAGGAGACAACATGTATACACATAACCACATACAGAATACCAAAGTAGGGTCAAAGGACCCTCCATCTCTCTTGATAGGGAAGAAGCATCTCTAAGCCTTGGGATGGGGAGTGGAATGAGGATGGTGAAATATGGAGGCAGGACTTAGCTCTGCCACTGCCTCCTTTGACTTTGGGAACTAGTCTCATCTGTCCCAGTGTTTGCCTGCTCTGTAGTGCCATGTACTGAGAATTTGAAGTCTGAGGATTGATTGAACATTAGAGCTGAGAAGAGACCTCATTCCAGCCCAGCTTCCTCATTTTACCGATCAGTCCATCAGAAGCATTTATGAAGTACTTACTGTGTACCAGCCACAATGCTAGAGGCAGAAACAGTCCCATAGAGGGCAAGTGCCAAAGGACCCACAGGGACTTCAGTGACCAAGCAGGAACCACAATCTGTCCCCGGTTCCCATCTCTCACGTTTTCCAATACACCAATCTGTTTTTTCCCCTGTTTGGGGTCTAGCCTAGTTCTGGCCCAGACCATTCCACTTTAGGTCTAGGCAGCAGCCTCATAGACTTTTTGGGGCAATATCTGGACAAATTCCCCAGTCCTCTGTACACCCAACTCACATCTGCCTGTAGTGAATAGCTTGAGCCAGCAGAGGGCACTGAGTGATCCTATTCTCTGTCAGGTCTAGGGGTTGACCGCTATAGCTAGGAATTCTAACTCCTGGGGCATTCAGTAGAGATGGGAGAGAGGGAAGCAGGGGAGATCTGAGGTATCTCCTATGGATTGGAGCCTAAAGTCATGGGAATAGAAGTTAAGGAACTTAGGAGCCAGGGTGTTCAAAGGGAGCAGGGGTTGGGGTAGAGAGAAAGATGGGGTTCTAGGTGGTGAACCAGGGAGGGAGGCCTGGAGGTCCACAGGGGAAGGCAACAAGATCTGGGCAGTCTGGAGTGTACCCTAAAGGAGGAAGGTGGCTGCTGAGTGATGCTGACAGAGGGAGTGTCAGAGTAGCAGTGGGAAGCAAGAAGCATGCCAACTCTTCTTCCTGGCCCCGTGTGCCAGGGGTGTGAAGGAAAATGAGCAGTTGGCCATGGAGAGGATGCCAAGAGATGTGGTGTCTTTGGGAGAAAGCTCGATTGTGGTTTTGGTGCGATGTAAACCTTCAGAGAGGCTTATATTGACATCATAGATTTAGAGCTGGAAGGAACTTTAGCTAATGATGATGACAGCTGGCATTTATGTAGCTCTTCAGGGTTTGCCAAATTCTTACCACGTTCTCTCGTTTCATTGTCATGATACTCCTGAGATCTAAGTGTGCTTGCTATCCCAGAGTTTTTGTTTGTTTTGCAAATGAAGAAGCTGACAAAGACTGAGGGGCCTGCGGACCCCTCATAAGTATCTGAGGCAACATTTGGACTCAAGTCTTCCTGATTCCAAGTCCAGTGTTTAATTCACTAGCCGTTTATCTCTTTGTCTAGAGGCTATTGAATGCAACCCTTCCTTCCCATTTTACAAATAAGTAAAGGGAAACCCAGAATGGGATTAAGTTGCAGAGGCAGGATTTGTCCTCTGCCTCTAAATCCAGGGATCTTTCCAGTGAGGAAGGTTCTCACAGAGAATGCACTAGAACAGGAGGGCTGAGGAGTAACTGGGAAGAGCCAGGACTGTAGATGTGGGGGGAGCAGGTTGGAGAGGGTGCTTTGGGTGACCTGAATTCCCAGGTCAGATGCCCCTCTTGGCATGTGATAGCTATGGAATTTTGGAAGAGCTGTGGGGCAAGAATCAGTGGCCAAGCAGGAGAGCCAGCTGGTCTGATGACTAATGAATGATTCTGGGGAGTGGTAGCCTCCCCATCCCAGGATGTAAAATCCTGATTGCTTTGTGTTAGTTCCAAGTGGAGAGAGAGGGTGAGATTCTAGGCTGCGGTAATTGGGCTGGAGTCAGGTGATGGACAAAGCTGCGTTAATCTGTTCTGGACCTTGTGTTGTATAGTTAGGTGGAGGGTGGGGAGGAATAGAGGTGCAGGTGGTAAACTTGTTCCCTTTTGTGTGCTTTTATAGCAGGACCTCCAACCTATGTAACTTCTACCACTTCACTCACTAGGTAAAAAGGAATTCTGACATGGGATGGCCGAGGAACCCTGTTTGGGCAGTTGTCAGATAGTAAATAGAGCTAGGATTGATCAGAGGAGGACACAGTTTCCTAAGAAGGAGAGGAAGACCTCTCAGGGATAAGCCTGTGCAAGGGTACTGTTGTCAGTTTTTGTGTTTTAGTTTAAGTGGAGGCTGGCTTACGAGTGGGGTTTTTAGCCAGCTTTATGGAGCTGTGATCTTCTAGTGGTACATACTTTGGGCTTAGACTCAAGCTTTGATCCCTCATCTCCTCCAAACACCCAGGAAGGCAGTGGGGGCTCTCTGGCCTGGCTGCACCAGGGGGTTCTGAGTGATGGCCTGGGGAGCCTGTGGCTAGGAACTGGTTGGGCAAGCCGTTCTTGGCCTGAGCTGCTGTGGTTTACCACTTCCGAGCTGGTCTCTTCAGCTAATAGCAACTGGGAGAGCAGGAGTGGAGGCACATTTTGTCCTCAGTGCCACCTCACGGGGATGGAGGTCAGAGTGATGGGCCAGGTATAAAAATGGGTTTGGGCCTGGAGCTTCCAACCAGGAAGCTCTTCTTGGCTCATTACCTGTGCTCCTTTTGTTTATAATAACAACAATGGCCTCCATTTTTATTGAGTTTTTCACGTTTACGAAGTGTTTAACTAGGAAGACGGCACAAGTATTATCATCGTCCTCATTTTAAAGGGGAGAAAATGGAAGCTCAGTGGTCTAAATGACCTCTTAGCATAGGATAATAGAGCAGCTAGGTGGTGTAGTGGACACAGTGCTGACTCATCTTCCTGAGTTCAAATCCAGCATCAGACACTAGCTGTGTGACCCTGGGCAAGTCACTTAACTCTCTTTACCTCAACTTCATCTGTAAAATGAGCTGGAGAGGGAAATAGTAAACCACTTCAGTATCTTTACCAAGAAAACCCCAAATGAGGTCAAGCGTCGGGTGCACGACGACAACAATAGGGTCACATAGATTTAGATCTAGAAAGGACCTCAGAAGCCATCTCATCTAACCCCCCTCATGCTTGCGGATGAGGAAGCTCGGGCCCAGGTAGGAGAAGTGACTGGCCCAGGGTCACACAGGTACCAAACAGTAGATCTGGAATGTGAACCTTCAGACACAGCCAATGTGCTGTCAGTGCACTAGACAATCACTAAACATAAGTATTAATCTCTACAGTCCCTTCAGCTCTTGAGTCTGTGACCTGGCTTGCCAGTGGTCAAAGGGGTCACAGCATCAAAATCAGATAGAAATCTCCACCCTGCCCCACTTAGCAGAACTGAAGCTAGGTATTGGGACTTCACTCCTTGGGGAGAATTCAAGGGAGAGGAGGAGAGGGCCTGAGTACTATGAACATTAAGATGTTAGCTCCCCCTGTTCAGCGGGAGTCCCCCAATACTGCAGGTATTGCAGTAGACATGAAGGGAACATTCCGGTCTAACCCAAAGCCCCAGTCCCTCCTAATAAATTCTCTTCCCTACATCCCCAATGCCTCTCAGGCTCTTGTGCTTGGGGTAGATTCAATTTGGGATGGGAGACACAGCAGCGTAGAAGATAGTCCAAGTTCAGAGGCAGTCATTCTGGGAACGGCATAGTATGGCTCAGTGGGCAGGATACAACACTTGGAGTCAGGAAGGCCTGGTTTCAACTCCCACTTGAATTTACTGGCTGTATGATGTTGGGAAAGTCAGCATTGCCTCAGCTTCCTCATTTGTAAAATGAGCAGGTCGGGTTTGGTGGCTTCTCAGGTCCCTTCCAGCTCTAAGTCACCAATGATTCCATGATTCCTGTAAGAGATGGAGGAAACATGGGCCCTGGGAGAGGGGTAGTCTTGGCCCCATGGGCATCTCTACCACCTGGGCAGAGTGGGCTGGCAGAACCTCAAGGTGAGTTTTGGAGAAGGGGATCAATGGTGGTGCCTTGGGGCAATGCTCTGATCACCCCCATGTTTTTGCACCTCTCTTCTCTCCCTATCTCTAAGGAGTTCCAGTTAGTCACTCAGAAGATGGAACTACCTGCTTGGTGTCCAGCACCAAGCTGCCTGCCAAATCTTCTTCTCCCCTTATGTTTGTTCACTCTCTTTGTCCTCAGGCCCAGAGTAGAGGGGAGAAGACAGACTGAGACATCCTCTAACTTATGTAGCTAAGCTACCACTACCAGGCTAGAATAAACTGGGCAGTGTGGTGGGAATAGTTTCTTGGCCAAACAGAGAAAATGAGTATTGAAGGGGAATTGTCCTAGGCTGAGTTGGAAACCCCAAATGGTAAATATGCAAAACTCTAAGGTTTGGGGGGATTAGCAGGAGACCTGTGTTGCCAGGGATGCCTCAGGGAGCTGGTGGGTGTAGGGACCCTGACCCAGGCTAGCAGTAGTAAGCTCAGCTAAAGCTGGGTTCCAGGTCTGGTGTTGTACATGGTGGGGAGAGAAAGTTAGGGACCAAAATCTGCAAAAGGGCTTCTCTTTCTTTGCATGTCCTTCCCTCTGAGATTACCTTCAGTTTGTCCTGCCTCTTTCTATGTACATAGTTTGTTTGCATGTCCTCTCCCCCGTTAAATTGTGTGCTCCTGGAGGTCAGGGACTCTCTTTTGCCTTTCTTTGTATCCCCAGCACTTAGCACAGTGCCTGGCACACAGTAGGCAATTAATAAATGCTTGTTGACTTGACATTTCCTTTCCTCCTCCTCTATCCCCACTTTTAAAGGAATGATCATGATGCTGAAGGGAACCTTAAACATCATTAATCCCTTTGTTGTATTTACCCAAGGTCATACAGCTTGGCCCTAACTTGTCCACAGTCTTACTGCTTGTCACTGGTAGAGCCCATGATATCCATGCCAGCCTGGGGTTCTTGGAACCAGCACTGTGGGTGGTAATGGTTGGTGTATGGTGTGGGGAAGGGTTGGTATAAGCAAAGAACTCAAAATAGGGGAAGGGAAACTGTTCATTTCATACCAGAGGTTCTTTCTTTGTGGGGGATGGGAAGGGAGTGAGTCCAATCTCAGTCTGAGTATCTGGCCCTGGTTTGTAGGGCACAGGGACAGTTTGGGGCTCCCAGATATTATTTGCATGCAAAGAAAGGAAGTTTGCATTTTTGAGAAAGAGCAAACTGCGGGAACAAGGAAGAGGAGGAGGAGGAGTGAAGGAAAATGAGGTATTAGTGAGAAAAAAAGGTGTTTTTGTTGTTGTGGCTAACAGGATGCTTATCTTTCAGGGAATCTGGAAACCAACCACAGCTGAAGTCAGACAGACATTGCTTAGTAGAGAGTGAAGGAAGAGGTTGTGATGGGGGAGGGGCCATACTTTCTTCTTCCCAACCTTTCATTATCAGGAGCTGATCAAGCTGCTGGGTTTTGGATTCAGACTCTTTCTTGCTTCAGGTAGTCAGAATTCAGGGAATATTTATATAAGCCAGATGGCCAAGGATCCACGTGCCCTCTCTCATCTATTTCTAATAAAGTGCAAAATGTCAGAGTTAGAAGGAATCTTAAAGACCATAAAGTTCAACTCATTTGTCCTGTGGAGAAATCTGAGGCACAGAGAGGGGAAGCCACTTGGCTGGTACATAGTAGTCAGGGCCTCAGATTCAAATCCAAGTCTTCTGACTCTAATACTAAAAACCAATCTACATTTCTGCATTGCTTTCCTTAAACAACTCTGTGAGGTAGGTAGCGTGGATATTTTTGTCACCATTTTGCAGAAGAACAAACTAAGGCTCCGAACTCAGCCATGATTGGATCTCAGGCTCTCCCAAGAAGATGGATGCTTGATAAAGCCATTTCCCTTCACTCAGGAAGAACTGCCTGCAAACATGAAGAGAGGAGGTGAGGCAAAAAAAAAAAAAAAGCAGGATGAGAAGAGGTGATTGAAGTCTGAGTAGCAGAAAAAGGAGAATTGGGTTCTGCTTGAGATCTCAAAGGCAACAGTGGGAGACTTATGTTTGCATTGGGGCTTTGACAGGAATCTGCTGTCAATCAAAGACGGTTGAGCAAAGCTAGCATCATCTGACAAAAGACAGGAAGTCTGTTATGAGTAAATACTACAGCCTCACTGGGGAGTCCCCAGAAACTAGGCTGCTAGTGTTGCTGATTGGAAATCAGGCTGCGAGAAATGGCCCCAAGAGCGAACAAGGAAAGTGATGGAATGCTGAAGAGGTCACGATAAGTATGGATGACGAAAATTTCACATTGACTTGCAGAGTTTGTTTTCCTGACAATAACTAGCCAACAGCTTTGCACACACAAAGTCTAAGTCAATCTCCCTCCTAGAGGAGATGGTTAAAATGACTAGAGAAATTCTTTGGGGTCAGAGGTTTTTAATAGTGGAATATAATATATATCTATTTATAACATATAATATATTATCATATAAGATATACTAATAATAATATATGGTATTACATGTAATAATATAATAATAATGGGATGAAGTGTAGCCCACTGGGACAGAAGGAAGAAACAGATGAGTTGAGGAAACGCCACAAACCTGACCCGAGGTGTGACATAATAACAAGGTGTAATAGCAATTTAGATCTGAAGATCTCCCACCCATTAATAGGCCATGTGACCTGCTTACATTCCAGGAAGCCTAAGTCACTTAGGGTGGAAGGAGCTTGCGTCACAGGAAATGCTGAGAGAGCGGTTACAACGGTTAGAACTGAGGGAAAGAGAACAGATGTGTAGTAGCTGTAAGTTTGCTTGTTAGTGGCAAGGCCCCAGAAGGTTGTGGGATGGAGTGGTTCTCTGCTGTGATGTTGTGGACTTAGTGATTTCAGGATCTGGTTATTTGGCGTTTGAATAAATGGTTTACTTCTTCTGCCTTCTATGTGGAGAGAACCATATAGGCATTTTGACAATTATCTCTATCGTGGCTATTGCCTTGCTGGTACACAAGGGATTTCAGCCATGCTGATATCTGTTGGGATTCTCTTTTTTCGGTACATCTTTTAATGAATCTTTTACTTGGCTTAGTGACAATTTCAAGTATTCCAAACGTGAAAGAAATCATGAAGGGAGTTGCCATTCCGGACTTGATTCTGACCAATGTGCTGAAGGAGAAACGATGGGAACTTTAGAAGGAAGTGACCCCTCATGATCGAGAAGACAGAAACCAATACAGAGCCTGAAAAAGAAGTTTCGAAGGATTCAGAAAAGGTATAGATAGCATCCCATGGCTTAAGTTCTATAGGAGAAGGCAGCCTAGGAGGAAGGGAAAATCTCAAGGATGAAATCCTGAAGCCACAAAGACAAACAATTCTCATTTGGAGGAAAAATGTGATCTGTTGACAGAAGAAACACATGTGGATGCATGGGGAACTTATCTACCAACTTAGATTTTTTTTTTCTTTTTAGGTATCTATGGAAGATGGAAACAAGGGCACTTAATACAGATGAGTGTGTCAGCCCATGAGTGTTAAAGTTTGGAATGAGCTAAGCCTGAACACAGTGCTGATATGGACAGAGAAAAGAGTCCATTGCTTTTAAGCTAAAGATTGAAGTGAATTGAATGCTAATAGCCGATAGAGAGAGGTAAAACTTTGTTGTTGAGTCGTTTTTCAGTCATCTCTGACTCTTCCTGACCCTGTTTGGGATTTTCTTGGCAAAGATACTGGAGCGGTTTGCCATTTCCTTCTCCAGTTCATTTAACAAATGAAGAAACTGAGGCAAACAGGGTGAAGTGACTTGCCCAGGGTCACACAGCTAGTGAGTATCTGAGACTGGATTTGAACTCATGAAGATGAGTCTTTCTGATTCCAAGCGCAGTCTATCTTCTGTGCCACTCAGCTGCCCCTCATTCTTATCTTGACTCTGCATTAATTGCCAAGGAAAATGATCTTCAGGCTGAGGATAGAGAAAAAATGATTGATATGGAGTTGAAATGCAAGATAAGTCAATAAGCATTTGATAAAATACCTACTATATGCAAGGCACTGGAAGGCAAAAGGTCATCTCTGCTCTCAAGATGCTAGCAATTTGGGGGCAGCTAGGTGGTGCAGTGGATAGAGCCACTGGCCTTGAAGTCAGGAGGACCTGAATTCAAATCTGGCTTCAGACAGTTACTAGTTGTGTCATCCTGGGCAAGTCACTTAACCCTGATTGTCTCCCCCTCCAGCCTCCCAGAAAAGATGCTAGCAATTTAATGGGAGAGACATGAAACAACCATATACAAACAAGATATGGACAGGAAGCTAGGAGTAGGTTCTGTAAGAAGGTACAAAATTGAGGAGTGCCAGGACCTTCTTGCAGAAGGTGAGACTCCAACTGAGCCTTGAAGGAAGCCAGGGAAACCAATAAATGAGGAGTGACAGGCATGAAGGACAAGCCAGTGAAGATGGAATGCTGGGGAATAAGAAGACGGGAAAAGTAGGAATGAACCAGATTATGAAGAACTTTAAATGCGAAATGGGATTTTGCACTTTATCTTCAAGTTAATGGGGAGCCATTTAAATTTATTGAATGTGTTTTAGGAAAATCAATTTAATAGTTGAGAAGAGCATGGGCTAGAGTGGGGAGAGACCTGAGTGATGGAGACCAACCAGCAGGCTGTTGCATGAGTCTAGGGATGAGGAGATGAGAGGCTGTCTGCACCAGGGTGGTAATGGTGTTTGATGAGCGGGGGGGGGGGGGTGGGGGGAGGGGGCCCATACAACAGATGTGTTGAAGGTAGAAAAGACAGGACTTGGTACCTCATTGGATATGGGAACTGAGAGCAAGGAGTCAAGGATGACCCTTACATTGCAAGTCTAGGGAACTAGGATGATGGTGGCGTCCTCCACACTCCAAGATGAATATGTCATGACATTACATGGGGGATCTATCTGGCAGGGAGTAGTTATAATCTCTGAGGTGACTTACCATGTACTCCCCATTAGCATGCGAGCTTCTTGGGAGTAAAGACTTTGTTTTTGCCTTTGTATTCTCAGTTCTTAGCACAGCGAGGGGTACGTGGCAAGCAAGAATTTAATAAATGAGGGTTAACTTGAATTGACTAGATTGTGGTTACCGAAGCACCTGCCAATGCTCTTTGGAAAACTATGCAGAATAGCAGCCATACTGAAGGACTAGAGAGGGGCAAACTCCCAGATCAATATAATAATAATAATAAGAGATTGGGATTTATAGATTAAGCCTCCAAGTTTGACTTTGATTTCTAGAAAAAAGTCCAGAAACACCCTCCTGAATCTTTCTTGTGTCTCCTTGATGAAGTGTCAGATTCCCTTGATAAGGCTAGCTCTTTGGTAAAATCTGAATTCAACTCCTGCCTTCCCACCCTCAAGATACTCCCTTTGTTCACGTTGAAGATAAATTATTGGGCAACTCTAGAGTTCAACTATATGCCCTTGGACTTAGTATTTAAAAAGAGAGCTGTAGATTAGACTTAGGGCTGAAGAGAGAGGAAACCCAAAGTTGGGAGGTCACACAGAAGGAATTCAGTTCCCAGGAGGTAAGCTCCTTCAGAGACTTATGCACTCCAGGAAACCACTGGTTTGCAGAAATTACGTTGGATAGAGCTGGCAGCAGCAGAGTGATGAAGGAGTTCTTAGACCAAGCCTCTTGGATTCAGCAAAAGTTTTAAGGCCTAATGGGACATGGAAGGAAGGAAATAAACATCTGTTAAGAACCTGTTATTTGCCAGGTGCTGTGCTTAAGCCATTTACAAAAATTACCTCATTTGACCCTCACAGCCACCTCCCAACATGAGGCCGGGGAGCAGCAGCCATGAGATAGAGGGGCCAATCTTAACCTTGACCATCACTGCTGTTCAATCAGTTTATTTTTATATTTTTACTATATATTACACATATATATCTATATAAAATATTTAGATCCATTATTAAGCACCTACTGTGTACCAGGCCGAATGCTAGATGATTGGAATTCAAATACAATCTTACATTCTAATGCGGGAGATAAGTACATCAAATATGTGATTATAATATAGATAGAAGGGCAGCTGGGTGGCGCATGAATAGAGCACCAGCCCTGGAGTCAGGAGGACCTGAGTTCAAATCCAGCCTCAGACACTTGACACTTACTAGCTGTATGATCTTGGACAAGTCACTTAACCCCAATTGTCCTGCCTTCCACCCTCCAAGGAAATATAGATCATGTAAATAGAAGTGAATAAATACAAAGTAGTTAAATAGAGGGCAGTTTGAGAGGGAAGGGACTAGCAGTTGGGGGGCGGGGCATCAGAAAAGATTTCATGCAGAGGATAGTGTCTGAGCTGCATCTTGATGAGAGACTTTTTCTGTATCATGCAGTCTGTTTAAAAATTTATTTTATTTTCCCCCAATTACATGTAAAGAGAGAGACTCTTTGAGGAGATGAGTTCACATCTCAAAAGCAGGAAAAGCAGGGTTGATGGACTCAGCGGGAAACTTGAGTTCTTGATCCACTTGGAAGAGAGAGAAGGAGGGTAGTGGTGGTGGTAGCCTTCAACCTCCCAGTGCTAGAATAAATCTGAAGAGTCTGTGTATTCGCTTCAGTAGCAGCCCAGCCTCACGGTGCTTGACTCCATCTAGTAACTCTCCTTGCTACGAAATGGACCTCAAACCCAGGCTAAGTCTGGAGGACTGTTTAGGTCCCTGGGGAAGAATAGTTCACTGGAGGGGGAAGGAGAATTATCTTAACTGTTTATGGACTCAGGTGTAAGTTCTTTGCATTTTTCTGTTGAGTTAAATAAAGCCTGTCTTATATTCAATATTTTGCTTAGCCTGAGGGTTGCATAAGAGCTGAGGGTATTTCTTTTGTTGAGAGCTAGACACAAGCCAAATTCTGATATGCCCAGGGGAAACTCTGGGTGGGGGAAAAGTGAGATAAATTCAAATTTCTCAGGGAGAACCCCAGGTGGGGACATGATCCAAAAAGAGAGGTTACATGAGAAGTTCCGAAGATTGAACCCAATCTTTGTAAATCTACCCTTCAGGTCCGGGGCGATAGGCTGCAGTATTATTAAAGGGATGGCTTCTGAATCATCAGAAAGGGAACAGTGATTGACGAGAGCCTGCATAGGTTCATCCAGAACAGTTTATATTAGACCTCTCTTCATTTTATCTCAGGGCTACTGGGTTGCTAGATCACAGGGTCCCATAAACATTATATAACAGGTTTTCCACAAAGCCTCTCATGCTATCTCGTGAACAATGTAGAGTGATAGAGAGACGGTAGTAGAGTTATTGTACCAGATATAGTAGTTAAGGGGATTTACAGTTGCTTGAAGGACCAGATCTCCAAAGTAGTCACTTAATGGGTCCATGGAGAGAAGTCTCTAGTGTAATGCCCAAAGGATCACTTCTTGTCCGTACGCCACTCAACATTTTTATTAATGATTTGAATGAAGGCATAGAAGCTATACTCATCAAATCTGAAGATGACCGAGAATTGAGAAGGAGAATTAACGAGCATAACAAGGCATGATTCAAAAAGATCTTTACAGGTTTAGATCACAAGGCCCATATTTATGATAAGGTGAAATTTAATAGGGATCATTTGAACCTGGGCTCCAAAAACGAAGCTCACAAATGCGGGGGGAAGAGTGGGGAAGGAAAGAAACAAGCATTTATTAAGTACCAGGCTCTGTGCTGAGTACTTTTATAAATATTATCTCATTTAATCCTCACAACAACCCCGGGAGGCAGGTGCTGTTATTTTGAACAAGCTGAAGCACATACAGGATCACAGTTCAGCATCCGAGGTGGGATTTGAACTCAGGAACTGTGGGTCCAGCACTCTTACCCACTGGACCGCCTAGATGCCTCTAGAAAGCCATATCTAGACAATAGGTCATATGCAAAGAGACCTGGGGGATTTTAGTGGTCTATAAGGTCAGCTGGGCAGCTAGGTGGTACAGTGGATAGAGCGCCAGGCCTGGAGTCAGGGAGACTCATCTTCCTGAGTTCAGTCTGGCCTCATATTTATTAGCTGTGTGACTCTGAGCAAGTTGCTTAACCCCATTTGCCTCAGTTTCCTCGCCTATAAATTGAGCTGGAGAAGGAAATGGCAAACCACTCCAGTATCTCTGCCAAGGAAACCCCAAATGGGGTCACAGAGAGTCAGACACAACTGAAAACAACTGAACAGCAAAAGCTCAATGAGCTGTGTGATGGTGGCCAAGAAAGAAAAGATGATTTTGGAGGCGGTTGGTGGCGTGGAGCTTGGAGTTCAAATCCAGCCTCAGCCTCAGTAAGTGTCTCAAATTAGACATTAGTTGTATGACCCTAGGCAAGTTACTTAGCCTCTGCCCCTTTCTGTTTCCTCATCTATAAGGTGGGGTTAAAGTAGCATCTTCCTCCCAGGGTAGTTGTGAGGACCGTATGAGATAATAATTGTGAAGAGTGCTTAGCACAGTGCCCGGCACATAGTAGGCGCTTAGTAAATGTTTATTCCCTTCCTTCCCCTGCATGAAGAGAAATGGTGTCCCAAATACTGGATGTGATTGTCCTGCACTGGTCAGACTGCCCCAAATAAGTCTTGGACGCCCCAAGTCAGAGCGGACGTTTCCAAGCTGGAGCACATCCACGGGAGACCAGCGTGGGGCTTGGGGGCGGTCTAGATCATGAAAGCTGGCTTCAGATATTTGAAGGGCATGACATAGAAGAGAGATTAGGCTTGTTCTGTTTGTACCAAGATGGCAGAACCAGGTGAATGGGTGCAAGTGGAAGAGAGGCAAATTCAAGCTCAACATAAAAACAAGAGCAACCCAGAACAGAACAAAACAAAGTTTCCTAGCCATTTGCTATGTAAAGAGGCAGCTACAGGGCTGAGTGGATTGAGCACTGGACTTGATAGTCTGGAAGACCTGAGTTCCTATCCTGCCTCAGATATCTACCAGCTCTGTGACCCTCTCTGCCTCGGTTTCCTCATCTGTAAAATAAAGATGATCATAACAGCACCTACCTCAAAGGGTCATTGTGAGGGTCAGATAATACAGGATACCCCCAAAGTCCATGGCTAGATATACCAATACCCATAGATAGATACATAGATGTAAAATGCTTCGCTAACTTATAAATGTTAGCTATTGAAAATGGAGTGGACTGTCTCAGGAAATAGTGAGTTCCCCATATCTGGAAATCTTCAAGCGGGGTCAAAGGTAGCCTAGAAGGAATTCCTTTTCAGGGTCTTTGTGTAAAATACTGGGTGATCAGAGGATTCCCAATAACTCTGTGCTTGAGAGACCTAGGAAGCACCAGAACCTGAGCCCAGATTTCTTGATTTACGGCCTAGCAAACTTCCCACTATCCTAGACCTGTTTCCTCCCTCCTCCTTATGCCCCGCACTTATGCTATCCTGTGGTGACACAGTAGATAGACTCATCTTCCTGAGTTCAAATCCAGTTTCAGACACTTCCTAGCTGTGTGAACCCGGGCAAGTCACTTAACCCTGTTTGCCTCAGTTTCCTCATCTGTAAAGTGAACCGGAGAAGGGAATGGCAAACCACTTCAGCATCTTTGCCAAGAAAACTCCAGACGGGGTCATGAAGAGTCGGACACACCTGAAATGACCCAATAACAACATGGACAACCCTTCACCTTGACCCTACAAGTTACATAAAAATATGTGATACTTGTAATGGAAGCCAGGGCGGATGAAAGCTTCAGGAAGAGCTCTGCCTACGGTATCAGTACCATGGAGATATTGAAGAGGATAAGGAATGGGAAAAGGTTATTGGATTTGGTCATAGGAGTGCATTAGTGATCTTTGAGATGGCAGCTTCAGTGGAGTGATTTCCGATTTTTGGTGGGTCCCGGAAGGGTCACTCTCAATGGACTGACTAGGCTCTGGACATGGAGCCTCCTCTTCCTCTTTTTTTTCCCCTAGAAACTTCCGTACCTTATGCTTGCTAATTTATTTACCAGGTCCGTCCCTAGGGTCTACCTGCCTAATGCATCCTAACATCTGAGCTGGAAAACCAACCCGAGGTTGCCTGGGCAGGAACCTGCCCTTTTCCTTGAATGCTTTGTTGAGCGGCCTTAGTATGGCTAGGATGAGGACCCAGACATTATTACAGGCTGATCCTGAGTGTGCCAAGACTGAGGGCAGCTTCTCCGAAGGAACATCACTGACTGCCGTCTGTCCTCTTGCCCAAAAACTTGACCACTCTTGCTTAGATCTCTTGTGATTAAGATCCATTGTATCCATCCCCTCCCAGCAACTGAGATCAGCTGGTGTTCTTCACCCTAAATTCCTCTTCCCTCCCTCAATTTTGCTGTAACAAAGGCTTATTACATTACATATCACTGGTCTGTCTCATTCTGTTGAGAAAACTCTAAATCCCTAAACTGCTGCGTTGAACTAAATCAGTGGGTGGTGAGGAAATGGAGCCAGCAATTGTGGATGATTTTTTTCCAGGAGTTTGGCTGACAAGGGGAGGAGAGAAAAGAAGATGATGGCCTGATAGTGGCAGAGTCAAGAAAAGGGATATTCCTTCCTTACGTCCATCCTTCCTGCGTGCCTGCCTGCCTTCCTCCCTCCCTTTCTTTCTTCCTTTCTTCCCTTCCTTCCTTCCATCCTTCCATCATTCCTTCCTCCCTCCCTCGCTTTCTCCCTTCTTTCCTCCCTCCCTTCCTTCCTCTCTCCTTCCCTCACTTCCTCCCTTCCTCCCTCCCTTCCTTCCTTCCTTATTTCCTTCCTGCCTTCCTTCTTTCCTTCCTTCCCTCCTTTCCTTCCTCCCCCTTCTTCCCTCCCTGCCTGCCTTCTTTCTCTCCTTCTCTGTCGCCCTTCTTCCTTTCTATAGGTGAGACCCAGGCATGTTTGTAGGCCAAGGGGAAGAAGCCAATAAAGACAGAGGCTGAAGATGTAAGAGAGAGAAGAGATAGGATCTGAACTGCTTGGGGATTCTGGCTCCACTCTTAGGTAATCAGTGACTCTGTTGCTATAACCTTGGTTTGGTCCCCTTCCTGTTCCCTCCACCCCCCGGCTTCTCCCATCCCATCTGGCAACACCTCCTTCTCTCCCTTTATTTTATTTATTTAGTTTTATTATGAACTTGTCAAATATCAAATGTAAACATTTCCGTATACAAAGAACAGACAAGATGATTGCGTAAGAAGCCATTTAGTTCTTTAGCTCTGTTAGATAGATTGGCATTTTTTAAAATATAGAATAAATTTAACACAGTAGTACTAACACTGCCCTGCCCGTCTCTATGCCTTTCTGAACTTCCTTCCGCTCTCCTCAGTATATTTTTAAATTGTTCCATCGGTGCTCTTTTCTGCCTTTTCTCTTTCAGACTGCAGCCCTGGGTCTTGCTTTTTCTGAGCGCTGTGTTTAACGATAGTAATCCTGGAAGCACAGAATGTCAAAACTGGAAGGAATCTTATTGGTTACCAATCAATACGCTTTGATGAAACAGCTACTTTGGGATTCTACCAGGGCCTATGCCAGATGCCGAAGAGGCAAAGGCCCCTGGTTTCAAGGAATTCACATTCTATCAGACAAGCAAATAACCACAACAATGATAAAGAGCATTTATAGAAGGATTTTAAAGTAACTATCTTACTTAGACCTCACAATAACCCTGGGAAGAAGGGGCTATTACCCCCATTTTACGGGTGAGGAAACTGAGGCAGAGAGGTGTTAAGTGACTTGCCCAGGGTCACACTGAGACAGGATTTAAATTCAGGTACTCTTACTCCAAGTCCGGCCCTCTATCTGCTGTGTCATCTCATTCCCTATATAAAATAAATACAAGGTCATTTATTACATCAAGACCCGGAGAGAGGAAATAACTTATTTAAGGGTTCCATGGTGAGCATGGCTCTGTCCCTAGCTGTGCTACCTCTTGGGTTTTTGACATATTTTCCTACCTATCTGTCCATCCAACCATCAAAGAACAAGTACGTATTGAATGCCTTTTTTTTAATCCAGCCCTGTAACAGGTCCTATAGTATAAAACATCATTCCTATCCTCAAGGAACTCATAGTTTATCTGGGGAGCAAGAGAGACACAACGAAAGCAGTGAAAGAGTTTCATTAAAGGCTAAATTAGGTGGTATAGACTGTGGGGACAATTGGAATTCAAAGAAAGGAACTTAAAGGTTCTGTGGAGAGCATGCCCCAGCAAAAGCTCTGCCAGCCACTAGGGTATTGGGATGGTGTCTGTGTGGGAGGGCCATGTTGGGGGATGGACTAAGGGAAAGGTGACAGCAAGACCTCTCACAAGGAAAGTTTCCTAGAAGATTCCTAGCCATTTGATCCTTTCAATGACCCTAAGAGAGGCAGCATGGCAGAGCCAGCCTCAGACTGAGGACAAATTGGGTTCATAATTCGACTCTTTCACGTATTGGCTGCAGGACCCCAGACAATTTACTTGAACCTCTCAGGATCTTAACCAGAGTCCCCAACCATTTCAGATCCTATATCTTCTCTCTCTTACATCTTCAGTCTCTTTGTCATTTCTGGCTTCTTCCCGTTGGCCTACAAACACGCCTGGGTCTCACCTATAGAAAGGAAAAAGGGAGGGAGAGAAGGAAAGAAGGCAGGCAGAGAGGGAGAGAGGAAGGAAGAGTGAAAGGGGGAGGGAGGAGTACAGGGGGAAGAAAGAAGGGAAAGAGAGAAAAAGGAGGGAAGGAGGGAGAGAGAGACTGTAAGAATTCTAAGACTATAAAGTGCAAACGGTACTGATCTACATTGGTAGAAAGAATTCAGAGATTAAGAGCTTGAAGGGATCTAAGAAGTCATTGAATCCAATCCTCTCGTTTTTACAGACAAAGAAACTGAGGCCCAGAGAGGTTAGTATGTGTGTAAGGTGGGATTCAAATTGAGGGCCTCCTTACTCCTTTCTATCCACCGTATCAGTTGCTTCCCTTAGGGCTGTTTTAAGGATCAAATCAGATAATGACCTTCCCTTGAAGCTTTCTATGGGAAGTTTATCTTCATTGGCCTCTTTCCTTCAGTCCATTTTCCACGACCAGCTTCCTTATCAAGAGTTCCCAATACCAGTGAAGTTACAGGTCTAGTTAAAAAAGGAGACATGAGGTGGGGCGTTAGCAGAGAGGTAATCTTGCTGTTGTCATCCCCGTTTGACTTCCCATATTCACGTTGCTGTTGTTCAATCGTGTCCGATTATTTGCGACCCCATCTGGGGGGTTGCTTGGCAAAGATCTTGCAGTGGTTTGTCATTTCCTTCTCCAGCTCATTTTACAGACGAAGAAACTGAGGCAAACAGGGTTAAGTAACTTGCCCAGGGTCACACAGTAAGTGCCTGAGGCTGGATTTGAACTCTGGAGGATGAGTCTTCCTGATTCCTAGCCCAGCACTCTATCCCCTGTGCCACCTAGCTGCCCGTAGTCATGTAGCAAATTAGTAACATGGCTAGATTCAGAACCCAGATCTCCAGATGCCCATGAGCTTTCATTTACACCATTCCAAACTTTTAGTATCACACACATGCCATGCATGCTCCCTAATAAGTTACACAAGTAATTGGGGTAGCAGTAGACATTGGAGGTAGGATTAGAATGAGTATATGGTGAGAGGAAAGAAATCACAAAGGGAATGTAGTGTTCTATGAAAGGAACCAAGACGCTGTTTCCTATAATTCTGTGGGTCCAAAGCACAGGTGCAATAGATGGAATTATCATCATTTATAACTGCCACCTCCCTAATGTGGAACCATGAAATTCCACTTTCTGGTCATAACCACTAAGCCTTCCATCTCTCCCTCCTCTCCATCCTTCTCCAGCTCTTCCATCCCTCCCTGTTCTCCTAGTCCATCAGCTTTGCTTTGGCTTCATTTTCCTGTCTGAACAGTCTGGATTCTCTAACTAACCAGTCCAACTCTCCACCGCCTTCCATTCAACCCTTGAATCCTTTGCCCCCTTGCCCTACTGCCGTTCACGCCCTGTTGGTCCTCCACCCTGTGGCATCCATCTGCCTTCTCCATTCCCACTCCCCTGCTGCTGAACAGAGCTGGAGGAAATTATGCAACAATAACTCAGACTGAGTCCACCACAAATTATTATCTAATCTCAACCCAGCCTTCATTGCTGCCCCTGAACTTGTTAGAACCTGCCCTTAGGTCCGACTCCAAACCCTCACTTCAAGTTCCCTAACCCCTCTTGACCCTCTCCTCGCTCTCTGCACATGATCTTCCCTTTTGCTTTGTAGAGAAGTTGAGGTCACCTCATCACCAGCTCTTCCTCTTTGTTTAGAGGAAGACCATGGACTTCATTCATCTTCTCTGAACTTTGCCACCATGCCCTTACACTTCCCCTCTCCCCTCTTAAACTTATTTAATATGTCATTTCCACCCATTAGAACTTAAGATAGGGGCAGCTAGGTGAGGCAGTGTACAGAGTCAGGAAGGCCTGAGTTCAAATTTGACCTCCAACACTTAACTAGCTGTGTGACCCTGGGCAAGTCATTTAACCCACCACCTCTAAAAGAGCAAAACAGAAAAAGAACTTAAGATAAGCTTCTTTAGATAAGAGACTCTTTTTCTTCCTGTTTCTATTTGTTTCCCCTGCGCAGTGCCTAACACATAGTAAGTGCTTAATAAATGCTTCTGGTCTTCTTGGCTTGACTTGGATGCGGTCTGGGAGATTACCCCCAGCAACATCCCCCTTCACCCCTAGCATCCTGTACCTCAAGCTTCTAGGAAGAATTGTCTGCTCTCACCCCTCTACTCTCTCACGTGTCACTTCTCTACCCCTTGTAATCAGGCTTCTAACTCAACTGCTCTCTTAAAGGCTACCCATGATCACTTACCATCCAGATCCACCCAGCCACCTTTTCTAAGTCCTTTTCCTTCTTGACTTCCCTGTAATTTTACCACTGTGGCTCCCTTTTCCTGAATCTCTCTCTTCTCTTGGCTTCCACGATGCTCTGCTCTCTCCTGGTTTTTCTCCCTAAAGTCCGACCTCTCCTTTTCAGTGTCTTTTGCTGGTTCATAATTTGTTTCCTGCCCCTGTATTTGAGTGTCCCCCAAAGTTGTGTCCTGCCTGTGTGCTGGTAAATGTTTAACAATTGATTTTCCTCCCAAAAAAGAAATGTACACAAGGCATACTTTTAAACTTAATCTGCATTATTAACATGTAGTCCAGCACTTTCTTAGTAGACAGTCAGCAAACTATAAATCAAGTCCTAATTTGTAGCATTTGTTAATTTTCTGGTTCTAAATGCTCACCCTAAAAATTTGACAATTGGTTCTCATGAGGTGGTACAAGCTGGCTCCAACAAACCCTTGTTGGGACTGTTGCTGCTCTCTCTCTCTCTCTCCCTCTCTGTCTCTCTCTCTCTCTCCCTGTCCCTCTCTGTCTCTCTCTGTCTCTCTCTCTCCCTCTCTCTCTCTGTCTCTCTCCCTCCTCTCTGTCTCTCTCTGTCTCTGTCTCTCCCCCTCCCTCCCTCTCTCTCTCTCTCTCTCTCTCTCTCTCTCTCTCTCTCTCCCCCCCCCCCACTTCAGTTCCTGTGGATCTCTGTGCACATGCCTCCCAAATTTGTATTTTGCTTTCTTCTGACCTTGTGTATCGTATATGCAATTATGCGTTAGACATCTCTATGTGGCTGGTGCAAACTCACTGTATAAAAAACAAAATTCATCCCTCTCCTTTAGGTTTGCCCATTCTCCAAACTTTACTGTTTCTATCAAGGGCACTACCATCTTCCTAGACACCAGAGTTCTCACCTTTAGAGTCACCTTTGATTCCTCCTTCTCCTTCCCTCCCTTCCCACATTCAATCAGTTGCCAGGTCTTGCTACTTCCATTTCCATACTGTCTCTCACATTCAATCCCTTTCTCTAGTAATGCAGCTGCTACTGTAATTCAGGAACTCATTACCTCTCACCCGGACTATTGTAATAGCCTCCTAATTGGTTTCCCTGATCCCTTCAATTCCTCCACCACCCAGCTGCCAAAGTGATTTTGTTAAAGTATGGACCAGACCATGTCCCTCCCCACCTCGATAAACTCCAGTGGCTCCCAGTTACCCCTAAACTTCTGTTTGAGGTTTAAAACCCTTCAAATCTGGCTCCGATTTTTCTTTCCAGCCTTATTATATATTACTTCCCTTCATACACTTTTTAGTTCAGCCAAACTAATCATCTTACTGTTCTTATGACACTTCTTCCATCTTTCTGTTTTTGCCTAGAATATGTTCCTTCCTCACCTCAACCATTTAAAGCCTCTGGCTTCCTTCAAGACTCAGTTCAAGTCCCTAGGTGCTTTTGCTTTCTTCTCTGCCCCAAATTACCTTTATAGGTATTTATTTTATTCATTTCTTTTGCATAGATTTTGAATTTACTTAAGTACATATATAATGTCTTCCCCATTTAAACACAAGCACCTTGAGATTTTTATTTTTGTCTGTGTATCTCTAACACATGGTATAGTACCTAGTATATAGTAGGTGCTTAATAAACGTATATTCATTGGTAGACCCCTAATCTGTCTTTTTGCTTCCAGTGTTTCTTCTAATACTCCTTCATGAAATTGATGAATTAATATTTCTTTTTAAATATATTTTTATTTTATTAAATATTTCTGAATTACGTGTAAAAATTTTATTAACACTCATTTTTTAAAATTTCAAGTTCCAAATTCTCTCCCTCCCTTCTTCCTTTCTTCCCTCCTTGAGAAGGCAAGCAATTTGATATCAGTTATACATGTGAAGTCATGTAAAACATATGTCCATATAAGTCATGCTGCAAAAGAAAACACAGACCAAAAAAAAAACCCCAAGAAAAATAAAGATTAAAAAGTATGCTTCAATCTGCATTCAGAGTTCATCAGTTCTGTCTCCGGGGGTAGATAGGATCTTTCTTCATGAGTCCTTTGGAATTGGAAATGGCTGAACAAGTTGTGGTATGTGATTGTGATGAAAAACTATCATGCTATAAGAAATAAAAAGCAGGATGGTTTCAGAAAAACCTGGGAAGACTCGTGTGAACTGATGCAAAGTGAAGTGAGCAGAACTAAGAGGACACTGTATACAGTAACAGCAATATTGTGTGATGATCAACTGTGATTCACTTGGCTTTTCTGTTCAAGACAATGATCCAAAACAAATTAATATTTCTAAGATACAGGTCTGACCATATACATTCCCTTGCTCAAAAATCATCAGACACTCCCATGTGTTTCATATAGTAGGCACTTAATAAATGATTACTTTATTTGGTTAAAGAGGCATCCAGAGAAGGATGAAGGAGAAACCACAAGAGAATGGGTAGGGCTTCAGTTTAGTGATGGCAGGTGCTAGGAACTCAGAGTTTAGTCCACCAAGATACAAAGAATTCCTGAGCCATGTTGGGTGCTCTCGAAGCTATGGTGACCTGGTGGTGCCATGTAGACTGAAGGAATGAAGGCAAAGTAAGACAGTATAGACCAGTCAGATACCACAGGATGTGAGCAGACCCTGGAGATGAATAAGGTGAGGAGTGCATTCTGTATTCAGTGATGTCTCCAAATCTACTTGAACTACTCTGCGTTCCCCTATTGGTGTTGTGAGTTTCATTTATGCCCTTCTGGAGGAGAGAAGAAGGAAATGACTCTGTTCTCTTGTTAACCAGGTTCAGATGCAAGCCTCCTTTCTGTTTTTTACACTATTTAAAATACACTCTCTGGCTGCTTGTTGGAAGTTTGTTGCTTAGAGAAAGATTGAATAGTCTTAGGAGAAAACTAGAAAGAAACCAAATCCGTATGTTCCCATGGACTGAGTGTTCCTAGGAGGGAACAAATATGAACCAACTGACTTCTTAGTAGAAGGAAAAAGATACCCATAAT
The DNA here is from genome assembly GCF_011100635.1 of Trichosurus vulpecula. Taxonomy (NCBI): domain Eukaryota; kingdom Metazoa; phylum Chordata; class Mammalia; order Diprotodontia; family Phalangeridae; genus Trichosurus; species Trichosurus vulpecula. Next base: position 272,305,243 of record NC_050579.1, on the reverse strand, counting down.
CCCTTAGGGGTCTCCCTAAAAGCTTTAGGGGAGATGTAGCCAGCTTCTGTCTGGAAGTGTGATCAGAGAAGAATCCTTGCATTGGCTTAAGTCTCCATTCCAATGTGGCACCTCACTTTAAAAAAAATTACTTCATTAAACATTCCACAATTATATTTTAACATTCAGTTTTTAAAATGTTGAGTTCTAAATTCTCTCTCTGTCTCCCAACTCCTACCACATAGCTTCAGAAGGCAAGCAATATGATATTGATTTTATATATATGAAGTCATACAAAATATATTTCCATATTAGCCATATTTCAGAAGAAAATACACAAAACAAGAAAAATAAAGCTTAAAAATAGGCTTCAAACTGTACTTAATATTCAAAAGTTCTCTCTCTTGAGGTGGATAGCCTTTTTCATCATGGGTCCTTTGGAGTTGTCTCGGATCATTGTCTTGATCAGAGTAGCTAAGTCTTTCATAGTTGATCGTTGTGCAATATCGCTGTCACTGTGTACAGCGTTCTCCTGGTTCTGCTCACTTCACTTTGCATCAGTTCATATAAGACTTCTTAGGCTTTTCACCGTTTCTCATAACATAACAGTATCACATCATAGTCACATATCACCAGCTGATGGGGATCTCCTCAATTTCCAGTTCTTTGCCTGTGGTGCTGTACTCATTAACCACTAGTGATAAATAAACACCCCGATTCCTTTTAACCAATCGACATGAATTAGCCTTTACAGAGGAATATTTACTTTGCAGATAGCACAAGAACAGAAGTGCAAACATTTCTCCCCCTGACACCTGAGGACATAGCTCTACCCCTCCACCGCCTCAGGGTCTGGGAAAAATGAGTTCTGGAAATGCAGTTTCCGAATAGCCTTGATCTTCAGACAAAGAACAAAGGTCTGCGTCTCTCCTTGTACAGCGCTATATCTCTTTTCTCACCAGAAAAGACCGGCTTGGGCATTTTGGATACGCTCCAGTTCCAGCTTCTGCAGCTAATCAGAAAGCTATTTCCCACTCAGGACAGCCAGACAGGCACACAGTTACAGAATGTGTGCATGCTCTCCGAATCTGTCCGGGGCACTTCTTTTATGTGTCATCATGTCTTTCCAGAAACAGACTCCCAGGCTCTTACGTGTGGAGGATTACGTCAGCTGAGCACACTCATGCCTGTTCACCAGCCCCCCATTATCCCACAATGCAAGAAGACTGCCTGTAAGGACCTAGAATGGAGAATATGGTAGGGGGATTCAGGGACTATTTGTTGCACTCCTAAGTCCAGCTACCTCCATTCTGCCCTCACCCTCTGCTAATAGATCCTCGGCAGTAGTAAAACTTCCTTTCCTCCTTTCAATTACCGCCTCACCCCCATCCCATTTGTGGATGGATCTGTCATCAGACTGGGTGTCTGCTCTTGAAGCCTGGCCCCTGCCCCAGGCATAGGCCATGTACGGCCTCATCACGCTCCACTGCCTACCCTGGGAGGGGCTTATTTTCCTTCTTGGATCACTGGTAATCAAGCCTATTTCATCCGGCCTCCACCTTGGCAGGGACAACCAGAGGTTAGAGACCTAAGTGGCTTTCCTACCCCCTCAAGCCCCTAAGATTCTGCTGTAACCAGTCACTCTATGGAGAAAACTTAGATGGTGGTGAAGGCTTTGGGAGAAGGGAGAAAGGGGAAGAGCATGAGGAAGGACCAAAGGAAATGAAGAGGATTGGGTAAGGGTAAGTAGAAGAAATAAAGTAATAGGAAAGGGGGATCGATGAATGATTGTGAGTTAATGAGACAGAAGAGGAGGGCGGCCAGATCCAACTCACCTGGAATTTTCATTTTTGCTCTATGCGTGACCTGTACCCCAAAGCCAAGATGCATTTCCCTTCTGAATTTCAGTACCAACCAGGCAGAATCACAGGGTTTAGAACTGGAAGGAATCCTGTTGTTCTTCAGTCATTCAGCCATGTTCAACTCTGTGACTCCATGGACTATACTGTCCATGGGGTTTTCTTGGCTAAAATACTGGAGTGGTTTGCCATTTCCTTCTCCAGCAGATTAAAGCATACTAGGTTAGCAACTTGCCCAGGGTCACACAACTAGTAAGTGTCTGAGGCTGGATTTGAACTCGGGTCTTCCAGACCCCGTGCTCTGTGCACTGAGCTAGCTGGAAGGGAGCCTATACAATGTTAAATCTAAACCCTTTTATTTCACAAATGGGGAAGCTGAGGCCCAGAGAGTTTAAATAACTTGCCTAAGGTCACTTGGGGCAGCTCGGTGGCACAGTGAATAAAGGGCCTGGAATCAGGAAGACTCATCTTCCTGAGTTCAGATCTGGCCTCAGACACTGGTTATCTGTGTGACCCTAGACAAGTCGCTGAACCCTGTTTGCTTCAGTTTCCTCATTTGTAAATGAGTTGGAGAAGGAAATGGCAAAGCACTCCAGGACCTTTCCCACAGAAACCCCAACTGGAGTCACAGAGAGTCAGACAACTGAAAAACCACTGGACCACAGCAAGGTCACTCAGGCAGGGGAGTTAGAATTTGAACTCAGATCCTTGCCTACACCAACCTTGTCACCTCCTTCGTAGCTTACCTGGAGAAAGAGAAGGTGGTCTTCTCGATAGAGATTTACTGATTTAATACTAGTTGAAGTGAATGATAACAACAACCAAAAACCCCCAGAATGCAGGATAACTTAAGCTTTAGAGCGCAGGAATCAAAATCAGAGAGTTAGAGCCGGAAAGAACCTTAAAACACACCTAGTCTGGCTCCCTCGCTGCACAGAGGAGGAAATAGGACCAGAAAGGGGATGCGATTTGTCCAGGCTCAGACAAATAAACCAGTGGGAGGATTGATACTGACTCCTAATCTACTCCTTCTGTGGCACTGCTCTGCTTCCTAAAACACCCCTAAATCGGCCCTAGAGGCTAGTGCAACTTCCTGGGATAACCAGTCTGAGTCCCATCCATCTAATGGGTGGTCACTTATCTGCCAGGATATTCTGCTCCTTGTGACCCTCTCTATGCTTTAGTTTTCCCTTCTGCAAAATGAGGGGATTGGGCTAGACAGTTTCTAAGGGTCCAGCTCTAATTTTTTGTTTGTTTGCATATGAAACTGTGAATCTCTATTCTGTATATCTTGGGTTGTTTAGGGTTTTTTTTAAGTATATGATAAATAGTTATAAAATTATCCCACTTGTGTGTATCTCCCTCTCCCTCCTCACTTCTTCCTCCTGGCTTCCTTCAAGACTCAGATCAAATCCTACCCTCTTCAGGAGGTCTTTCCCAGCCCTCCCTTCCTGGTGTCTTCCCTCAGATTGCCTTCCATTTACACTGAAAAAATCTTGCGTGTACTTAATTATCAGCATGTTAATCACCCCGTTAGACTGGAAGCTCCTTGTGGGCAGATGTAAATTTTACCTTTTTTTGTATTTCCAGCAATTAACACAGTGCCTGGAACATAGTAAGTGCTTAATAAATGCTTGTTGACTAACTGATTCTGAATTTCCTTCTGGTCTCTTCTGGGCATTTTTAAAAAAATGTTTCATTGATTCTCTTTTTCCCACTTTTTTTAGTATCACTGTCTCCAGCTCTGAATTTTGTGGTTCTCTAGTCCTATGAGGAAGACCATCCTTATTCTTCCCCCAGCTTGGGGGAAGTACTTCAGATTCCTGTTCACTCTTCAAAGCTAGTGACCCTCCTTACAGCCCCTTTTTCCCAATTCTAGAGTCACATGCCCACAAGCATTTGTAAGACCCCACTTTCTTTGGTGAATTGTGTCATTTTCATGTTCCCCAAGAAGTTATCAGAGGCCCTTTTCAGTTTTACATTGCTATAAATTCAGTCACATTTAGTCATATCCATATATGAGCCTCACTGGTAAGGAAAAGGCTGTTTCTTCACAGTGAGAAAGAAAATGGACAAGGGGAAAAGAGAAACAGAAGAAAGAACAGAAAAAGAAAGGAAAGGGAAAAAAAGAAAGAGGAAGACTGCGTATGCTAAAGGAAGGGAACTGATGCCCATCAGTTGGAGAATGGCTGAAGAAACCATGGTATATAAATGTAATGGGAAATCACATAGGAATTACCATAGGAAATTATAAAAAGAGATGATTTCAGAGAATCCAGGATTATGTGAAGTGACACAGAGTAAAGTGAGCAGAACCAAAGAACAGTTTATATAAGGACAGCAACATGATACAGAAAAACAAGTTTGAAAGACTTTTTTGTTGTTGGTCAGTCATTTCAGTCCTGTCTGTCTCTTGGTGACCCCATCTGGGCTTTTCTTGGCAAAGGTGCTGGAGTGGTTTGCTATTTCCTTCTCTGGCTCGTTTAAAGATGAGGGAGATGAGGCAAACAGAGTTCAGTGACTTGCCCAGGGTCACATAGCTAATATGTATCTGTGGCTGAATCTGAACTCAGGAAGACTCGTCTTCCTGACTCGGGGCTCAGCACTCAATCTACTGAGCCACCCTAGTAAATTCTCTATTAAATGAGTTACACATAGGTAAGATGCTTTGCAAACCTTTAAGTGCTATGTAAATGCTAGCTGTTATTACGTTTGTTACTATTCGTTAGTATAGGAAACTCCCTGATGAGGAGGGTGTTTACAGCAGGCCAGTGACTCCTCAGCTGTTTGTAGTCTTAGAAAATTGTCAAGGACTTTGATAGCTTAAGTAACTTGCCCAGGATCATACAGCAATTATGTGTCAGAGGCAAGATTTGAACACAGGTCTTCCTGACTCCAAGGTTTGCCTTTTTCCCCCCATTATGCCATGATGATAAATGCACAAGAGAACACTTAGACACTCTAAACAAAGTGCTACGTAAGTGGTATACAAAAAGTGAAATTCTCTGAAGTTTTAGGTTTGGAAAACCAAATGTAAGAGATTATACTAAATTGTATTAAGTCTGGTTACTAGCAGGTTTTACCAGAATTACATAGGAACCTCTAAAAATTATTTGGAACTAGAGAAGCAGAGCCTCCTTTATAGCAGTCCTAAGAACGAAGCCTGTTTCAGAACGTATAGGAGAAGATACCCAATGACCAGATGGCTATGTGGGACATCTGGAATCCAAAATGTGCTGATTAAACGGACACTGGGAGTGGATTACTGAGATACAAAGAGGCTTGATATTGGTTAATATTGGCAATAATTATTGTAAAAAACAAAACAAAACAAAACAAAGTGCTTTGTGGAGTCTATGGGAGAAGATCATGATTGACAGGGTATCAGGGAAGACTCTCTGAGTTCCTTCTAGAACTCAGCATGTGAAAAGGGAAAGAGAGAGCCTTCTAGGCAGGAGAAAAGCCCTCAGCAAAGGCCTAGAGACAGGAAAGTGTAATATCCTCACCATCTAATCTAGCCCCATCCTCGAAGGGAGGGCCTTACAATCTCTTAAACTAAATGGTGCAAAGGACTTAGCCCTAGGGCAGCAAGAGGTATAGGCAAGGGCCCCAGTGAGGCAACTCAGGAATTTCTTTCTCTATCCTTGCCCTGATTCTAAGGACCCTAGAAGAGGAAAAGAGAGTGTTGCCTGCCTTGGTTCCTTAAAGTTGGTACCTACTAATGTCCCTTCTTGGCCTTGGTTGCCTGTCAATGAGCCCAGGAGCTTTGGGAGGGGCAGGGTTCTCTGGAAAAGGGAGTGGTGGGTTGGGATGAAACACCCTTGGTCCTTCCTGGGCAAAGCTGGGAAGCTTACCAGGGGCTGCTAACTAGCTGTCCACTCCATGTGAGGCCTGCTTTCGGAAATGGCTTTATGGTGACATCTGGGAGATGTCAGACAAACAGCAGAACTCGTAAAGGGCAGGGGCAGGGCCGGGCTGGCACGAGGCCACAGCAGAGGGAGGGACTGGCACCCAGCTGTTGCCTGGCAATGGAGGGCTGTGGTCATTTTTGTGCTTCTGGGACAAAACAGGGGCAGGGTAAAGGGAAGTGTTGGGGGGTAGAGAGAGGAGAAGGAGTTCTGTATCGGGAGTCAGAGGACCTACATTTGAGTCCTGGGTCTGCCATTTACCCGTATGAGACTTAACTGGGCCTTGGTTTCCTCTTCCATAAAAGGAAAAGATTGAACTAGATGATTTTTAAGGCACTTATCATCTCCAAGTTTATGATCTGGGTACAAATATGGCTGCCATTTCTGACCTTGGGTAAGAAGGTTGAGCTGACCTTCAGCGCTTCCCTCTGTGAGCCTCAATGTCTTTGTAAGACAGGGGAAATGAAACTTAGGGGGAAAGTTAAATGACTTGTCCAAGACCATGCCAAGCCCTGGGGTATGGGACAGTGTATCTTAATAGAGGATAGGGGAGGGAGTTGGGGAGTTAGGGCAGGAAGAGGATTTTGCTTTGAGGTGGACGCTGGTGGAGGGTTTTAGTCCAGGAGCCTACCATGATTCCCTATTGCCGAATAGGTAGGGGTCAAATACATCTGTCTGGCATGCTAAGAATGGAATCTAAATTTATCATTTACTACTTTCCTATATAAATACTACACTTTAGTGGGCCTTGTGAAGAAGCCAGTGTTAGGATTTCGGCCTTATTGAACTTCCCAGAGTCTTAACTGATCCTTGGAACGGGCCCAGAGGACCTTGCCGTAGAACGCAGGACTTTCACCTTTCACTAATTTCTCCACTTCCCTGAATACTAATTCACTTGAGCCAATCAGTAAATAAGCACTTGTAAAGATGTGCCTGATCCATTGTGCTAAACTCTGGGATTACAATGTAAGGTAAAAGATGGTCCTTACTCTTGAGGAGCTCACTTCTAATGGTCACCACCTTCTTGGTTCCTGAGCTCGCTTGGCTCCTTGGAATCAGAGCTCTTCCATAGCTGATCCCCTGTTACCTTCCCCCTCTCCCCTTTTTTTCACAGCCAGGACAACCACATGCCTGATTCTAGCATCCTCTCTCTCTTTCCCTCCTTTGCTGGCCACACACCCCAGACCAGAGTGCATTTTATGGGACTTCGTCATATGGGAAAAGAGAATTATACAAGTTTAGAATATTACACCAGTTATAAGGCAATTAGTGTATATAAACAGAAACTACTCAGCCCCAGATTGGGTGGCACCTAAGCTTCCTAACTTAGTGTTTAATTCAGGCTCCTTGGACCTGTCTTGGCTTTCACGAGCCCTTAGTTCTGGCACCCAACCTACGATGCTGTTTTATAAATTTTCTGAAGAAGACCAGAGTTTGAACCTTAATGTTGTCATTTGCTACCAGCGTCACTTTGGACAAATCATTTCTCATCTCTGAAACTTAACTTCCTCCTCTGCAAAACAAGGGAGTTAAATCTCGAAAGTCCCTCCTGGGTTATAATCCTATAAACGTTCAGGGAGAACATGTCCTATGATTATAGTGTGTGTGCTCCCCCTATATTCCTATATAATTGCTTGCTGTCCATTTCCACCCCACTCTCCAAAAAAGGTAAAGGAAGTACCCCCAACTCTGATCTTCTTGGTCAGAAGGATGGATCAGGACCAGATTTTAAGGTCTTTAAGAGATAGAGAACTTTGTATTTTATGCAAGAGGCAATCCAGAATGACTGTGGTTTATTGAGTCAGGAATGACGTGGTAGGACACATACTTAAGGATAGTCACGCTGAAAGTAATAGAATAGATGGGCTAGAATGAGGAGAGCCATGCGTCAGGAAGACCAACTGTGAGGCCATTGCAATGATGTCCACCCAACTCTCACCCATGGCTCCAAGAAGCTGCAGCATCACCAGCAGCCACACTCTGGTAAAACAGGCTAAACCGGGTTGAGGGTAACTGACAGGCCTCAAACCCACTGGTGAGTTCATGGGGTGTCTACACTGAGCATGTGAAGACTCCCCCCGGCAGAATGGGTTGATGAAAATAATTTGTTCCAAAGGCCATGAAGGCTGCTGAAGCAGGCACTGTGAAGCTAAGAGCTGTCACTGGTTCCCTTCGAAAACAAAGGACAAACGACAACCTTCTCTTAGTCTCATTGAGATCTGCTCCCTTCTAATGACACGGCTTCCCCGTCCACCCTTTCTAGCACTGTTGTGCTTTCACTCGTACCCTCTGCCTCCTTGGTCATGGTGGGGGAATTGGAGCACCCCTTGTTCCCCACTTCCAGGCTCTCCCTCTGCTACCATCACGGAGTAGCGTCTCCTTTGAGGTTCATTCAGTCCATATTGATCACCCAACTGAGATTCTGAGAGTTGTTATGTGCCAGCCTCTAAGACACCTTTCTTCTTTCCTCAATGAATTCAGTGCCTGGTTGAGAGTCTTTGTCCCTTCTCCAACATCTGTCCTCAGACATATATAGCAATGCTCCTTCCATTTCCTCAACTTACTAACTCCTCAGGACCTATTCCTCCATCCTAGATCACATCACTGATCTTGCCATCACCCTCAGGCGTTCAGCTTCCATGTTTATGAACTCTGATATTCCTTTATTGTGTCATAAATCTACCGTCATTCCACCTCTTTGCCTTGTGTAACAACAATGCTACTGGCCGCTACTGTGGCTGTGTAAGGCCAATAACACCAGCACACAGGAAGGCTGCTAGCACAGGCTCTTTGATCTGCTTTTCTAAGGAAAGCAACTTTTAGGGGTTTACGATTTCACTTTAATTAAAGATACATTTATCATTCACTTAGCTCAGGGGAAAAAAGTCAGCACCCTGAACTTCAGAGAGAATACAAACAGAAATTACATAAACAGAGCAAATAACATAAATTAACAGACAGGCTTCTCTCTGACCATAGCAATATACACATAGTTACAGGAGAGAAGAGCACCAATATTTGGGTTTTCAAAGCCAGGGGGATCCTTAACGGCTACCCAGAGTCTCCACACCAGCACTCTTCCAATGAGTATGCCCCAAGCAAAATGCTAACCTCAGAGTATATATACACTTCTTCAGGGTCAGAGGACATCACAACCATGCAACTCAAACTCATGTGATTTAGGATTTCTTATGACTCAGGCAGGTCATCAAAGACTCTTGATTCAGTCAAAGGTGAGACACAAAGGCACTTGATTGCCTTAGTGCTGAGAAGCACCCCAAAACAAAAGACAACAAAAGCCCCACTTTACTTGCCATTACACCTTGCTACCCCAAAACCTGTTCTTTGTCCTCATGGCGATCTGCAATTCCATGACCTTTCAGTTCTTTTCCAGGCCATTACCTCTGGACTGGCTACATTCTTCTCCCATCCCATCTTGGTACCTTGGTAAACTATTTCAATTCTATGCTAACTTCTTCTGAGTCCCTTGAGCCCTTATCTTATCAAATAGTCCCTGTCCAGCCTCAGCCCTGGATCGCTCCCACCACCTTTTCCCTATACTGCTGAATGAAATGGAAGAAAATCAGAAATCCATGCTAACTGGGTCCACTACACATTTATGTCACAAAATTTCAACTGGGCCCTCCGTTCTGCAAGGCCATCCTAATTGATTCATTATCCCACAAGGTTCTTCCAAATCTTTTCATCCTTCCTTAAATTTTACCTGACTCTCCCTCTTTCCACACTCTCAGCTGATAACCTTTACTATTTCACTGAAAAAAAAAATTGAGATTATTCATGGAGAGCTCCCTCTTCTCCATGACTCCTCACCTCCCAAACCCTCTTAAAGATACTGGGTGGGAGACCTGGGGGGAAGGAGTCAAACGTAGCATACCTGGCCTTTCAGTGATGAAGGTAGAGGCAGTCGCTGTTACAATTGCAGAAGTCTTCTGATGGGTCTTTCTGCCACAAGACTCTCCTCATTCCAGGCCATCCTCCTAAAATTTACTCTCCTAGAGTTCAGGTATTACTATGTTGTCCTCCATTCAGCAAATTCCAGTGGCTCCCTATCACCTCCAGGATCAAATATTAAATCCTCTGTATGGCTTTTAAAGCTTCCCAAAACCTGTTCCTTTCATACCTTTCTAGTCTTCTTAACACTTTATACTCTCCCCCCAACCCTACTCTGCAATCTAGTAACACTATCATTCCTCGAACAAGACACTCCAATTCCCAATTTCGGACATTTTCACTGCTCCCCCATGCTCCAAATGCTCTCCGTCCTCATCTCTGCCTCCTGGCTTCCTTCAAGTCCCAGCTAAAATCCTACCTTCTCTGGGAAGACTTTCCCAATCTCTCTTAATTCTAGTGCCTCTCCTCTGTTGATTATTTCCAATTTATCCTGTATGTAGTTTGTACATAATTGTTTGCATGTTGTCTTCCCCATTAGACTGTGAGGTCCTTAAAAGCAGGGACTGTCTTTTATGTTTCTTTATACCCCCAGCACTTAGCAGAATGCCTGGCACACAGTAGGTGCTTAATAAATGTTTGCTAACTGATTGACTGTCAATCACAGTATTTAACGCTGTACCTGGCATATAGTAGGTACTTAATAAATATTTATTGATTGACACCTGTGGGACCCAGAGTAAGTCCCTTAAGTTTTCTGGGCCTCAGTTTCCTCATTTGTAAAATGAGGATGTTGGACTAGGTCACAACATGAAGACCTGAGTTCAAATCCAGCTTTAGACACTTAATAGCTATGCAACCTTGGGCAAGTCACTTGACCTCTGTCTAACACATATGTAGGCACTCTTTCCCAATTCTGCTAACGATATTCCCGGGACTTGATATACGGCTGTCACTTATGCACTCTCATGTACCTCTGCCAATTACAGCTATCCCTCCTCCGAGGGACATCTCGAACGCCAGCCTTCCCCTGACCTTCCCCAGGTGTAGAGGGCAGACCTCGTCCTGACTCCTCGCACCCGGTATGCGGTGTGTCTTTCCTGATGTTCTCGTCATGTTCTGTTTCCTCTTATCCTTGATCTCTGCATATGTTCTGGGTCTCCCCTGTCTGCCCTTCCTGCTCTTAGCCCAGTACTATTTAAGAGGTAACTCTTATAAATGCTTGTGGAATTGAAGCCCCCGACCAACTTAGCCCATAATGATCTTTCCCTGTTCCACGTTTACCCTGTGGCCCGTTCATTTGTCATTTACCACATGCTGCTCTGTGACAGCTTTGGCACTGTTATCTTAACTGTGTCTCCTTGGCACATCCCTCCAGGTGTCTGTGTTTGTGTGTGGGAGACACAGCCCCTCGACTAGATGGTGAGCTCCCTGAGGGCAAGAACCATACCCAGACCAGGGCTAGGCACCTGAGCCCCCAAGGTGCCTAATAAATATCTGATGAGAGGAAGAACGTTGTGGCGTAGTAGCAAGTGCTGGATTTGGCTCTGAGGATCTGTTTGAACTGGACTTGGTCAATGTTAGGTCGGTTAGTTTTGCTGAATTTTTTTGTTTCTTTTTTATTCTTCACGATAAGGGACGTTTCTCTGGGAGGGGAGAATGAAGGGGATATCTTGGGAAATGAAGGTGATAAAAAAACAAAGTATCGATATTTAGCGAACAAAAATAAAAAACAAATGCAGCAAACAAGCAGCACGACCCAAAACTCCAAAGGTCTGGGTTCAAATCCTAGCTCTACTACTTGGGATCACAAGGACCATAGATTTAGCTGTGGAAGGGACATTAAAGGACATCAGATCCAATCTTCTCATTTTACAGACAAGGAAAGTGAGGCTCCAAGAGGTGAAGGGAGTTACTAGCGTTTGAAGTGGGATTTGAACCCAGGTCCTCCTGAGCCTGAGTACTAATATCCAGATCTCTATACTATTTCCATTAGATTATGAACTCCTTGAGGGCTTTTTGAGGGACTGTCTTTTACCTCTTTTTGAATCCCCAGTATTTAAGACTGTACCTGATATACAGTAGGTGCTTAATAAATGTTTATTGATTGATACCTGTGGGACTCAGAGTAAGTCCCTTAAGTTCTCTGGGCCTTGGTTTCCTCATTTGTAAAATGAGGAAGTTGGACTAGGTCACAACATGAAGACCTGAGTTCAAATTCAGCTTTAGACACTTAATAGCTGTATGACCTTGGGCAAGTTACTTGACCTTTGTCTGCTTCAGCTTTTCTGTAAAGTAGAAATCGTAACTGCACCTACCTCCTAGGGTTGTTATGAGGCTCAAATGAGATAATATTGGGAAAGTGCTTAGCACAGTACCTGACACATACTGGGAGCTTAATAAATGTTAGCTATTGGCTAAATCTAAGGTCATTTCAGCTCTAAATCCGATAATTGAAAGGGCTGGGTGAATGGGAGTGGGAGCAGGGAGGGGTTGGCCCCATGGGAGAAAAGGTGATTGAATGACGCTTAAGGAGCCATCAGAGCCTTCGCTCTCTGCAGCTGCTGCCTGCTCAGCCCCAGACAGCGAGGAAACCCCAGGCTACCTGCATCATCCCGATAGAGGGGCCACCTTAAGGGGACTGGGATAGATTGAGGGGTGGGGGTATAGGTAGGGAAAGGAGGTCAGTCGCCACAAGCCCAGGAAGCAGGGTAAATTCCTCACGTCTGTCTTTCTCTCCAGTGCACACCACTTGCCCTCCCATCCCCAGGAATCCCCATGAAGTGACTTCTGTGGAACTTGTTTAAAAGCTGGAGGAGAGAGGAGGGCCGATGACTTTGAGCTGCTCTGCCTCATTCAAACCCAATGCAAGCACCAGTCAAAACATCAAGCTGCTGATGTCATCGATCCTCTTCTGGAATGAAGCACGAACAAGAACACGAGCTGCCGGAAAACATCTGTGGAGGGGCTGGGAGAGGGACCTTTCAGGGGCCACGCACGCCCTGGACGGAGTGAACCCTGGAGGACCCTTCCAGGAATCCCCTGATCCTTTCATCCTGCTCACAATCCCTCGGGTAGAGAAGGCAGACTGACTCACTCGAAACTGCAGCCTGTCGGAAGTGACTCAGGCAGTCACCACATACATAGTCTCAACCCTGTTTTAGGAAAATCAGCTTTGGTGGCTGAATGGACGATGGATCAGGGATTCTTATTTTCTGAGTGACTCTGCCTTGTTTGCCTGTCTCTTCATCTGTAACATGAGGTGCATTGGATTCATCAGCTCTAAATATACGATTCTATGGGTCTTATGGCTCTAAATTCCTATCTTAACTCTCCCACTGACTGGCTCTGTGAATGAATGAATCCATTAGCTTGCCTCAGTTTCCTTATTTGTAAAGTGAGGGGAGTAAGACCAGAGGATCCAAGGCCCCTTCCAGCTCTAACAATCTGGAAATAGGTAATAATTAATTTTTTTTCCCTGACCCATAATTTCGTCAGTGGAGAGAATTGCTGGGGAGGTACTTCCTCCTATCAAAGCAGACTGACACCTGCTTTGCACCTGTTCTTCTTAGAGGGCTGCCTGAGGTGCTGAAATATTAAGTGACTGGTCAAGGGTCATGGAGCCAATCCATGATGAAGGCAGGACTTAGACCCAGGTCTTTCTACCTCAGAAGCCGGTTCTCAAATGACCATAATATCATGCTGCCTCAATAAATTAAAACGAATTTAAGAGCCTAAATCAACTCCATCCTATTTTTAGGTTCCAAAGGATGTGAGGATAGCGCTTTTTACCCATGCTCCTCTCTTTCCTCTCCTTTCTTCCTCTTTCTTGTTGTCCTTTCTCCTCTAAATGAGTGTCTGGGAGAACAGTGGAGTTGAACAGGCTCAGTCCTGGGGGTGAAAAGGGAAAGGCTGGTGGGGATGAGGGGAGGAGTCATCTGGCTGTTTGTGTTGGAAGGAAGAGCGAATATGGGAAGTCAGTGATATCCCCAGGCAACATTCCCTCTCTCCCCCATTGCAAACATTCAACTCTGGTCAAATCCCTTGGAGACCTGGCCCCAAGCTGATTGTCATCCTCATTATACGTGATTCCCCTTCTTAAACTCTGCAACTCAGCCAAGCTGGATCCTTCACTCAGGACACACCATCTCCCACCTCCATATCTTTGCACTAGTAGTCTCAAACGCTCGGAATGCTCTCCCTTCTTGACGGCTACTAATATTTATCTCAAGATCCAAGACCTTTCCTCATCCTCCCTCCTAACAGTTCGATCTCTCCCTTCTGAATTACCAGCAGAGTTTGTTGTGTTCTTGTATAGTCGTGTCTGACTCTTTGTGACTCCATTTGAGGTTTTCTTGGCAGAGAGATACTGGAGTGTTTGCCGTTTCCTTCTCCAGCTCACTTTAGAGATGAGGAAACTGAGGCAAACAGAGTTAAGTGACTTGCCTGGAGTCATACAGCTAGGAAGTGTTTGAGGCTGGATTTGAGTCTTCCTGGTTCCAAGCCCAGTGCCCTGTCCACTGTTTGCCCCAGTGAACACATTCTACTTTATATTTATTCTGTTTATACATACATAGTACATAGCATCCACCCCAACAGAATATAAACCCTCGAAGGCAGGGACTTGTGTTTTTTGTCTTTGTATTCCCAGCACACATAGAAGGTGCTTAATAAAGACTTGTTTGAGAGATTGATCTCCTCATGCCCCACTATCAGTAGAGGCTTCTCTCTACCCATTGTGACCCTAGGTGGGGGACAAAAAGAGGTTCTGCCCTTAGTTGGCCCTCCTCTCTGAGAAAAGAGAGAATCTGTCTGGGGAACACTAGCAAAGAGACTCTGCCTCTATTCCCTCCTTCTGGCTGAGAGTGCGGTGGAGTTGATAATATCTCTCTCCTGTATTCCCGGAGACAGCACAGAGAAAGGTCAAACGTCCGCCCCTCACTGGGTCTCTCCCATCAGTATAAAGGAGACAATGGTCTTGATCCTTCCTTAGGCTAGAGGGAGAATTCAGTGGGATCAGAGTCGGGCAGAAGTGTGGAGGGGAAAGAGCTGGTCTGAAGGGCGATATCCATGTGTCTGGCAAAGCCTCAGGGAGGCATTACCTTTGAAATAGGAGAGCTGAATTTCAGAGGACCTGGGTTTGTGTCTTGACTCTGTTTCCTACCTGTGTGACCTTGGGCTAGTCACTTTACATGTACACTTTTTTGTAAATGCTAAATGCGCTTCCTTATCTGAAAAATAAAAGTTGAATAAAATGATTTCTATTGTCTCTTCCACCCTACCATCCTGTGGGCCTATAATCTTCCGTCCAGTTTAGGGCACCTGTCCGGACCAGATTCTGAGGAAGGGAGTGGTTCTCCTGGCTGACTCAGGTGGTGGCTTCTGTGGCCAGAGCCCCAGGGTGAATAGCCAATGGCTACATGGGACCAGGCAGCCGGAAGCAAAAATAAATCCACTTTTTCCCAGCCATCCTCCACCCCTATTTCTTTGTCCGGCTATCCTACCATTGTTATGTAGTTGTAACAAGACCTTCCCAGCTGCTTATCACACCTAAGCATCAGGTTGGGGAGATGGAAGGGTGAGAAAATGCAGCCGGGGCAGGGCCTAGACACCCCAACACTCCCCTCCAAGCTTTGTCTTCTCCATAACCCTCCCAGCCTGACCTTGTTCACGGGATATTAGAGCTGGAGGAGATCCGGGAGATGACCTAGCTCACTTAGCCCAGGTCTTTTGTTTTGAGATAAGGCAGCAAAGTTAAGTAATTTATTCGAGGTCAGAGGTAGGTCCTGAACTGTCATCTCTTGACTCAAGGGATCTTTCAGCTGGAGCACACTCATGGGCTCTGAGTCCTCTCCCACCAACTCTCCAGCCTCAGTCCTTGACTCCAACCCTGCACCCTGCCTGTAACCCTGACCTTGACCCTAGTGATGCTCCAACCCTCATCCTGGTCTTAATTGAACTGCCCATGCCTCTGATCTGCAATCCTTAAGAGGGTCAGGGCCCAGCCTGTGAGAATCCAGGCAGGAAATGAAGGGACTGAGAGTGCCTACTCCCCTTGGGGGATGCCTGGCAGCCAGGTGATCCCTCTGAACCCCTCCCTCCTCTTGGTTTACAGCTGAAGAGGCTTAGACCTTCTTTCCCAGGAACCCCATGGTAACTGTATCTGTGAAGCTAGAGGGCGGGGTGTGTATAGGGGAGGTCGAGCAATGACTCACTCCACAGGGCCCAGGGAGGAGCTGCACAGGTGCTCGGGTCTGATGCCTCAGGCAGAGATGGGGCTCCATCTGCTCCCCTCACCTGAATGGTACCTCCAGACTCTGATCATGGCTTCTGAGTCCTCCAGGTCCCCTGTGCCTCCTACTTCCCTTTTCTCTCATTCATAGATGAACACCAATGAAGTTCATCTTTGGAACTCTCTTACCTCCCATTCAGGGTCTCTCCCCACCCTCCCCCAACTACTCAGGCCCCTTATCCCAATATCTGGGGCACATATCCTACCTCTTGCCTATCCTAGACCCTTACCCACCTAAGGCCTACCTTAGAATCGCAGAACCACAGAATCTTAGAACTGGAAGAGATATTTTTAAAAAAATAAGTTGATTTATTTATTTTCACTTCCATAAGTTTTGTATTTTCTCCCCCTCCCCAATACAGCATGCCATCTGATATAGGCTCTATATGTACAATCCTATTAAATGTATTTTCACATTCGTCATGTTATACAGAAGAATTAGAACAAATGGCAGGAACCATGAGAAAGAAAAACCTAAAAAAAAAACAAAACCAAAAAAGAAAATAGTGTGCTTTGATCTGCTTTCAGCCTCCACAGTTCTTTCTCTGCATGTGGATGGCATTTTCCACCCTGAGCCTTTTGGAGTTGTCTTAGATCCCTGAACTGCTGAGAAGGGCTCAGTCTGTCCAAGTCAGTCCTCAAACACCACGGCTGTTACTGTGTACAGTGTCCTCCTGGTTCTGCTCCCCTCACTCAGCATCCGTTCATAGAAGTCTTCCCAGGTTTTTCTGAAGTCCGCCTGCTCATCGTTTCTTACAGCACAGTAGTGTTCCTTTGCACTCATGTACCACGCCTTGTCTGGCCGTTCCGCAGTGGATGGGCATCCCCTCAGTGTCCAGTTCTCGGCCGCCACAAAAGAGCCGCTTTAAGTGTCTTTGTACATGTGGGTCCTGTTCCCTGTTTGTGTGACCTCTTCGGGCGCAGCCCCAGAAGTGATGCTGCAGGGTCAAAGGCTGTGCAGGTTGTTACAGCCCTTTGGGCATAGGCCTGGAAGAGATCTTAGAACTGATCCAGCCCACTCAACGGGCAGGAGAGGAGGAAAAGTGGGGGTTGTGGAAAGAGCACCGAATGCAGAATGAAAAGACCTGGGTTCAAGCCTTGGTTCTGCTACTGACCACCTATGTGATGCTGAGCAAGTTATCTTACCTCTCTGGTCCTCAGTTTCCTCATGAAGGGATAGAGAGGGTTATTCCCTGGTATTCCCCGGATGAGTTCAAGGAAACTGGTCTGAATGAATTAAATGCTAGAAAGAAAAACTGCCAGGTGTGATTGCTGAGCAACCATCAATGATTCTTTTTTGGAGGAAATTGGGGTTAAATGACTTGCCCAGGGTCACACAGAGTGTCAGAGGCCAGATTTGAACTCCGGTCCTCCTGCCTCCAAAGCCAGTACTCTACCACCAAATTTATCTAGATTTTACCATGGCATTTGACAAGGCTTCTCTCGTTATTCTTGGGGAAAAGAGAAAAATGTGAGCTGGATGACATTACAAGTGCTTAGAAGCTCCTCCTGGAACCTCCATTTTCAAGAACGGCCCCTGCTAACCATTCTTCACTCTTTGGACTTTGCTGCCGTGTTCTGCCATATGAGACATCTCCACTCCAAACATTCATACAGATTATTTGTGCCCAACCTGTGGTAGAGCCTTCAGAGCTCGTATCAGTCTGACCAGCCACAGTAGCACACACTGCATCTCGACCCCAACGCAGTGATGTGATTTTGGTCCCCCTTGAGCACAAAGGGCTACAACCAACCACCACCATCCCTGTATACTTTTCCATTCCCCGATTTTCAGCTCTCCCATTAGAATGTAAGCTCCTTGAGGGAAGGGACTATTTTTGTTTTTGTTCATATTTGTATTCCTAACACTTAGCACAGTGCCTGGCACATATGAAATGTTTAATTATATAACTTATTAATTTGACTTGATTTAGAGCTGGCCAGACCCAAATAGTAATCAATCATTAATAATTTGAAGTCAGCTTGGAGGGAGCTCCTTCAAGGGATCTGGCCTTGTGCTGTTAAACATCTGTTTCACTGATTTTAATAAAGGCATAGATGGTACACTTCCAGATTTACAGAGGATATATGAAGCTGGGAGAGGCAGCTAATTCACTTGATGACAAGTGAAAAGTCAAAAAGATACAGATAGGCCCGAGCTTTGGGCTGAATTGAATAAGATGAAACCTAGTGGAGTTAAAATATAAATTCTTTGGAGCCAAGATGGCCAAGCAGGAGGAAGAAATACGGTGAGCTCCCCTCACAAAAACATTTTCCCAAACAGATCTAGAAAACATATCAGACCAATTCCTCAAGGGAAATCCAAGGGGAAAAAACATACCGAGTCATTTTTTCTGCACTAGATTGGTATAGAAGACAGGCCTGCAGACTCTGGGGACAAGGTCTGGTCAGGAGCATGCAGTCTAGGGTATTTCAGCATAAGTAGAGATCATGTACCGGATCAAGGAGAAGTCCCAGATGCAGCAAAGAGAGGCCTAAAGATGCAGGATGCAAGGTCAGGTGTCGAGTGGTAACTCTGTCACTCACTACCCAATTCCAGGGTCATAAATACAGGGTACACTGAGGAGGGAACTTGCACTTAGGGCTGAACCTGCAACAGCATGGTTCTCTCTGGGGAGCTAAGCTTGACCCTATGCGAATCATCCCCCCCTTTTTTGGGCAGGGCAATTGGGGTTAAGTGACTTGCCCAAGGTCACACAGCTAGGAAGTGTGTCAAGTGTCTGAGGCCAGGTTTGAACTCAGGTCCTCTTGACTTCAGGGCCGGGGCTCTACTCACTGCACCACCTAGCAGCCCCTGGGAATCATCCGCCTTTTTCTTGTTTCCCTAATTTTTTGAATTCCCTTTTAAAAAATTATGAATTTAATATCATCCCCCAAAAAAGCCTCCAACCTAAAAGGAGCCAAAAAGATTGTATGTGAAATTGTGAACTACTGTCGCATAAAATGTATTCTTTTAAAAATGTGCTTAAAATTTAGCAAGTTAGTAACAAAATTGTGCAGACGCTTTGTGCCCCCTCTGGACGTCTGTTTCCTTGTGGACCTTCTAAAATGTCGCATTGGCGTTCTTTTCTTTCCTCTTATTTTTGCATCTACATCACTCCCCACTGATTCACCCCCCTCTCCCAATAGAAGCCCTCCATTATAACAAATAAGTTCACCAGGTTGTGAGTTCCTTTAGGGGAGGGATTGGTTTTTGCCTTTCTTTTTGGCCTAGTGCTTAGCACACAGTTGGAGCTTAATAAATGCTTATTGATTGACTTTTTTTTTTTTTTAAATTTACATCGAATTTAACACATTCAGAGTGATGAAATTTCCCCATTTGTGTCCCCTCCTGAACTTTTTGTGTGTGGGTGTATTTTTGATTTTATGAAACCATAGAGGAGAGGATTCTGGGAAGATGGTGGAGTAGGTCAGAAAAATTCCAAACTCTCCAGATTTTCCCCCACGAAAGAGTTAAAATAATACCATACAAAGTATGGGTGGAGACAAAGAAGAATAGAGACACAACCAGGTCTTCCTGGGACAATTTGAGAAGATCAGAAGAAAAATCCCAGGAAGAGGTTTGGTCCTTCGAAGAGTAAACACCTCCAGGTTAGGTTCTGTTTTAACAACAAGCGGCAAGTCCTGGGGTTAGTTGGTTTGAGGGGCTGCCTTGGCTCCAGCCACAGGAACCATTCACCCCAGGATAGTGAAGGGAGTTGGGTGTTTGATCCCAGGAAGATTGAGGGAACCTCTGCTGACCAGGAATGCCAGATCCAGCTGTGCTTCGAAGAGTGGTGTGGGTGAGAAGGAACCACCGCAGGCTTGGTGAGTGCAGAAGCAGCGGGGCAGAAAGCCCCTGGCTCTGCGCACTTAAAACAGGTTGGAGGTCTGGCTTTGGTCCCAGGAGAGAGGAGAGAACTGAAGATCTGGGGTAAGAAGCACCATTTCCCACACCCCAGGGCTAGAGGTGATTACAAAAATCAAGCTATTACCCCCCAAAAAAATGCTCAGGCAAAGGAGAAAGAATTCAACCATAGAAACCTATTATGGGAATAGAGATGACCGGGGTTCATCTTCAGAGAAGGATATTGAAGTAAAGAAACCTCCAAAGAGCAACGTCAAATGGTCACTTGCCCAAAAAAAATTTATAGAAGATCTTAAAAAAGACTTTAAAATCAAATGACAGAGATGGAGGAAAAACAAATAAGAATAATCCAAGAAAAACAAGAGGGTTATAAAAGGAAAGTCAACCAAGTCCAGAATCTCCAGGAGGAAAATGACACGTTGAAAATTAGAATTGGGCAAAGTGAAATTATCAGAGATCAAGAAATAATTAAACAAAACATGAATAATAAAAAAACAGAAGATAAAGTGAAGCATCTTACAAGAAAAACAACAGATTTGGAGAATAGATCAAGGAGAGAAAATATAAAGATAATTGGACTGAAAGTTATGATCAAAAGACTCTTGGTACAATAATATGAGAAATAACTAAAGAAAATTGTCCTGAAGCATTAGAACAAGGCAGGCAAGTAGAAATAGAGAAAATCCATTGATCGCCACTTAAAAGAGATCCTATGAGGAAAACTCGTAAGAATATCATAGTCAAAGTCCGAAACCCCCAGCTCAAGGATGAAATATTAAAAGCATCAAGACTAAAACAATTTAAACATGAGGGGGCCACAATCAGAATTCCACAAGACCTAGCAGCAGAGACATTAAAAGACCGCAGGTCTTGGAACACAATATATCAAAGAGCAAAAGACCAGGGGCTCCGGCTGAAAATATCATACCCAGCAAAATTAAGTATTGTTTTGAATAAAAAAAATGGACATTTGATAAACTATCAGACTTTCAAGACTTTGTAAAAAAAATCCTCAACTTAATAGAAGATTCGACATATAAAAACCAAGAGAAACATAAGGTATATACCAAAGACTAATTATAAGGGATTCATGAGGATAGACTGTTTACCTTTTATATAACATAAAATGCATGTCTAACATTCTTATTAATAACTGGTGAACTCACAAGAAAGATTGGGGTAAACCTGACCATGCTATGAATTTTAAAAAGTAAAACCATTTAGGAACAGCTAAAACCATAAATAGTTGATGCTGCTTATCTAATGGTCGAGGCAGCCAGGAGTCAGGAAGATGGAGTTCAAATTTGACCTCAACTCCTTATTAGCTGTGTGAGCCTCGGCAAGACACTTAGCCTCTGTTTGCCTCAGTTTCCTCATCTGTAAACTGGGGACGCCGACCTCTCTGGGTAGGGGTGAAGACCAAATGAAATAGTGATTATAAAGCCTAGCCCTGACACATAGTAAATGCTATAAATGTTAGCTATTATTATTATTATTATTATGTTCCCTGCCACATTTTTCCATTAGTTCAGAAACCCTTTGGAATAGATGCTCGGAATAGTAAAATGCTACTAAATAGACACAAATGATTTTTCCTTTACTTCTTCCTCTATGAAGATATAATAACAAGATAATATGATTATTCCCAGTTTAGGGCAGGCAGAGGTAAATGACTTTCCCGGGATCACATGGCTAGGAAGTTTCTGAAGCTGGACTTGACAACACCCGCTGAGCAGAGCCTCACAGGATCCCGCAGTCTGAGAGCACCAGGGTAACTCCAGATCCTCCAGTTTAAGGATGGACTGAGAGAAATTCCACTTTGGAGACTTTCCGGCCCCTGAGGAATGGGAGGTTTACCAGAGGAAGTATGTCAGAGCTCTATGGAGCATGGAACATTAGATATGCCCGATGAATGGCACCACGGTTCACCTCAGTGACTCCTGACCGCACCGCTAGCTGTCTAGCCTGCAATTCAGTGGGCTGAGCTACCTTGGTTCTCCTATTCAAAGTCCTATGTTCGGTCATTTTTCAGTCGTGTCTGACTCTTCCTGACCCTGTTTGGGGTTTTCTTGGCAGAGACACTGCAGTGGTTTACCATTTCCTTCTCCAGCTCATTTTACAGATGAGGAACTGAGGCAAACAGGGGGAAGTGACTTGCCCAGGGTCAAACAGCTAACAAGTTATCTGAGACTGGATTCGAACTCAGTCTTCCTGACTCCGGGCCCTATGCCCTATTCACTGCACCCATCTGGTGCCGTGGAAAGGCAAGGAAGGTCAAGGCAACAAGCATTTACTAAGGGCTAACTAGCTGTATGTCTTCAATGAGCTTACTTTTTTTGAGATTTTATTTTTTAAGTCAATTTACTTATTTTTAGTTTACAACATTCAGTTCCACAAGCTTTTGAGTTCCAAATTTTCTCCCCCTCCTTCCTCTGACCCCCTCCCCAAGATGGCGTGCAATCTGATAGAGGCTCTACGTATACATTCACACTGAACGTATTTCCACTTTGGTCATGTTGTAAAGAAGAATGAGAACCACTGAAATGAACTACGAGAAAGAAGAAACGAAACAAAAGAGAGAGAGCAAATAGTTTGCCTCCATCTGCATTCAGACTCCATAGTTCTCTCTCTGGATGCGGATGGCATTTCCCATCATGAGTCTTTTGGAGTTGTCTTAGAACCTTGCATTGCTGAGAAGAGCCAAGTACATAAAGGTCTGTCATCACACAATGTGACTGTTACTTTGTACAATGTTCTCCTCGCTCTGCATCAGTTCATATAAGTCTTCCAGGCTTTTCTGAAGTCTGTCTGCTCCTCATTTCTTATAGCCCAATAGTATTCCATTACATTGAGCTTACAGTCTAATGGGGAAAAATCAAAGAAAACTGAAAAGCAGTGGCGGTAGTGGGGGGTGTAGAAGGTACCCCTGCAGGGTGGGGAATGAAGGATAGCTGGCCCGGGCCCCTCCCTAAAATGGAGACTCTGGAAGAAACTCAGCAATGGAAGAAGGAGGCCAGCATGGCAGAGGGAAATTCCAGGTGAAGAAGCCCTCAAGGGAAGAGTGAGGAGGCCCCAGGCGCTAAGGGAAGCTCCAGGGTGAGGCAGCTGCCGAGGCCTGCTGGTGAAGTCTGGGAAGTCACAAGCAGAGCTGAGAGAGGGGGACCCACCGCCTCTCTAAGTGGCCCTTTTCACTTTTGGCCTACTCTAATTGTTAGGAAGGTTTTCCTGACATCAGGCCTAAATCAGCTCTAGATGAAGATTTCCTCTTCTGATAGCCTGTATTCTAATCAATTATCATGTCCAGTGCTTCTTAAACTGTGGGTCACGACCCCATAAGGGGTCGAGAAAAATTTGGCGACAGGAAAGGTTTCTGAATGTGCAGTGACCAAAAGCTAATTAAAAATCAAAGGTATGATGAATCCGATGTGTTTCTGGCAGCACTTGCCCGCATGGCATCATACAACTTTACCGCAACCTTGGTTCTGAACACACATGTGCACTTTGCACTGCACACGTCGTCATGCCCACGCAGCGCCGAGGAATGCTGCCAAAACTCGAAAATGGGTCTCAGAGTGAAAAAAGTTTAAGAAGCTCCGTGTACCATTCAGGCATTTATAGTTAACATCAAAAAACAACTCCTACTGACTTCCAGTATGTTGATTCACTCATTTTCATTTGTGTTGGACTCTTCATGACCCCATTTAGGGTTTTCTTGACAAAGATACTAGAATGGTTTGCCATTTCCTTCTCTAGGTCATTTGACAAATGAGGAAAGTAAGGCAAATGTGTAGCTAGTAAGTGTTTAAGGTCAGATGTGAACTCAAGTCCTCCTGATTCTAGGGCTGGCACTCTATCCACTGTGTCACTTAGCTGCCCCATCCAGTACATTTAAAAAATACTAAAAGCCCTGTGTTCACATTTTTAACACAGGCACCTCCAGGCTTCCTGTCTAAGTCTGGTTGTTTCTAAATTTACAATGATTTTAGAGAAGAAAATTATTCTTTCAATGTCTTAGGAAACTAAGGTTTTAGAATTGATTTATAAATTACCTGGGAAAACAAAATAACTCTAGACATGTTCTTCCTCTGAGTTTTAAAATTAAAACTGTGGCCAGCATTAACTGAGTCTTGTGAAAATAGCAAAGGTCTGGGGTTCAAGAGACCTTTTTTTAGTGCCAACTTACTTACTCAGCTAACTTGATCAAATCCCTTGTGTTGATGATGTGTTTATCAAATCTATAGCTGACACAAAGCTGGAATGAACAGCTAGCAGGCTGACTGAGATAACTTCATAGACTAGAACCATGGGATGAATATAGTAAGCTAAAATATTATCAGCAGAAACATAAAATCCTCCACTTTTTTCTTTTTTAAATTAACTACATTCTATGTTGTTATTTTAATTAAAAAAAAAAAAACAACCACCATGGAATATCAGAGCTGAGAGAGACTGTAGAACACAGACTATCAAACCTGAAAAGGAACCTAGGACATAGAATGTCAGAAGCATAAGAGACCTTAGAGATCATCGTGGTGGATGAGGAAAACTGAGGCTCAAAGTAGGGAAGCTACACACAATGGTAATTGAAGGTCATGAACAGAGCCCAAGCCTTCTCCTTCCCAGGCTGGTTATTTAGGAAAAGAAGAAGGAGGAGGAGGAGGAGGAAAGGAAGGAAGGAAGGAAGAAAGAAAGAAAGAAAGAAAGAAAGAAAGAAAGAAAGAAAGAAAGAGAAAGAAATGAAGAGAGAAAGAAAGAAAGAGGAGAGAAAGAGAGAAAAAAAGAAAAGAAGAAAGGAAGGAAGGGAGGAAGAAAGGAAAAAGGAAGGGAAGAAGGAAAGAAAGAGAAAGGAAGGAAGGAAAGAAGTAAAGAAAGGAAGGAAGAAAGAAAAGAAAAGAAGAAAGAAGGAAAGAAAGAAAGAAAAGGAAGAAAAGGAAAAAGAAAGAAAGTAGGAAGGAAGGAAATAAAGAAAAAGAAAAGATCAGCTGTGCTGACGGAAGAAGAGTTGACTAGAAAGCAATTCCTTTGAAAACGCTGCGGCAATATTGAGCGGGCTGGAATCCCAATATGAATCGACAATGTGCCACAGCAGCCAAAGAAGGTATGAGATCTTAAAGTGAATTGAGAGAGGCGTACTGTCCGGATAGAAGCTGGATTGACTGCTCGGGTCAGAAGACATCTGGAATAATGCGCTCAGTTCTGGGGTCCGCGTTTTTGGAGGGACACCTGTGACTTGTAGTCTGCCCAGAAGAGGGAAACCAAGTGAAATCAGGTCGAGTCAACAAGAATTTCTCAATCACCCGCTGTGTCCCAGGCACTGCGCTGAGCACTAGGGATACAAAGAGAAAGCCAAAGACACTCCCTGCCTTCAAGAAGCTCACAATCTAAAGGACGCAGCGTTCGAACAACTGTGCACAAACATGCTGTGTACAGGACAAGTTGGAGGCCATTGAGGGAGGATGGGTACTAGAATTAAGGAGCACCAGGAAGAGCTTCCTGTAGAAGGCAAGGTTTTAACTGAGACGTTCAGGGAAAAAGTAGACAGTCCTTGCCCTCAAGTTGTTTAGGAGCAAACGTATAAAAGACAGTCTGTTTGCAGATAGAAAGATCGGAAGTCCTAAAGGCACAGCAGTGGATGGATGACAAGACCTAGAGGTACTTAGGTTACAAAAGTAGTTACGATGATACTACCAGGAGAACCTAGGGCATAGAGGTAGGGCAGATGGTGAGGCCTGATGGTCCTCAACCTCATCAGAAGGAATGGAGTGGTTGATTCTCAACTCATCCAAGCCCTCTGATCAGTCACGCAGGTTGAGTAAAGGGGGAAAACAAAGACAGCGCCTGTTGGTTGTGTCTCTTCGCACTGCCTGCCTGTCCCAGAGGAGTTCTCTAACAGCTAGGCCCGGGAGAGGGATAGATGGAGGAAATTAAAAGAATGAATGGTTCCTGTGATGGCAGCATTTGAGGCATTTATGCAAAAAGGAAAAAGATCACAAAATAGAGATAAGCAGAATATTCAACTTGCAAACATCCCAAAACAATAGAATAAGTACAACGGTGGAGAAAAGATGAAATACTGAAATCTATTATTTTGTGTTTATAGGCTATTAAAAAAAATAGATTGACCTGAAGGGCAAAAGAAAGAACAAAGAGGCAGGGGAAAATTGAATTAACACACCATAGACTAAGTCCCAAAATCTCCTGTAAGTAAATCAGTCTTTCGTGGGAAAGGAAAACACCGTAGGAAGAAGGTTAGGTAAGATTCAGAGAGGGGCTGAAGAGACACTCTTAACCAGTTTATAAGTGAGCAGCAAAAAGGATACTAATTTCTCTAATCTCTCCAAAAGAGTGGGGGGGGGGGGCGCTGTGGAAGAATAAAATAGAAGTAGTTGAGGAGAAGAACTGGGATAGAAAGGCAGGGATAGGGTTGCCTTGGAAAGGGAAAGGAAAAGCTGTCACCGAAGAACATTCTCATGGAGGAGGCATAGGTCTGTAATAAGAGATAGGAGGCTCATAATAGGTTTCATCTGAGTGAAATTTATACATTAGGAGACATTCTTCTCTGAGAAAGATCCATACCTCACAGAACTTCATTCCAATCCCAGAACGGTAATATATGAATCCCCCAAAGGCAGCTAACCCTCAGGGTAGTGGGAGGAGCTTAAGCCAGAGATAAGATAACCTGGCCCTAGGAAAGGTGAATGATCACAGCAAATACGACACTGAACTCTATAACTCAGGATATAGGGTGACTCACCACACGTCAATGCTTCCATTTGACATTGTTTCTATCATGAATTGATATTTCTTTTTTTTAAATGATCTCTTCCCTTTTATTAGGTAGCAAAATGAAACTAGCAGATAAAGTATTTATGATCATGAATTGATATTTCTTTTTAAATTTTTTTTTAGATTTTTTATTTTTAGTTTATGACAATCCCACAAGTTTTTGAGTTCCAAATTTTCTTCCTCTCTCTTCCCTGCCCCCTCCCCCCCAAGACGGCACAGAGTCTGATATATGTTCTACATATACCTTCGCATTGAACTTATTTACACAACAGTCAGGTTGTAAAGAAGAAGTATGACCAATGGAATGAACTGTGAGAAAGAAGAAACAAAACCAAAAAAGAAGAGAAAAAAAAAGAGAGCAAACAGTTTGCCTCAATGTGCATTCAGACTCTGTAATTCTTTCTCTGGATGTAGATAGCTCTTTCCATCATGAGTCCTTTGGAGCTGTCTTTGAACCTTGTATTGCTGAGAAGAGCCAAGTCTATCAAAGTTAATCATCACAGAAGCAATATGACTGTGGTTGTATACAATGTTCTCCTGGTTCTGCTCCCCTCACACAGCATCATATCATGTAGGTCTTTCCAGGTTATTATGAAGTCTGTATGTTCCCCATCTCTTATAGCACAATAGTATCCTATTACATTCATATACCACAACTTGTTTAGTCATTCCCCAATTGATGGGAATCCCCTTGATTTCCAATTCTTTGCTACCACAAAAAGAGCCACTATAAATATTTTTGCACATATGGGGTCCCTTTCCCACTTGTGTGATCTCTTTGGGATACAGCCTTAGAAGTGGTATTGCTGGGTCAAAGGGTATGTACATTTTCATAGCCCTTTGGGCATAGTTCCAAATTGCTTTCCAGAATGGCTGGATCAGTTCACAACTCCACCAACAATGTAACAGTGTTCTAATTTTCCCACATCCTCTCCAGCATTTATCATTTTCCTGTATGAATTGATATTTCTAATATTGAGACACACCAGAAAAAAGAGGATGGGGTAAGGTTTACAAAAAAAAAAAACAAACTAGAGAATGGGATAGAGAAAAGAGTTCAAATTTGGCACTCCAAAAATGTATCCCCATAAGGAACACAGAGAAAATAAAGAAGAAACAAATAGGATATAAAACACAAATTGGAAAATAAATTTTAGAAAGACTAAGAAGGAAGAGAAATGAGGACAAAGCAAAAGAAAACTTCTTGGAAAAGTACAGCAAAAAAAAAAAAAAAAAAAAGAATGTTACTTAAAACTTAGAGATTAAAGGGACCAGGGAGAAAGAAGATTGTGAACCACATGTTTAGCTGGCTATAGAAAGAGAAGGGTCAAAAGACGGAGAGAAATGGATAATGAATAAAAGAAAGGTGGAAAAAGAGAAATTAAGAATGTAAATAAAGTCAAGGAACTTTTACTATAAAGAATGACATGAGAGGAAAGAGCCATTGGGAATGGCAAATTCAAAAAAGCAGGGGTAGCAATCATGAACTCCGACAAGGTGGGAGTAAAAAGTGGCATGATTCAAAAGGATAATCAGCAAAACTACATTTTCCTTAAGTACACTATAGATATTGAAAAAATATTGATACTTAGTACACATGTACCTAATAGGGAGCATAGATTTAGAGATAGGAACTTAGAGACTTCTTCATGTGCCCCTTTCAGTCCTGGAAAATTTTAACAAAAGGATAAATAAGGAAAAAGTTAAGGATTTGAATGGAATTTTAGAAAAGCTAGATATGGGAATAAAAATGAATAAACATATTGCTTGACCCTATTAAAAAATTGTTCATGTGCTAGGGTAAAAACCTCATGAACAATTGGAAATAAAAAAGCAAAAATATTCAATATGTGCTTTCCTGACTGCCATGCAATAAAATTAGAATAAAAGGCTCCAGAAGAAATAGTTCAATTCTAAATAATTGATGGGTCAGAGAACAAATTATAAAAACAATAGGTTATTTCATTAGAGAAAAAGAACAACAATGAGATGTCATAGCCAAATTTTGGGGCTGCAGCAAAACAATCCTTAGAGGAAAATGTATATTTCTGAATATTTTCATTAAGAAAATGAAAAAAAAAGAACAGATCAATGAGTTGAGCATTCAACTAAAAAAAACCCAGAAAAACAATAATTTTTTAAAAAGAAAACTAACCTCGAAATAGAAATTCTGAAAATTAAAGAAAAAAACAAAACTGAAAAATTTATTAAAATGATAAGGCAAAACTGGGACCCGTTTTTAAAAAAAAGTAATAAAACAGACAAACCATTAGTTAATCTGATAAAAAAAAAGAGAGAGAAAACAATTTCCAAAAGAAATACAAAAACTAACAACAAATGAAGAGGAAATAAAAGAAATTAACTGAAACTATTTTGTCAAATTATACAGCAGTGAAAAAGATAACAAGTGAAATGGATTTTTAAAAATATATAAAATACCTAGATTATCAGAGCAAGGCACAGATCATTTAAATAATTCAAACTCAAGAAAAGGAATTAAGCAAGCCATAAATGAACTTCCAAAGGAAAAAAAAAAAAACCTAGGACCAGATAGATTTCAAGTGAATTCTATCAAACATTCATGGAATAATGAACTTAAAATTTACCTAAATTCTTTACAAAAAATAGGGATAATTGGCATCTCTTTCTATATCTAACTTCTTCTATGAGATAAATATAGTCCTGATGCCTAAAAAAGGTAGACAGAAGTTGGATAAATAAAACTTTAACCCATTATGTCTAATGAATATTTATATAAATTGTCAAATAAAATATTAAGAAAGAAGTTACATATTAAAGGCATTAGAAACTATGTCTAGAATTTATATAGAAATACAAGGTTGGTATTAGCAAAAGCATAAATATAAAACCGACTATGTCAATACTGCTCCCCACAAAATACAAATTACATGATTATATTAACAAATGCATGAATATTGATGCAAAAATTTAAAATAAAATATTAGCAAAAAGATTGCAGCAACTTATTATGAGAATAATACACTACGATCAGGTAGGATTTATTCCAGGGTTGCAAGGCTGGTTCAATATTAGGAAAACTATCAGCATAATTGATCATATCAACAACAAAACTAGCAGAAACCATATGATCACCTCAATAGATGCAGAAAAAGCCTTTGACAAAATACAACACCCATTCTTATTAAAAACACTAGAAAGCATAGGAATAAATGGAGTCTTCCTTAAAATTATAAAGAGCATCTACCTAAAACCATCAACAAGCATTATTTGTAATGGGGATAAGCTAGATGCATTCCCAATAAGATCAGGGGTGAATGTCCACTATCACCCCTATTATTCAATTTGGTACTAGAAATGTTAGCTGTAGCAATAAGAGAAGAAAAAGAAATTAAAGGAATTACAATAGGCGAAGAAGAAACTAAATTCTCGCTTTTTGCAGATGATATTATGATTTACCTAGACAATCAAGTAAAAAACTACTTGAAATAATAAACAACTTTAGCAAAGTTGCAGGATATAAAATAAACCCACATAACCTATACTAACAAAACCCAACAGCAAGAGATAGAAAGAGAAATTTCATTCAAAGTTACTATAGACAATATAAAATATTTAGGAGTCTATCTGCCAAGACAAACCCAGGGCCTATATGAACATAATTATGAAACACTTTTCACACAAATAAAGTCAAATCTAAATAAATGGAAAAACATCAGTTGCTCATGGTTAGGCTGAGCTAATATAACAAAAATGACAATTTTACCTAAATTAATTTACTTATTCAGTGTCATACTACCAGAAGAGGTTTTTTTGTTTGTTTGTTTGTTTGTTTTTTACGAAATGTAATACTCAGGTTAAAAATACACCAAAAAAAAGCACAGGACTAAATGCACCTTCCTTTGATATGTTAAACAGAATTTAGCTAAAACCAAAAGCAAGTATCACTTCTAATGGAGAAACATTAGGGGCCTTTCTCACAAGATCAAAGGTAAAAATTGTCACTATCATTTCACATAGTTCTAGGAACATTATCTAGAAAATACAGCAACAAAACAAGAAAAAATTGATGGAATAATCATATGCTAAGAAAAAATAAAATTATTGCTTTTTGCAAATGAAATGATGGTTTACTAGAGTACCCTGAGATTTCAACTAAATTAATAGAAACAATAATTTCAATGAACTGACAGGATATGAAATAAATCCAAAAAAATCATCATTCTTTCTGTACATTACCAACAAACCGCAGCAGAATGAGATAGAAAAATAAATTATGCTAAAAGTTACTGAAGTTGGATATAAATCAGTTAATAAGCATTTACTAAGTACCTTCTAGTTGCCAGCAATAAATGAAAATATTTCTACGCATAAGGACCTTGTGGTTGTTGTTTGGTTATGTTCAACTCTTCATGACCCCATTTGGAGTTTTTTTGGGGGCAAAAACATTGGAGGGGTTTGTTATTTCCTTCTCCAGCTCATTGTACAGATGAGGAAACTGAGGCATGTAGGGTTAAGTGACTTGCCCAGGGTCACCCATCTAGTAGGTGTCAAACTGGATTTGAACTCAGGTTTTCTTGACTCCAGGACAGAAATTCTATATATCCACTGTATCAATATTAGCTGCTTACCAAGATATGCACAGTAATAATATTCCTACAACTATAACACAATTTTTACAGGGATAAAAGAAGGCTAATAAATTGAGAGGAATTAATTACTAAGGTTGGGCCATGCTAATATGATAAAAATCACAATATTGCCTAAATTAATTGATAAATTCAATCCCATGCTAATCAAATTCCCAACAGATCACTTTATAGAATTAGATAAAATTATAACAATTCTTATGGAGGAATTAAAGGTCAATAATTTAAAAGGCAAAATGGGGAAAAAACGGTAAGGAAGGAGGGTTTCAGAGCAATAGCAGCTCTCAAGCGATATCAGAAAGCAGTAATCATCTAAATTTCTTACTCGTTAAAAAAATAGATAAAACAATCAATGAAACAGATTAAGTAATAGGTGCACAGTAGAGTAGTGTTCAATAGAACCAAGGACACAGACTTAGTGAGGTAAGGACTCGCTATTCAACAAAAACTTCTGGGAAAATTAGAAAGCAGTTTAGGAGAAATTAGTCTTAGATCAACATCTTGCACCATACACCACAATAAGCTCTCAATGAATACTTGACCTAGATATAAAAGGTCATGTAATAAACAAACTAGAGGAAAAAGGAAGGTGATACCTTTCATAACCATGGAGGAAGAGTTTCTGACCGAACAAGGGATAAGAGGGATCACAGGCAATAAGTTAAACAAATTTCATTACATACAATTGAAAGGTTTTTGGATAAACAAAAGTAATGCAGTTTAGAATTGGAAAGGAAACAGCTGACTGGGATAAAATCTTCACAGCAAATTTCTCAAATAAAGTTTTAATGTCCAAGAGATATAAGGAATTGGTACAAATGTATTAAAAAAAGAACAATTTATCAATAAATAAACAGTGAATCATAAGAAGAAGTAATTCCCAAAAGGAGAAATGCAAAGCTCTCAACAATCATGTGAAAAAATGCTCCAAGTCACTAATGGTAAGAAAATGCAAAGTAAGACAATTCTGAAGTTTGACCTCATGCCCACTGATGCACAGAGATAACAAATAAAGAAAATGGCGATTGTTGCAAAGATTGTAGTGGAGTTAAAAAGTGGTCTAATCATTCTGGAAAGCAATTTGGAGCTAAAACCAAAAAGTAACTTATCTGAGGGCCAGCTAGTTTGCATAGTGGTTAGAGCACTGGGCCTGGAGTCAAGAAGATCTGAGTTCAAATCCAGTGTCTAAACACTTACTAGCTGAGTGACCATGGGCAAGTCACTTACCCCTGTTTGCTTCAGCTTCCTCCGCTGGAAAAGGAAATGGCAAACCACTCCAGTATCCTTTCCAAGAAAACCCCAAATGGAATCGTGAAGAGTTGGACACAGCTGAAAGGACTGAACCCCAAAGTCACTTGGGCACATCCTTTGATCCAACTGTACTGCTACTAAGTGAATGCCAACAGAGACCAAAGAAAGAAAGGAACTTTGTGGATGAAAATATTCACAGCTATGTTCTGATGTGGCAAAGACTTGGAAACAAAGTAGGCGCCCATCAGCTGGGGAGTGGGGGAACAAATTACAGTCTAAGAATGTGGTGGAATGTTACCAGGCTCTAAGACGCGATGAAAGGGACAGATTCAGAGAAGCCTGAGAATACGCCTATGAACTGATACAGAGTGAAGCGAGCAGAACCAAGAAAACAATGAATGCATTGGAACAACACAGGAAACCCTGGATGGCTCCAAAGAAGGAAGCCAGGGAGACACTCACTTAGTAGACTTTAACTTCCTGTCCCTAGGGTGGCATTTAGCTCTCTCTCCTTGGACTTCCCGTTAGGGAATGGGATAGGGACAATGTCTTCATCCTAACTCCAGCTCGCCTAGAATTGGTGAGCTGTTTGCACATGAGAGTTAGTACATGCACTGGACTAAATGAGCAGACTAAAAGATAGCATTTCAAGGCCCTAGATGCATCCCTTGCTGTATGCTTCTTTCGTGAGCGTAGGTGACTGAACAACAATACTGAGATGGACCCGTTTGGCTTTGGAGACAACCTTGTGATCTCAAGTGGGTGGGAGTCCCGGGGTTCCTTAATTGGCAATAGCTTCACAAGGCATTTACTATACAACTCTTCTTGGAGGAGAGGAGGACCACCAACAGTAGGATGCACTGAAGCCCTAGCCTATTTTGACAGAAAACATAGACCATGAGGGAATTGTTCAGGTAGTGCAAAGTTGAGGAGAAAGTAGAATGGTTACTCAGCAATCCTACAAAACGTTTCGTGCTTTGATGTTTTAAATATCAATCTTCTGAGAGATGGTTGTAAGTTACTGTCTTATATTTAAATTTTTATCAATGAGCATCTGTGAGTCTTTTGTATTTGGTGACTTTTTTAAAAAAGCATTTCTTTTTATGGAGGAAATAAATAGCTGTCCTATACCTGATCTACATTTTATGTTGAGTACCTTCCTAATTGCCTTTTGGGGAGGAGCTAGGTGTGAGCCAAACCTAAGCTTTAAATGATTCTCCTGATGCTCTGGGGTGGCAAAGAGCCAGAGTAAGAAAAAACAAGCAAACTTGACCCCTATGGTTCACATAGATCTAGAGCTAGGGACCCCTTTAATGGGAGAGAAGGAAAACAAGTGTGCCAATTCCCTTGGGCCGGAAGATTTTTTTTTGTCTACACACACACACACACACACACACACACACACACACACAAAAACACATATGCATGCATATATATGTGTACATGCACATATTTACATGTTATGTATATTTGTATACGAAATATGTGTATATATGCGAATATGCAATCCACATATGTCTGTATATTGTAAACATATATTTATACGTGTGCATCTATTCTTTTAGATCTGTGCATATGTGTATATGTATATGTAGAAATATAGGTACATGTACATATGTGTAGATGTATGGATGTCTATGCACATACACACTTCAGAAGTCTGAGGGATATAATGAGTAATTATGTCTTCCAAGGACCAGTAGAGAAGCAGGCCAGCCAGCCAGCTCTTTCTTAGCAGAAAAGAGGTGGGCTCTATGTAGCAAATGAGACATACATTTCAAGACATGGTCAATGTGTTGACTATATTTACGTGTTACAGATAAGGATCCTGTTGGGGGTCAGGAAGAGTCATTGGGAAGTGATAATAATGTAAAAAAAAAGACAAAAACATCGATTAAAAATAAAACATTAAAATATATATAACACCTTTGTAAAAGAAAAAAGGAAAGCAAATAAAACAAATTTACACAGAGTGAAGAATTATTGAGAAACAGAAGCTGGAATCCCACTGATATAGACACAACCCCTTGATTACACAGTTCCATCTCTCATCTTGCTCTCATCTTGCCACTGAACAAGCCAGTGCCCAAGGGGGTGAAGATTAAAGAGAAATTTCACTAACTTATAATTGTCTCTGGCTAACTTCCTTCCTAGACAGGGGTCCCAGGACTTGTAGCTTCCCCCTCTGTCCATCCTCCAGTCCTGACTTGGCCAGGAGAGCCTATACAAAATCTCTAATTGGCAGCTTGGTAAAGAGCCAGTAAAGGAACTTGGGGTAGTGCCAGGGCTGTGCCCACACCCTTCTGGTAAGCTCTGCTCATCTATAGAAGCACCCTCTATTTGGCCCCTAATTGTCTATTCCTAATCTACTGGTTTCCCCAGTATGGACTTGGTGTCAAGCTCTTTAGGCATCAAGGAAATGTAGAAGATAGAGTGTCATGGAAGGGCAACAGCACAGAGTTAGGGACCAGGAGAACCAGATGCTAGGATTGGCTCAACTATTGACCTTAGGTCAAAATATCCTTCTCTGGACCTTTGTCTCTTTCCTTAAAGAATGGAAATTTTGACCTATGCAACGGCAAAAGCATCCACCTAAATTCTCTGTCCCTATGTCCCAGCAGTCTCCTCGGCGTCCCCCACAGACTACTGCACAATGGTCTGGTTTCCCCTGCACATGTTCCAGCACCATCAGGGTCCTTTTTCCTGGGCCAGTTTCACCAATGGGAGCAGAGCAGCAGGTGGAAGGTCAAGGCTAAAGAGGTGGGCTGTATGTAGGGAATGAGATGTACATTTCAAGACATGGTCAATGTGTTGACTATACTTACGTGTTACAGATAAGCATCCTGTTGGGGGTCAGGAAAAGTCATTGGGAAGTGATAATAATGTAAAAAAAAAGACAAAAACATCAATTAAAAATAAAACATTAAAATATATATAACACCTTTGTAAAAGAAAAAAGGAAAGCAAATAAAACAAATTTACACAGAGTGAAGAATTATTGAGACACAGAGACTGGGGCCCCATTGATGTAGATACAACCCCGGAGACTGAAAGACCTGTATAAGGGAGGGACAAAACAGAGCTCACAAGGGAAGATGCTGGCTAGGGGTGGGATGCCTGATCATGAAGAGGGTCTATGCCTATCTCAGGGCCCAAGGAGACACCCAATTTTTGTATCCGAGACTATGATTAAGGGACCCTCTAAGTAACTGAACATGGTGGATAGAGTGCTGGGCTTGGAATCAAGAGGACTTCTCTTCATGAGCTTGAATCCAGTGGACTCAGACTGTATGACCCTGGACAAGTCATTTAACCCTATTTGCCTCAGTTCCTCATCTGTAAAACAAGCTGGAAAAGGAAATAGCAAAGCACTTCTTTGCCAAGAAAACCCCAAAATAGGTCATGAAGAGTCAGATGCAACTGAACACCAACAACAAGCCACTAAGTGTGACTCTCTACATACACACACACAAACACAACACACAAGAGTGGCTAGAACATAGAATCTAATACTGCCACTCGCTGGACTATGTGACCTTGGCCAAACCTGGGGCTGTCAGTAGGGATTTTTAAATCTGGAGCAAGGGAGAGAAGATAGGGCAGGGATGGGGTGCTGGAGGAGAGAGAAGGCAGGATCAGAAGTCAGAAGGGTCAGAACTCTCCTGGGGTCCAGGCATCCTGAGGGGAGGAAGCATAGACAACGCTGTCGGTACCCTCTATATTTCAACACACTGGGCCAAAGCCCCGCTCCCCCTGTCCTAGTTAGCACTCACAGAGTTCCCCACTCTGGGCCTCGGTTCCCTCATCTGTGAAATGAAGGGACTGAACTAGGTATAAAGTCCCTTCCACTAGGATTCTAAAGGGAACGAGGCCACTTTCTTAAGGACGGACAGTCTTGAACCTTCTTTTCCTGCTACCCCCCACTTCCCGCCACGTGTTCCTTTCCAAATACAAAGCCTTTCCTCTGGCCAGAATCTGAGCCCTGGAGGGCAGGCTGGCAGGTGAGGTCTAGGAACAAAGGCATAATCACTTTTGGCTCAAAGAAAGCTCTCTCCCTTGATAAGGTGGGTAAATTTCACACTGGGCTAATGAGGCAAGGAGTGAGAGGGGGTGTTGGTGTTGATAGCCTCCGGACTCAGGGGGCCCTTGTGTGGCCAGACCCCTCCCCATTCCCCAACCCCCCACCCCCCCAGCTTCCTCCCCACCCCTTCCCCCTTGCAAGTCTATTAACAAAACAGGTTCCGATTGTGCTCTTATCGGAGCCTGTGGTTTTGTAAACGCGGCTGTTTGGCACTGGGCTAGTGGGGAAAAGGGCAGTGGCCACCTCTGGGGGTGGGAGCAATGACACCCTCTCTTCCCCTGTGGCTCTCCCTAGCCAAAACAAGCTTCATGGGTTGGCAGGATGAGGCTGGATCGCACCCCCGAGCAAGGACACTCCACCAGCAATCAGTCAGCCAGCCTTTCCTTAAGACACCAGTCCATATTATGTGCTAGGTGCTGGGGGCATACTTCCAAGGAATGAAACAATCTCGTCTCCCCCATCCCCAGGGTGGAGCAGGAAATATGGGGCACACGGAGTTCCAGCAGAGCCAGGGGCTGGAGTTGAAGGAGTCGGGGGCAATTAAAGAAATATGGAACAGTGCCAGATCTGGAAGGTTTGCCAGAGGTTCTCTCTCCGAGGATTGGAATTCAGCGCTGGTCCTCCCTGAAGGCAGGGGAAGGAATGAGCAGACACTTCTCTGTGTGTATATGTCTGGGGTTATGTTTGTGTCTGAATGGGAGGGTGGTTCTGGGAGTGCTGTGACTGCGTGTGAATGTGGATGTGCCTTTCTATTTCAGATCTATCCTGTATTTTGAGGAGCTGTTGATCAGTCATGTCTGACTCTCTGTGACTCCATTTAGGGTTTTCTTGACAAAGATACTGGAGTGGTTTGTCATTTCCTTCTCCAGCTCATTTGACAGACGAGGAAACTGAGGCAAACACGGTCAAGTGACTTGCCCAGAGTCACGAAGCTACTAAGTGTCCGAAGTCACATTTGAACTGAGGAAGATGAGTTTTCCTGAGTCCAGGCCTGGCATTCTATCCACTGTGCCACCTAGCTGCCCTTTTTACCCTGTATATACCTCTTGTGCATACCTAGTTATTTCGCATATGGTCTTCCCCATCAGAAAGTGAGCTCTTTGAGGACAGGCGTAGTGCCAGTCCCGTGCAGCTCTTTAATAAATGTCTGATTGAGCGTATTGTGAGTATATATGCCAACATTTGCATTCACAGCGGTGCAGTGGTGCTGGGATCAGGAAGACCCGAGTTCAAATAGGGCCTCTGACACCAGCTGTCTGTGTAGCCTGGACAAAACATTGAACC
This sequence comes from Trichosurus vulpecula, assembly GCF_011100635.1. Lineage (NCBI taxonomy): Eukaryota > Metazoa > Chordata > Mammalia > Diprotodontia > Phalangeridae > Trichosurus > Trichosurus vulpecula. Next base: position 272,267,398 of record NC_050579.1, on the reverse strand, counting down.
TCCCTGACTCAGTTTCCCCAAACTGTAAAATGGGGTTATAATAATAGTACCTGCACTGCAGGATTGTTGTGATGGTCAAATGAGATAATATTTGTTAAAAGAAAAAAAAAGCGCTTAGCACAGTACCTAGCACATAGTAGGCGCTATATACATGCTTATTTCCTTCCCCCTCCCCCACTTCCAGTTACTCTCTCCTTCTTCCCCCTCTCCCCCAAAGCCATGCTCACTTGACTCTTAAAGAATCAGATGGCTAGCTGCTGGCTTTAATCTCATTGGATGGGGATAGGGAAGCGGGAGATCACTTTCCAACAACTCTTCCCCTACCCACTCTCAATCTCTCTCCTCAATCTTCTCTGTGCAGACCTCAACCCCTGGAGGGCTGAGATTCAGAAGCATGATCAGAGGGGTGACCATGGCTGGCATGCCAATTCAGGAAAAAATAAAAGCGAATCATCAGACTTGGAGCTGGGAGGGAGCTTAGAGGTAATTTAATCCACAGGCCCCCCCCCCCCCCTTTATAGATGAAGAAATTGTGTCTGAGGTCAGACAGACAGTGACTAACAGAGGAGATCTTCTGTCTCCAAATCTGGAGATTCCCACTACACCGTGCTATCCCAACAGACGATCTCAAGGTTTATTATTTCATCTTAGAGGGATGATTAGATAAAACTTCATCTATGTACCTATTTTCCAAAGCAGAGACCATGACTTGGAGACTTAAACCTTTCAGCTCTGGAATTCCTGCCCTAAGGCCCATGCTGTCCTGACTGGTATGTCATATGGTCTGCTACATCTAGCTGGTCTCTGCTGTGATTCACTTTCTACCTTACATAGCTTCTTGCCATCTGACCTGCCCCTGCAACCTTCCCCCTATAGTGCCCCCCCTCCCTCCCCAGCCCCTGTATTCCATCTGTAGAACCATAATCTAATCAACACTGCCATTACCACTAGAGCAGGCATGCCAATCAGCTCCTCTATGGCCCCACTCACTATCCTGGTCTTCCTAAACTTCCTCCTTCCATCTTCCCCTGACTCTAGGATAGAGGGGCCTAAACTTGTGCAGGCTGCAGGCATAGGTGCCAAATGGCAGCTTTGTTGTTCACTACTTAGTCCAGAGTCATTAATGCAGGACAGATGAAAGAAGGAATCTACATGGCAAGGTAAGGAGTGGTTGCAAGTCCTGGGCTGTGTACTGAGCAAGGGACAAGTTCAGAAGCAAGCAGCAGCTTGTGGTTCTGATCCCACAGGATCAGAACAGTAATAGAGCAGGGTCTTAGTTCCAGTCCACAGCCCAGTCTGAAACCTGCAATGGAATAAGCAAAGCAGGCATCTCAGACCAAAAAGGATCCTGCAGTTTTGTCATCCTGAGCCAGCAGAGGTACCAACTGTAACAGTGGCTGAGTCCAACATCAGTCTACTGGAACTCCAACTAGGCAAGACCATAGGCCTCTTGGTCAGACTCAAACCCATGTCATAAGACTTGCAGAGTTAAGACAAGGGGGAAACAAGCAAACTTTGCTCTAGATCAGAACACTTTGGGAGCCCTGAAGGCTTGCAGGTCCCCAGTCTGAACAGTCCCTGAGATCCTAAAACAACCAGCCCAAATATTCCCTTCAGAAATGCACTGAGCCTGAATGTGATATAAAATCTGAAGTCAGAAAGTAAGCTGAAAAATATAAGCAAACAAATAAACAAAAAAGAATCCCATCATAAAGAGCTATTTTGTTGATATAGACACTCAAGTCACAAACCAAGTAGAGAATGACTCCCTCCGAAAAACTACAAGCAAGGACTCAAAGAAAAACAAAGATTGGGCAGAAATTCACCTAAAATTCTTGGAAGTGGTAAAACAAGAGGTAAATGGAGGGTTTAAAAATGTTACAAACAAAACGAGAGCCCTAGAGGAAAAAGAAGAGAAATGAGAATTATAGAAGAAAGAAATGGAAGGGGAATTAACAGCTTGGTACAAAAGGGACCAAACCTTACCCAAGCAACAAGTTAGTGACTCCAAGAGACAATAAAAATACTAAAACAATCAAAATAAAGTCAAAAGACTAAGAAATAGAAGCATTTGTGAGTTATCTAATTAAAAAAACAACTGACCTGCAAAACAGATTGAGAGGATGAAATCCATGGCCAAAAAAGAGCCTCAACATCATATTTCAAGAAATCATAATATTGCTCAGACCTCTTAGAACCAGAGAGCAAAGTGGAAATGGAATGAATCTACCAGTCACCTCTTGAAAGAAATTCCAAAATGAAAACTCCCAGGAATACTATAGCCAAAATCTAGAGCTTTTAAGTCAAAGAAAAAGTACTTGAAGTAGTCAGAAAAAATTCAACTACTGAGGACCCACAGTCAGGATCACATAAGATTTATTTAGCTCCTACCATAAAGGAGAAGAGAGCTTGGAATATGATATCCCAGGAAGCAAAAAAATATAGGCTTACAGTCAAGAATAGCTTGCCCAGGAAACTGGATATAATAAATTGGGGGGGTGGGGGTGGATCTTTAATGAAATAGGGGACTTGCAAGAATTCCTAATGAAAAGACCAGAGCTTTACAAACTTTGAAATGCAAACACAGGAGCCAGAGAAACAAAAAAGGTAAACATGAACAATCATAAGTGTCTAAAGATAAACTGTTATATTCTAATATGGGGAGATGATACATGTGATCCTTTAAATCCTATCATCATCAGGATTCATAGGAATTTAATTAGACAAGGCCTGAGAGTGTTTCTGTTATCTCCTGATGATTCTTTAAAAAAAAAAAGGAGTGGAAAGGGGGAGAAAGAAGAGTACATTCATAGAGGAAAGAGAGAGAAAGATAGGGCATATGCAGAGTCTTCTCAGTTTTCCCAGATGCTAGAGCTGGAAGGAGAGTCACACAGGGAGGCTGAAGGAATGTTAGGTGGACAAAAAAAAAAAATGGGCGGCCGCTGAGAATAGTGCCCAGTTTGTGAGTAGATGTCAAGCTTGGGAAGGCTGGGAAGTGCTGAATGGTTCAATGCCTTAACATGGAATCAAAGGATCAGAGATTTAGGGTTGAAAAGGGTCTTAGAGACCAACCCTCTCATTTTATAAATGAGGAAGATAAGACCCAGAGAAGAAAGAAGTGAAGCTACAAGAAAATAGAGCACGTCTCCTAACCATAGAGGTTTTCTTCTTCTTCTCTTCAGAAATACATCCTAACAGTCAGAACCACCGCATAGTGGAATTGGCTCCCTCAGTCACTGGAGGGTATCAAGAGGACACTGGCTGACCACTTGCCAGGGTCATTGTAGAGAGGCACCCTGTCCAAGTATGAGTTGGACATAGGAGTGTGCTGGTTAGCAACCGCATCTCTGAAAAGAAAAGTATGCATGATATGCTTTAAAGTTTAATCCTCGTTTTTAGCATTTCCCCAATCACTTTCTTAAGTCTATACAACAACAAAACAATTAATCAAGTCATGATTTGTAGCTGATTTCCAAAGTATAAATGCTCCCACTCAGAGCTCTTGACAGCTGGTATGAGCTGGCTCCAGCACGCCCCTGGTCGGACTACATGTCATCCAAGCCCTAAGATTCTGTGATTCTAAACTACTCAATTCTTTACTCATCAGGAGTCCAAAACTTGGGGCGGGAGTGGGGGCGGCAGTGGAAGGGGCTGGGTGAGGAAGGGATGCCAGGTGGAGCTCTCAACTGCTACCTTCATACCTGGACTGGCTTCAGCTTGGATGTCTCCTTTCTTCTCTTTGGAATATCTAAGACAGAGGTTGGCTTTTCCAAAAGGCCTTTCCTCCTGCTAACAGCTCCCATTTCTTTATGGTTGAAGGTTTTCAAACCTGTTTTGGCACAACAACCCTGGGAGGTGGGGAGTATAAGTAGTAATTATTATTATTATTATCATCATCGTCATCATCCCTATTTTAGGATTATTGAGGTTCAGAGAAGGAAATGTCTCATACAGCCAATGTCAGAGCTTGGGCTTGAACTTGAGCTGAGGTCCTCTGGGTTCTGCTTCTAAGCCCTGTTCTCCTGCCATTTTGTTGTTGCTGAGTCATTTCAGTCATGACTGACTCTCCATGACCCTATTTGGGGTTTTCTTGGCAAAGATACTGGAGTGGTTTGCTATCTCCTTTTCCAACTCCTTTTACAGATGAGGAAACTGAGGCAGACAATGTTAGGACAAATAAGGTTAAATAACTTGCCCAGGGTCATACGACTAGTAAGTGTCTGAGGCCACATTTGAACTCAAGTCCTCCTGACTTTAAGGCTGGCGTTCTATCCAATGTACCACCTACCTAACTGCTCTTCTGCCATGCCCATGGGCTAAGGGGGCAAAAGATAATAGAAAGGAGCCTCAGAAATACAAGACTGATCAGCCACAGAGCATGAGAATCTTACTTTAAAATAATAACAATGAAAATGGCATATGCATGTATGTGTGTATATATGTATACATATGTATATGGTGTCCCAAAAGTCTTAGTCAGTTTGAAGCTTTAATAATGTCAGAAGTATAATGCTATAGACTTATAAAAAATATCATTTGAAATTTTATTTATTTATATTTCTCTTATATTTGTTTAGTTTTGTGAATTTTGAATAATAAAAATATAATTTTAATTTAATTTTCTGGATGACACTTTCTCACAGAAAAGGAGGTCCTTTGGCTGCGCCACCTTGGTCACCTGATCTCTCTCCGTTAGCCTTTTTTCGGTAGAGATAGATACGCAAAAACCTCATTCTTTGGATGACCTTAAGACTAGGATTACAAATGTTGTCCTTTCAGTCACTGAACAGCAGCTGATAAAAGTTTTTTACTAAGTTTAAAAATCTACTAGAGCGATATATAGCACAAGCTGGTGGCTATATTGAATTTTTAATAAGAAAGCTATCAGTATTTTAAATAATTAACTTTTCAAAAGATTTTTTTGTAAATTTGTAGCATTTATTCTTCTGAAGTTATTAAAGATTAAAACTGCACTAAGACTTCTCGGACACCTTGTGTATATATTCTTTGGTCTAGGTCTATGATTTCATTTTCATGAGGTACTCCCAATGTGGAAGTTCCCTCCACTGATAACAGATGGTAGGGCTGTAGCTGGAATGAACCTCAGAGACCTAGTTCAACTTCCTTACTTTATAGATGAAAAAACTAAGATCCAATGGAGATTAAACGACTTGCCTAAGGTCATTTAGACAGTCATCTGATAGTTCACATAGATAGTTAACATCACAGTGAGAAGGGGAGACTCGAACCCTGGACCTCTGACTCAAGAGCCTTGGATACCAAGCCTCTCTACCAGGTAACTTTAATTTAAAGTGTTAGAAAGCCACCAGAGACGCTGAAAAGTTAAGAGACCTCTCCACCACCAGTATATGTCGGAAGTGGGTCCTCTGTTCTCCATCCGCCACTCTAAGTTACTTCATCACCATCATCACCCCTAGTATTTATAAAACACTTTCAGGTCTGCAAAGCACTTTTCTCACAACACCCCATGAGACAGGCCGTACAAATGTTTTCACCCCTTTTCATAGATAGAGATTTATAGATGAAGGTTCTCCCTCTTCTGGCCATGGTTCACAGTTGGAGGGAACTAGGATTATGGGAATTGTGGCTTGAAGGGACCTTTAAGATGTCTTAGCCCAATCCCCTCACTCAACAAACAGGAAAACTGAGAACGAAGGGGAAATAACTTGTCCAAGATTGTACTACCAGTAAGGAGCAGAACTGGAATCCAAACCCAGATCTAGCCTCGCTACAGCCTCAGTCTCTAGGCCTATCCATGGCCCATGGTTCCCATGCTCTTTGGGGATAATACTGATAAACTGTCTCTTCCGACCCCGTCTACAGACCAACGCCCCATTGCTTTTGCTTCAGAACAAGCATCCCTTGTGGTACCACGTTCTATTTGAAAGGCTGGGCCCAGTGAGACCCAGTCAGATATCTACTTCTCTGTCAGCTACTTGCCCTGCTCGCTCACAGCAAGAGCAGGTTCATTTCATCAGATATGGACCCTTTGATGCCCTAACACTCTATGCTCTACCAAGGAGACCAGGTCACAGCCCCCAGCCCAGGGAATCTGCAAGTGATTTACAAACATAACCCCCTGTTGTTTTCTCAGGGTCAAAATCTGGTAAAGTTTGGATTTAAACCTCATCTCCCTGATTCCAGGACCACAGCTCACAGCTCCCCTAAGGCTTTATACAAACAAAGGGCAATGTTCTCCTTTTGGTGTCCAGACTAGAAGCAAAACCAGGCATAGGCAAAGTAGATGGTTGACCCGGGGGCAATATGCAGAAGGGTGGTGGTTGAAGAAAGGACAGTTTTTTATTTTTCTTTTTATAGACACATAAACATACATATGTACATACATACATATATATACATATACATATATATGTACATATACATAGAGAGAGAGAGAGACAGAAGCACAGCGCTTGGCACATAGTAGATACTTAATAAATGTTTATTGACTGACTGACTGCCATATATTAGTAATACCAGAAAACTCTGGGCTTTGTGGCAGGTTTGATAGAAGTATCAGCATAGTGTAGTGGAATGAGCCCTAGATTAGCAGACGAGAGTTCTGGTAGATGGGCAAGGTTTGACGCCCAACTGTCACTAACTACAGTAGCTGAGTGACACTGGACAGGTCACCCTATAGTGTCGGTAAAGCCCTTAGACCAGTGGCTGACACTTAGAAGGTACCTGATAAATGCCTGTTTCCTTCTTCCCTTCCTTTTTCTCTTCACTCCCTGCTTCCTTCTTTCTTCTCTTCTTCCTTCCTTCCCTCTCTCCCTCCCTCCTCCCTTCTTTCCTTCATTCCTTCCTTCCCTCCTTCCTTCCTTCTGTCCTCTCTTCATTCCCTCCCTCCCTCCTTCCTTCCCTCCTTCCTTCCTTTCGCTTCTTTCCCTCCTTCCTTCCTTCCCTCTCTCCCTCCCTCCTTCCTTCTTTCCTTCATTCATTCATTCCTTCCTTCCCTCCTTCCTTCCTTCTGTCCTCTCTTCATTCCCTCCCTCCCTCCTTCCTTCCCTCCTTCCTTCCTTTTGCTTCTTTCCCTCCTTCCTTCCTTCCTTTGAACAATGTTAGACAGCAGTCAATGTCTATGGACATCTGACACAGCAGGACAACATTTAGCCCACTAGACCAAGCACGAAATCTGTGGGACTAACAGGACTAGGAATAGAGGGTCCAAGCACTCTGAATGAGTCTCCTGAGACACGGGAGCCCTTGATAGTATCTCTCCACTTCCCATAACCAAAACCTGCTATTAGTCAGTCAGTCATTAAACATTTATTAAGCACCTACTGTGTGCTAGGCATTGTGCTAATTGCTGGGGGTACAAAGAACAGTAGAAGCTAGTCCTTGCTCTCAAGGAGTTCACAACATAGTAGGGCCAACAACATGCAAACAATATGTACCAATGGGCTACACATAGGATGAGCTGGAAATCATCGACAGAGGGAAGGCCCTAGCGTTGAGAGTGGAAAAGGCCTCCTGGAGAAGTTGGGGTTTTAGCTGGGATTTGAAGGAAGCTGGGAGGGAGGAAAGAAGGTTCTAATCAACTCAATGGCCTTGATGAGTTAGCTCTCCTAGGAGAACTGGTATTTCAAACAAGAACAAAGCCTGAAGCCGAATGGTAGAATTTCAGACTTCAGTTAGCGGGAGGCGGGAGGCGAGAGGCGAGGATTTTCTTAAAAGCTGCTGTAGATGGTAAATCACCGGGTCGTGAATTTAGAGCTGGAAGGGCCCTCAAAGGACATCCGGTCCAACCCTTTGTTTTATAGGTGAGGACACTGAGGCCCAGATCTGCCAACCAGTAACAGAAGCAACCAATTGATATTAATACTTCGATCGGTGGCTGGGTGGCTCAGTGGACGGTGCTGGGCCTCTTCCTGAGTTCAAATTTTACCCTCCAATACTTACTAGCTGTGTGACCCTGGCCAGGCCGCTTGAGCCTGCTTGCCTCAGTTTCCTCGTGATCTGGAGAAGGACATGGCGGAGCGCTCCAGTATCTTTGCCAAGAAAACCCCACACGGGGTCACGAGGACTCAGACGAGACTGAAACAATCCAGCGACAACGCAGGCATTATGGACGTGCCAGGCACCAAGCACTTCGCAAACGTTATCTCACCCGATTATCTCATTTGATCACGATAACCTCGTAAGGGCGATGCTGCTATGTATGTCCCCAACTTACAGTTGGCAAAACTGAGGCAGGACCGGGGTTAGGTGACTTGTCCGGGTTACGTGGCTATCAAGGGTCTGAGGCAGGATTTGAACTCAAGTCTTTCTGACTCCAGGACCAGCAATCTACGGTCCCCTGGGTTACCTTGGGGCTAATTGAGCACCTACTGTGTGTTTAACCCTGTGCTAGGCTGCGGAGAAGCAGAGTTAATGCCCTCAGGGAGCTTATAGGTTATTGGGTGGGGAAAAGGCCCGTACAGAAGTGACCTGAGGAGAGAACAGTTAGGAGCTGAACCGTCTATGGGCTCCTTCCCCGGATGGAGCTGTGAAACGTGATGTCGATGGGCACGAGAGAGGGTGGGAAGCTGGGCAATGATCCGAGGGTGGATCCCCCTTCCTTCTCACTGGCTTGCCCTTTGGGGCCGGGCGGCTGTGGCTACGGCTCCAAACTTAGGCAAGTGTAGTGGAAAGAAGATTGAGTTCATTGCTTTTCAATACAACAAACACTAAGAAACCACCTGGTGCGAGGCGCTGCACGTGGACAGATGGGACAGGCCCTGCCCCCAAGGAGCTTTTGTTCTAATGGGCAAATTGAGGTCTATTGGACTTGAAGACGGAGGAAAGGGGTTTGAAGCAGGTAAGAGTTGGACTAGGTGATCTCTGAGGTCCCTCCCAACTCTGAGATTTTATATATATATATATATATATATATATATATATATATATATATATATATATATGTAAAATATATATTATAAATATTATATATTGTATTTGAAAATAATAATGTTATATATTATAAATTTCTTTTCCTCCCACCATTTTACTGTTCAGTAGCTATGTGAATTCGGGCAAGTCACTTAAGATTACTTTCTCTGAGCCTCAGTTTTATCATCTGTATAATGGAAATTATTGTTCAGCTTTTTTTAGTCTTATTGACTTTTCCCGATGCCATTTGGGGCTTTCTTGGCAAAGACACTAGAGGGGTTTGCCATTTCCTTCTCTGTCTCATTTTACAGATGAGGAAACTGAGGCAAACAGGGTTCAGTGACTTGCCCAGGGTCACACAGCTAGGAAGCGTCTGAGGCTGGATTTGAACTCAGTTCCTCCTGACTCCGGGCCTAGTGCCTATCACTGAGCCCACCAGCCACCTCAAAAGATAGATTAGAAAGTCTATAGTCAACACCTACTGCACGTCCAAGACTGTGTAAGGAGACAGAAAACAACCATCATTTAAAAATTCTGCTTTGTTCTGGGCACTGGAAATGGGACATTTGGCTAGAGGCTTGGTAGCTACCCCCAGGGAGCCTACAGTCTGATAGGGGCTGAGGCACCCACTGTAACATGATAAGCACGTTAGAGAGGGTCTAGCAGAGTGCTCTGCGACGTCTGAAGGGCGAGAAATAGGATGTCAGGAACACGGTAAGATGGGATTCTTGCCCTCTGGGTGCTTGGAATCTCGGTGGCTGTTTCGGAAGAGCTCCCTGGAGTAAGTTTTGGGGGAGGAAGGAAGAATCCAGCCCTGCAAGGGTTAAGACTCCAAGCTATCTCTGTGGTCTGAGGTAAGCAGGGAGAGTATTTGTTCAGGTAAATAAGGAAGGATTACTTATAATGGGAAATCAGGCTCTGACCCAACACTTCATCTCCCGGCTCCGCTGACTTCCTTCCAATACATACCTGCACACCACCCTCTCCTGAGCTGCACCGACGGCTCTGTCCCCCAAGCTGGGCACTGCCCCCCTCCTACCCCCCGGGGGCTGGGCATAGCCACAGCCCTGGAAGGTGGCACTGGACAGGGGGTAGGTGGCACCCTGAGGACATCATTGCTTTTGGTCAGAGCACCTGTCTCCCCTTCCTTTCTGCTCCCCGCTCTTGGGCACCGCACATAGGGTGGCATTGCCCACCGTGCCACGCCCCATCGCTGCCTTTGCCTCCTGCCTTGTCCCCCCTATTCCCAGTCTGCTCTCCTAATGCCTGGCTGAGGCAATCTAGCACCCACAGCTGCCCTCACCTCTTCCTTGGCTCTGGGATTGGTGCTGCTGCTCCTGAGTCCTCCCTGGGCACGGGACATCTAACGGGTAAGTCTTGCACAAAATGATACAGCTCACCTTTTCTTTGGTTCTTCTCCCAGGCTGCTGACTCTCCTTCTCTGGGGGCCCTAGGAGAGAGGTAGGGAGGAGGGTATATTCCTGGAGGACCCCTGAACATTGATGAAATTTATTCTGAATTTTCAACCTTAACTTTTGGGATTCATCTGGGGCGGGGGGTTGGAACCTTGTTCCTTAACCTTCTGGGGGCCATGCCCACCTGTCCATCTCTGCTACTCCCACTGCCCAGTGCCAGGTGCAGAGAATGGGAAACATTGCTAGAAGACACAGTCCCCAATAGCATGAACGTGGCAAGTGTCTGATGCCATCCAAGCTTGTCATGGTCCTGGTGGAGGAGGGGAATCCCCTTGCTTTCCCTTCCCCTTCCCCTGTACACTGCTCTCCCAGCTTTTCATTCTCTGGGCTTAGGCAGGGGTCAGTTTAGGGGAAGTGTCTTGGGCCCAGTGAACCCCCTAATATATGGCTGTTGGTGCTCATACAGTGAAACACAAACAGTCCTGCTGCAGGAGTATCCTAAAGCCCTCTTTCTGTGCCTTCAAAACATCCCTCTGAGGCCAGACCTTGGGGGAGGGTTAACCCCACATGGAGGGGCTCCAAGGTCTGGGGCACCACGTATGTTTCCACTTCTCAGTCCTCAGTGGCCACAGCTTAGAGCTAGACAGAGGGAGAAAAAGAACATGGACAGTCCAGGATTCAGCCATGGCAAAGGGACCCAGCTGGGAAAAAGCAGGGGCACAGGGTGGGGGTGGAGGGGAGCGGGGTGGGGAGAACAGGAGAGTGAGGAGTTGGGGTGGGAACAGAAGACTTAAGGCAGCATGGAAAATGAGGGCAGCCGGGGAACAGCTTCAGGATAAACTGCTCTGCCAAGTGGGGTTGTGGGCATCGCAGGGAGGTGAGGTCTGAGTGCCTGTGGGGACTCTCTGTACAATTTTACTAGTCATTTGCATACAGAGGGTTTGGTGAAGAATTCCTCCCCCCTCCCCACCCCTTCAAAGCTTAACTTTTTTTTTTTAATTCCAAGATTTGCAAGATATATCCCCAGAGGGAGCGGAAGGATTGTAGAACGTTGGGGAAGTGGGGGGGGCGATGAGGAAGAGGAGGAGGAGGAGGAAGAGAAGGAGATGGGGGCAGTAGAGAGGCAGCTAAGGGGAGAGAAGGCAGGAGAAAGGATAAGATTTTCTGGGAATTGAAGTTGGACTGGTGAGAGGGATAGATGAGAAGTGTGGACAGAGGGACAAGAGAACAGGAGAGAAAGGTGAGGTTGGAGGAAGGGAGGGAGAAAGGAGTGAAAGAAGCAAGAAAAGGAAGGAAGAAGGAAGGGTGAGAGAGGAGAAAGGAGGGGAGACTGAGCCTATATCTTATTGATGTCCCTGGTGTCTGGCACATAGTAGGTGCCTGAGTGTCTACTGAACTGAATTATCAAAGGAAGGGTGTAGGGATAAGGGACAGATGGACTGAGCAGAGAAAGAGCAAGACTCAGGGTGAAGAAGCTGGAACCAGTTGCTCTGTTGGGTTAGGGTGAGGTAGATGAATTGATGGGGTCTTGAAGGAATTCTCATGGCATGGGGGTCAATTCTTAACTCCAGAGATCCCAGGTAAGAGAATGATGGCCGAGCTGGGCTGAAGATTTTCTCACTCCCAGTCAAACTCAGTAAACAAAAAATCCCCTACAGCTTCCTACCTTAGGCTCCGACCTCCCAAGCCACCCCCCACCCCACCCTACCCCCTGAATTCATGTGTCTTTCCTTAGTTCCATGGCCCTGGCTGGGCCTTTTCTCTCACTTCCTGCTATGCCCCCAATAAACCCTTTTCTGTCACCTCCCAATAAACCCCAGTTCCCCAGCACCAGCTGCCCTCTGAGTAACAAAGCAAATAGGCTAGCACAGAACTATCCCCGGTCTCGAAGAGATAAATCTTATGGACCCTGGCCTGCCACCCTCTCCAGCCTAGCCTGCCCACCTCAGAAGGGCAGGGAGGAGAGAAGAATCCTGGAACCGGCCGTAGGGTTGTGTCAGTGACTAGAGGGGTGGGACCATAGGCTGGGTCCGAGGCTCCTGGACCTACTCTCCCAATCAGGCCCAAACACACAGATTTCAGTGGAGGCACCCCGGGGAGGAGAGAGGAGGGAGGCCTGGAGGGATTCAGATTCAGTGTACATTGCCCTGCCCAGGGTCTACAATTCAGTCAATTACTGAACGAGTGATTCAAATTTTTATCGAGGCCTTTCCATACTGTGGTAGGCCGTCCAGGAGACGGATACTGGAGCACTGGCCTTGGAATAAAGAGCTGACCTGGTTTCAAGTCTTGGCTCTGACATGCATTACTTAAGTGGCCACTTAACCTGGATAGGACTCAGTTTCCTTATCTGTAAAATTAGGGCGTTGGACTAGATCAACGGTGCTGAACTTAAATAGAAACAGTGGCCACTAATCCACACATAAAGATCCCTGTGGGCTGCATGTTGACTTAGCTTTAAATATGATGTTATCTATGTTTTATTGTATTTTTATTTATTTTTAAGAAATATTTCTCCATTATGTTTTAATCTGGTTCCTAATAGCACTTGGGAGTATTGTGGGCTGTTGTAGGCTTGGCATCTCTGGAGTAGGTGAACTTCTAAGTGGCACTATAATGCATAGCGCCAGGCCTGGAGTCAGAAAGACTCCTCTTCCTGAGTTCAAATCTGGCCTCAGACACTTACTAGCTGCGTGACCCTGGGCAAGTCACTTAACCCTGTTTGCCTCAGTTGCCTCGTCTGTAAAATGACCTGGAGAAGGAAAGGGCAAACCGCTTCAGTGTCTTTGCCAAGAAAACCCCAAGTGGGGTCATGAAGTGGGGTCATGGATGGGATCATAATGGAGAGAGTGCTAGGGCTCGAGTCAGGAAGATCTGAGTTCAAATCAGCCTCAGACACATACTAGCAGTGTGACAGACCCTGAGTAGGTCGCTTAACTCTGTTTGCCTGTTTTCTCATCTGTAAAATGGGGATAAATATAGCACCTATCTCCCAAGGGTGCTGTGGGAATCACATGAAATAATATTTGTGAAGTGCCACATAAATGCTTATTCCCTTTCCTAAATCGATGGTTCTTTAAGCCTCAGTTTTCTTGGCTGTGAAACTGATAATAGACCTACCGCACCAGATAACAGATTTAGATCTAGAAGAGACTTTAAAAGATCATAGAGTCCAGCTCCCCCACTTTAGGACCAAAGAAACTGAGGCCCAGAGAGGTTAGAGCTCTGCCCAAGGTCACACAGCTAGCAAGTGGCCAAGCTGAGGTCCATCCAGTGAGGCTCGACTGTGACAACGTGCATAGCATTTTGTGACACCGCCAATGATGGAACACGCTTTGCTTGGCTACACGTTTGTGAGGAGGTTTTTCTTTTTCCTTTTTCAATTAGGAGGAAGAGGGAGGTGAGAAGGAGAGAAATAGCGCTTGTTAACTGAAAAACTTTAATTTCTTTTAAAAATTTAATTCAAAAAATTTTTTAAAAAGTGTGTCAAGCACTTTGCAAACCTTAAAATTTCTCTCTCTCTCTTCCTCCCTCCCCTCAACTCTTTCTCTCTCCCTTTCCCTCTCTCCTCTCTCCTCTCTCTGTCTCTGTCTCTCTCTGTCTCTGTCTCTCCCTCTCCCTCTCTCCTTTCTCTCTGTGTCTCTATGACTCTATATCTCTCTCTGTCTCTGTCTCCGTCTGTCTGTCTGTCTCTGTCTCTGTGTCTGTCTGTCTCTCTCTCTCTCTCTATCTCTCTCTGTCTCTGTCTCCGTCTGTCTGTCTGTCTCTGTCTCTGTGTCTGTCTGTCTCTCTCTCTCTCTCTCCCTGCCCCCCATCAATGATTATTACAAGAGGCATCTGAAGGAGATACTCAAACACCACCTTCTCCAGGAATCCTTTCCTGATCTCTCCCCCCAGTTGTGAGGGCCTCCCCTTCCCCTCAAAATTTGTTGTTGAACATGCAGTCGTTTTTCAGTCGTATCTGCCTCTTTGTGACCTCATTTTTGGGATTTTCTTGGCAGAGACGCTGGATCGGTTTGCCATTTTCCTCTCCAGCTCATTTTACAGATGAAGAAACTGAGGCAAACAGGGCGAAGTGACTTGCCCAGGGTCACACTGCTAGTAAGTGTCAGGTTGGATTAGAACTCATGAAAATGAGTCTTCTTGCCTCCAGGTCTGGTACTCTGCCCGCTGTGCCACCTAGCTGCCATCCCCTCTAAATTATCTCATGTTTATTTTGTGAATATTTTATGTCCACTTCTAATGTCCATGTTGTCAGCCCAGGCAGGACGGAAGTCCAGAGCTGAAAGGAGCCCCTCTCTCGGCTTTATGGGGGCCTGTAAAATCATAGGAACCATTTCCATTTCAAAGACATTCACATACGTTGTTGGCCTGTTTAACTCTCATCACCATCATAGCCGCAGTGTCTGGAACTGTCCCCTAATTTTACAGATGAGGAGACCGAGTCCCATCAAGGTTAAGAAGATGCCAAATAATAAATGTCAGGCCAGTGAGGCTCCTAACAAAGGCTGATTTATTAATCCTCTGATCACGAGCATGGCAGAATTGGAAGGGACCTGAAAATCGACCTAGTCCAAGTCCTTTATTTTCCAGAGAAGGAAACCAAGGAGGCTCGACTCACTGAACACCATGCAGCAGACTCAGTGGCAGTCAGGCTTCAAGCCCAGGTCTCCCATCCAAGGTCTTCTCCCATGATTACCTACCTCTCTATGATGCTTCTTTCCCTGGTGACTCAATGCTGACTAGCCACAAGGATATGAGGCTGCTGGGTGGCACAGTGCATGGACTGCTGGCCTTGGAGACAAGAAGACTGGCTTCCTGAGTTCAAATCCAGCCTCAGACACTTACTGACACAGTGACCCTGGACAAGTTATTTGCCCCTGTTTGCCTCAGTTTCCTCACCTGTTAAATGAGCTAGAGAAGAGAATGGCAAAACATTCCAGTGTCTTTGCCAAGAAAACCCCCAAAATGGTGTCACATAAAAAGACTCAACAACATTAAACAGCTGTGTGACTCTGGGCAAGTCACTTAACATGTCTGTGTTTATGATCAGAAGATCTAGGAAGGGTTCAAGGAGGAAGTGGGACCTGAGCTGGGCAGGATTAGGATGGTCTGAGGAGCTAGTCTTGGTGGGAGTGCGGGTGGCGGTTTAAGAAAGAAGAGAGGAATGGAATTTTGGCTCCCCTTTCCCCTGCCGGAGATTTGGCCGTGGCAGCTGCCAGCTGGGGGTAGATTTCTTTGCCTCAGCACTATGCCATTCTGAGGCTAGACCCAATATGAGCTCTTCAGCTTTGTCTGGGGATGTGGTGTCGTAGGTGCCTTTTATATTTCAGAGATATTCAATGTTCATTGGATCCCACTGGGGTTCAAGGCAATCCACCCCATCTCCTCCTTCTAGGGGAGAGCCCCCAGGGGACTTTGATTTACTATGCACCAGCTATGAACAGCCCTGGGACCAAGGCAGGTATCTGTCCGGGGCTCCCCAAGGGAGGACAGGAGCCATCGTGGGGATGAGATGTGGAGGGTGCCCCTGGGTTGTCTGTCGCCCAGCTCATGCTGGAGATGGGACACGTTTGGCTGCCTGGGGGCAAGGGAGCAAATCATACCTTGTGCAAGGGACGCTGAACTCTGGCAGGCTTTTACTCATTTCTCTTGCCCTTTTCTCCTTCCCTATAGGCTCCATACCTAGCCCCTCACCCATCTTCTCACCTGTTCCCTCATCTGTCTCCTCCTGTCCCCTCCCCCTCTTACCTGTCCCTTCACGTGTCTCTTCACCCCGGCCCACTTCACCTGTGCTCTCCCCTCACCTCCATTGTCATCTCACCCCCACCTCCCTTGTCCCCTCACTCCCACCTCCTCGTCCCCCCATTCCTTCCTTCACACCTCAAGCTTCCTATCCTATGATCTCAATTTATCCCCCACCCCCAGCCTAGCTGCCAGTCAGGTGGAGCAGCCCTTCCCAAAGCAAACTTTACACAAGGAGACGTTGCCCTGGGCCCTTCCTGACATTTAAGGCAGTTCATTATCTAAACTAGTTTGCATATGTTTCTGCTCAGCCCTTGGGCAGCCCAACCCAGGTGATTCCTCCCCTCCCTGGCATCTGGGTCAGAGCCAGAGTTTCTACCCATATAGAATCCCCAACTCCATTTCTCTGAACAGCCTCTCGTGGACACTTGATGGGAGTCTGGGAAAGGAGCTGACTTGACTGTCCTTCCTCTGTTTTCCTTAGGCCAGAGGGAGGGAGAGTTTCCTTCTTCCTCCTGTGACCTCCCCTCTCCTGCTCTCCATGGGCTCAAATTTCCCCCCTTCCCAGGGAAACTGTTGCCAGGAGCTGTATGGGTCTATGGTGAAAAAGCTCCCACAGCACTGGAGAATGTAGGATCTAGGTTATCTATCTGGTCCCACCCCATCCCACGCCATCCCACCCCATCTTAGCTCTGTTCTGCTTGGCCCCAGAAGGCAGAGCTAGGAGAAGTTGAAAGTTAAGGAAAAGCAGATTACTGGCCTCTGTAAAGAAAAACTTGGTAACTATTAGAGCTGTCCTTCTCGGGCTTGCTGCAGAGGGGATTCCTGTTCAGGTATTGGTGTTCAATCATGTCATTCATGTCTGGCTGTTTGTGAGCCCATTGGGGGGTTTTCTTGGCTAAGATACTGCTTGCCATTTCCTTCTCCAGCTCATCTTACAGATAAGGAAACCGAGGCAAACAGAGTGGAGTGACTCATCCCGGGTCACACAGCTAGGAAGTGTCTGGGGCTGGATCTGAACTCAGGTAGTCATTTTCCTGACTCCAGGGCCAGCGCTCTATCCACTGCTCCACCTAGCAGTCCCTACCTGTTCAGATACGGGTTAAACTATACAAGTCCTGAGGTCCCTTCAACTCTGGAATTCTATGATCTGTGATCCGTGTTATTCCATGGCATGCCAGGCCATCCCGTTTCATCTCGTCCCCTCCCATAATATTCCATTGATAGGTCTCCTCTTTTCTCTTCTACTTCCACAATGACTAAACCCTAGTTCAGTCCTTCCCCGTCTCTTCTTCAGCCGTTTCCCCCTACTTCCCTCTTTCAGCTCCTCCCATTGGGGTGAATGATCTGGGGTGGGGGTGGGAGCGAGGGTATGAGTCTAGAAGCCGGAAGAAGAATAGAGATTTGGAGATAATGGAAATCATACCAAATTTGAGTCGCAGGATTTGGGTTCAAATCCTGACGTTGCCATTTACTACTTGTGTCACCGTGGGAAAGTGATGTCACCTTTATGGGCTTCCAGTTCTCATCTTTAAAATTGCAGGGGTTGGACTAGATGGCCCCTGAGGTTTCTTCTGGCCCTGGATCTGTAATCTTAATTCATGAGGGAGTCTGGTACAGTGTAAACAATTCAAGATCCGGAGACAGAGGCCCCCGAGTTTGAAGACTGCCTCCGTTACTTACTGTAGTGCTTTGGGGCCCCTGGCTAGTGAGTGAAACTCTGGAGCACAGTTCTTTATCTGGGGGAAACAAGTGTGTGTGTGTGTGTGTGCGCGCGCGCGCACGCGCGTGTGTGATGGCTCAGCTAGTCTCTATGTAGGCCACAGAACAACTCCCTCTACATCTCTACCTCTTGAAGTTCTCCCCTCCTTCAAGGCCCAGCTCAGATAGGACTTCCTCTGTAGAGCCCTCTCTGATCCTCCTGACTAGAGGAGATCCTTTCCTGCCCAATCTTTTCCCCATGGCCCTCTAACTTTCTTCTTCATTTTCCTCATATTAATTCATTTTTAAATCAAACTTGTTGTGTAGCTGACTCATTCTCTCCCCCCACCCCATTAACTTATAAACTTCTCTAGGGCAGAGGTTGTGTGTCCTTTTTCCATCTTTTGCTCTCCCCCATGGCCTAACAAGGGTGCCTCAAATAATCAGTCTTTGGTGCATTAAACCCAACCCTAGACAATAACCATTCCATCCTCACTTCAGGGAAGTCTCCCACAATCAGTTTTCTCATCCTCTTCCTTGTCAGTCACCTCAGGGATCTATTATTCCACGGGAGAGAGGCCTCCTTCCCCAGAAGTAGCTCCTAACTCCTCTATGCCTTCAGAGACAGACTTTGCCTCTCTGATTCTGATCCAGTCTTCTGGGGACGAGCCCCTCTGAATCTAGCTAGCCTGGTCCTTGGATGACAAGACACATGTGTCACCAGACCCCTCCTCAAAGCTCGACTGCCCTGATGCAGCCTTCACAAACTCGGGTCAGAGACACATCAAGATGAGACATTGGAATGGGCTTTGGTAGAAGAAAAATAGTAAAATGGGCAGCTAGGTGGCACAGTGCTGGGACTGGAGTCAGGAAGACTCATCTTTCTGAGTTCAAATCTGGCCTCAGATACTCACTAACTGTGTCACCCTGGGCAAGTCACTAAACCCTCTTTGACTCAGTTTCCTTATTTGTAAAATGAGCTGGAGAAGGACATGGCAAACCGCTCCAGTGTCTTTGCCAAGACAACCCCAAATGGGGTTGTGAAGAGTCAGGCGTGACTGAAAAACAACTAAACGAATGATTCCCCATGTGTAAAATGAGGGAGTTGGAGTAGGCTTCTTCCAGTTCTACGTCTATGATCCTTTGACCTCCACCAAAGCTGAGATTCTATGATTCCTTCATTTGATACTCATAAAACCCTTTTGGAGGTGGCTAGGGAAGAGCAGCTTCTCAGCAGAGTTGAGACTCGAGCATAACTCTCCCCCTAGACCTTGGGGCCATGAAGCCCTGTGCTTTCTTTCTTTTCTTAGCTTAATTCCTAGAAGAAGCTGTCTACACTTACTGCTTCCCCTTCTCCATTCAGTCACTCCTCATCCTTCAATAGATTTCCTAGATTTGCAATTTGCCTTCTGAACTCCCCACTCAGTTGAAACTTCCCTCTCCCAAATCACCAAAGATCTCTTGTTGGCCAAATCTGATGGACTCAGTCCTCATTGTTTTCAGGCAATCTGCTCCACCGGACACCCTGGACCACCATCCCATCCTCAATATGCTCTCTTCTCTGAAGTTTTATGGTACTATTCTCCAATCAATTGTCAGAGGTTATTTTGATCTCCACAATATCTCTCACATCTATTTGTTCCTTACCACTCAGGCACCAAGTTGTATCTGACTCTTTGTGACCCCATTTGGGATTTCCTACGTCCTAACCAGGGGTGGGGAACCTGCAGCCTTGAGACCACGCGTGGCCTCGAGACCACAGGTTCCTCAACCCTGTGCCCTGCTACCCTTCTGTTTGATTGCCCTCAGTCAATGATCTCATCGGTCCCATTGGTTTAATTGTGATCTGTATGCTAGTGACTCCCATTCCTGGATCTCTGGTCCCAATTCACCCTGAGTTGAATCAATACTGGCAATGCTGCTTCAACTATTGCCTGTTGTACTGGATATCTGAGAGATAATCTAAAACTCAGCATGTCAGAAACAGACCCCAACACCCTTCCAAACTTCCCTATTTCTGTTGAAGTTCTTCCACCATTCTTCCAGTCTCCAAGGTGCACAATCTCAGCATCATCCTCAACTCCTCGCTCTCTCTCACTTCATGTACATGCTCATCCGCCAAGTCTGGCCATTCCCCTCCACATCTCTTGCACCTGCCATCGTCTCTCTACTCACACAGCTACCACTTTAGTTCAGACCCTTGCCACCTCTCAACTAAATGATTGCCATGGCCTCCCAGTTGTTCTTCCTGCCTCAAGTCCATCCTCCACATGTCTGCCAAAGTGATTTTCCATACGGGCAGATCTGTCCATGGTATTCTTCTACTCAATAATCTTCCATGGCTCCCTGTTATCACTCTAAATATGAACTCCTCTGCTGAGATTTAAAAACCCTTGACAACTTTGCCTCAACCTACCTTTCCAGACTCATTGGATATATTCCACTTCCCACACTCTTGCTGTTCAATCATTTTTCAGTTGTGTCTAACTCTTTGTGATGCCACCTAGTATTTTCTTGGCAAAGATACTGGAATGGTTTGCAATTTCCTATCCAGCTCATTTTACAAATGAAGAAACTGAGGCAAACAGGGTGAAGTGACTTGCCCAGGGTCACACAGCTAGTAAGTGTCTGAGGCCAGATTTGAACCTAGGAAGAGGAGTTTTCCTGACTCCAGGCCTAGCACTTTATTTACCACACCACCTAGCTGCCCTATGCATAGGGAAACTGAGGCCCAAATTAATTGATTTTTCCCAAAGGTAGTAAGTGGAGGAGAAAGATTTTGAACTCAGATCTTCCTGTTTCCAAGTCTAGCACTCTATGCTATCACATCTAAGAAGATATGAACTGTCATCTTTCTACTTGCTTTCCTAATAATGTGTGTGTATGTATATATATATATATATATATATATATAGAGAGAGAGAGAGAGAGAGAGAGAGAGAGCACTCTATAATCAACACTCCTAAATCAATACTCGTTTTGTTGTCGTTTAGTAGTTTCTCAGTCATATTCAGTTCTTTGTGGCCCCATTTGGGATTTTCTTGGCAAAGATACTGGAGTCACTTGCCATTTCCTTCTCCAGCTCATTTTACAGATGAGGAAACTGAGGCAGACAGGGTAAAGTGACTTCCCCAGAATCACTTAGCTAGGAAATGTCTGAGGCTGGACTTGAACTCAGGTCTTCCTGACTCCAGACCTGGCATTCTATCCATTGTGCTGCCTAGTTGCCTGTGGACATAACATGATACACGTATGTCATATACACATGTTGTATAACAAGCATATTGTATTATTCATATCATACAATATATTGTGTCATATAACAATTTACTATGTATTATATGCTTTATGTGTGTGTATCCTCATTGTCTCCCCTATTTGAATGAAAGCTCTTTATTTTATTCAATGCATTTTTATCCTGAGGACATATCACAATACCTGGCACATAGTAGGCTCTTACTGTGAGCCAGAGAGACATCTCATACATTCACACTTAAAGAAACAAGCTTTAAGTGAAACACAGACCTTGCCCTCATGGAGTTTACAGTTTGCCATTCATAGAGGGCCAAACACATGTGGAAATGCTTCCCTTCTTTCAATGTCCAGCCTAATAGTCACCTCTCCCCTGAAGCCTCTCCTGACTCTCCCTCCTCAAACCTTTCATGCCTCTATTTGACCTTTCCTTTGCCCTTAGGGTCCCAAAGACTCCTAGGATCACACATCTAGAGTGGGAAGGAAATTCAGAGGCCATCTCCTTCAACCTTTTTGTTTTTAGAGATAAGGAAACTGGAGTCCGGAAAAGTTGAGTGATTTGTCCAAGGTCACAAGGTCAGAGGAAGGACTTAAATCCAGATCCTCTGGAACTCAAGCCAGCGCTTGCTCCACTGTACCAGACTTAAAATATTCTAACTTTTATATTTGTCTTCCATGCATGTGTCTAACCCTTCTTCCCCAATTTGACTAGGTGGCAAGCTCCCTGACAGCAAGGATTTTGCTGCCCAGGGCATTACTCAGAGTGGGCGCTTATTAAATATTTATTCCCTTAAACTGGACTGAGATGAGCAACTGAATTGAAATCAACATCATTTGTATATAACCATAACAAAACCCAGGAGGAAATAGTATATATGGAAGTCCATTATTTAAAATACAAAAATGTACAAAAATCAGCCTACTGAGGCACACTCAAGACCTGTATAAATGCAACTACAAAATGCTACTTAAAGAATTAATGACAAATAGAAGAAAGGGTATTCAGTGTTCATG
The DNA here is from genome assembly GCF_011100635.1 of Trichosurus vulpecula. Classification (NCBI taxonomy): domain Eukaryota; kingdom Metazoa; phylum Chordata; class Mammalia; order Diprotodontia; family Phalangeridae; genus Trichosurus; species Trichosurus vulpecula. Next base: position 272,245,379 of record NC_050579.1, on the reverse strand, counting down.
GTTAGGCTGTGCCATAATAATAAAAATAGAAATTAAATTAATTTACAGACTTAGTAGTGAGAAGATCTCTGGACTTGGAGTCAAGAAGGCCTAGTATCAGATCCAAGACAGCTACTAGCGCTATGACCCTAGACAGGTCATCCTCTGTGCCCCATTTGTAAAACATGGTAAACAATTAATAAATGCTTATTGCTAGATTAACTGACTGGCTGTGGAATGAGGGCTAAATGGCCTCTCAGGTTGTTCCCACTTCTAAGTCTATGAATCTAGAAACTCTGAAGGGGACATTTCATGGAGCTAGACAAAATAGCAAAATTCTTTTGGTGAAACAAAAGTTCAGAATCTCAATGATGGGGGAAAAGTAGGAATGGAGGGACAGAACATAATCGAATTGCATCCCTGTGAACAAATGTATACGGTATTGACAACCTGTTATATGCTGTGTTAGCCCCATGGTTTCCCCAGCCCAGCCCAGGATTCTGTCTTTGACAGGAGTTTAGCCTCACAAATTAGAGATGGCCTTCAGATCCTCCTGACTTTCTCAAATGACCCACAGGTTAGGAATGAACATGGATCTGTCACCTGAGAATTGATCTAAAGCTTTATTCAAGCTCTTGGGGTTTTCAGACAGTGCTATCTCTCCAGCACCGAAGCAGCAACAGACAATTTACCTAGGGTGGAACATCCAGGGGCTCCATTGAGGGGCTCGTGAAATTTTCTCTTCATAAATCTGCACATTTTTGAAGCCAGAAATTTTATTCCAGGCACAGATTAAGTCCTATATAGTCCAGTGAAGGTTATGGTGATCAGAAACATACAGGAGAGGCAGAATTCCCAAACCCAGGGCGTACAGATACTGCCTATTAGAGCAGGTGATGAATTCCATAAGTTACTTGATCCACTAGATGACGGAGGACTTCCTTTTATTGGTCCTAAAGGGGTCTATTTCAAGATTTAGGAAGCTCCCCTTACTTCCAATAACACCAATAATATCTAGCATTTCCATTAACCCCATTTTACAGATGAGGAAACTGAGGCACAAAGTCTAAGTGACTTGCTCAGGGTCACACAGATAACAACAGGATTTGAACTTGAGTCTTCCTGAGCCCATGTCCAGTGCTCTAACCACTGCGTGGCCTAGCTTTAGCATTTCGGGATCAGGTCCCTGTATCTCCCATCCCCCAAACATGCTTTTGATGATGTTTCAGATTTTGATTAGCCAACAAGTGTGTTTTGAGCACCTCTTGTGCACCCAGCTCTGTTCCAGGTGCTATGAGATACTCAGAGAAACACAAAACATGGTCTTTAACCTGAAGAAGCTTACAGCCTCTCTGGGGGAGCAAGATGCGCAAAGACGAATCACAGATAAATACAGTTAATGCTGGGTTGTGTGGTACAGACTAGTTCCTGGTAGTTACCCCCTGTGGAATATGGCACCACTTAAGGGTATCGATGGGACAGCTAGGTGGTGCCTTGGTGCCTAGAGCGCCGGGCCTGAAGGCAGGAAGACTCATCTTCCTGAGTTCAAATTTGGCCTCAGACACTTACTAGCTGTGTGACCCTGGGCAAGTCACTTCTCCCTGTTGGCCTCAGTTCCCTCATCTGACAAATGAGCTGGAGAAGGAAATGGCAAACCACTCCAGTAATTTTGCCAAGAAAACCCCCAATGGAGACACAGAGAGTCAGACACGACTGAAATGATGAACAAGAAGTGCATTGATATAACCCTCCAGGGAAGCAATTCACGTGGGCTGGAAGAGTCAAGGAAGGCTTCACGGAATCATAGACTCACAGAACATCGGAACTGGAATGCACGTTAGGGGGCCATCTCATCCCATAGCATGGTCATCCAGTCATCTCTTGGAGACCTCCAGTGATGAGGAGCTCCCCACCTCCTGAGGTGCCCCCTTTAGGGAGTACATGGGGCTTGAGCTGGGCCTTAAGGATGTGGAGAGGAAATTAAAAGCAAACAGCATGGACAGGACTTGAGCAAAAGCCTGCTGACCACATTGCTCATGCAATGTCAAGGGCAGGGAAGAGGCAATTTGATTTGAGGCTACAGATTGCGATATAGTGAGTGAGAAGTTTAGATAGCTAGGTTGGCATCGGGTTGTGAATGCCAGGCGAGAGGAGTTTGAATTTAGAAGGGAGTTATGCGCAGTGGAAACCATGTTAGGTTTGGAGCTGGTGGCCCTGAGTTTGAACTTTCCTTCTGCCATTGACCATCTACGGTACTTTGGATAAGTCACTTAATCTCTCCGGGTCTCTGTTTCCTCATCTGTAAAATGAGGGCACTGGACTAGCTGACCTCTAAAATCCTTCCCGGCTTAAAATCTATAGTCTTGTGAACTAGGGACGGTGAGCACAAGCCCAGAGAGGCGGGGAGAGGCTTGGCGGAAGAAGCGCTCATTTGTTTTGTGTTCACTATGTGCCAGGCTTGATTTAAAGAAAACTAGCATGGCCCTACCTCCCAACCATCTCGGACTGCACCCTGCTTCTGATAGGTGAGCTTTCACCTGATCCTTCTGGGAGATCAGACCTCTGGGACACTTCCTGGGCATATCCTCACCATGTCCTGCCCCAGCAGATACCTTCCTACTTCCTTACCCTCTTTCCCAGCCCTCCTTTACGTGTCATCTTTCTCCAATTGAATGTGAGCTCTTTGAGGGCAGGGGCTGTCTGTCTAGCTTGATTATATTTGTATCGTTAGCACTTAGCACAGTGCCTGGCATGTGGCAAACACTTAATAAAAGCTTTATCCATCCATCCATCTATCTATCTATCTATCTATCTATCTATCTATCTATCTATCTATCTATCTATCTATCTATCTATCTATCCATCCATTTTTCTATCTATCTATTTTTCTATCTATTCATCTATCTTTCTATTTTTCTACCTATTTTTCTATCTACCCATCTATCTATCTATCTTTCTATCTATCTACTTTTCTGTCTATCTATCCATCTATTTTTCTATCTATCCATCCATCCACTCATTCTATCTATCTATCTATCTATCTATCTATCTATCTATCTATATCAGTCTATCTATTCATCCATTTTTCTATCTATTCATTTATCTATCTTTCTATCAGTCTATCTATCATCTATCTATCTATCTTTCTATTTTTCTACCTATTTTTCTATCTATCTATATCTGTCTATCAGTCTGTCTATCTATCTATCTTTCTATTTTTTTTTTTTTTTTTTTTTTTGTTTTTGGCAGGGCAATCGGGGTTAAGTGACTTGCCCAAGGTCACACAGCTAGTACATGTGTGAAGTGTCTGAGGCCGGATTTGAACTCAGGTCCTCCTGACTCCAGGGCCGGTGCTCTACTCACTGCGCCACCTAGCTGCCCCGTTATCTTTCTATTTTTATATCTATCTATCCATCTATTTTTCTGTCTATTCATTTATCTATCAGCCTATCTATCATCTATCCATCTATCTTTCTGTTTTTCTACCTATTTTTCTATCTACCCATCTATCTATCTATCTATCTATCTATCTTTCTATCTATCTATCTACTTTTCTGTCTATCTATCCATTTTTCTATCTATCCATCCATCCACTCATTCTATCTATCTATCTATCTATCTATCTATCTATCTATCTATCTATCTATATCAGTCTATCTATCTATCCATCTATTTTTCTATCTATTCATTTATCTATCTATCTTTCTATCAGTCTATCTATCATCTATCTATCTATCTTTCTATTTTTCTACCTATTTTTCTATCTATCTATATCTATCAGTCTGTCTGTCTATCTCTCTATTTTTATATCTATCTATCCATCTATTTTTCTGTCTATCTATTCATTTATCTATCAGTCTATCTATCATCTATCCATCTATCTTTCTGTTTTTCTACCTATTTTTCTATCTACCCATCTATCTATCTATCTATCTATCTATCTATCTTTCTATCTATCTATCTACTTTTCTGTCTATCTATCCATCTATTTTTCTATCTATCCATCCATCCACTCATTCTATCTATCTATCTATCTATATCAGTCTATCTATCTATCCATCTATTTTTCTATCTATTCATTTATCTATCAGTCTATCTATCATCTATCCATCTATCTTTCTGTTTTTCTACCTATTTTCTATCTATCTATCTATCATCTTTCTGTCCATCCGCCTGCCTGTCTGTCCATTCCTCTGTCTAACAAATAATGCTGTCTAAAAATGGAATGAGCTCCTCTAGGAGGCGGTCGTTTCCCTTTCGTTGTTGTTATTGTTCAATTGTGCCCGACTCTTCGTGACTCCATTTGGAGTTGTCTTGGCAAAGATGCTGGAAGGGTTTGCCATTTCCTTCTCCAGCAAACAGGATGAAGTGACTTGCCCAGGGTCACATAGCTAGTAAGTGTCTGAGGCCAGACTTGAACTCAGGAAGATAAGTCTTTCTGACTTCGGGCCTGGCCCTTTAACCACTGATCCACTGAGCTGCTCATTCATTAGAAATCTTTTAAATAAAGACTGGATAACTATTTGTCAGGAACATTGTAGAAGAGATTATTGTCGAGGTGTTTGTTGGACTAGGTGGCCTTTGGGGATCCTTCCAGCTCTAAAACTATGTAATTGATAGAGTCTTTGAATGTTGGGATCATCCAAAGCCCTCATTTAAAAGATGCAGAAACGGAGACACACAAAGGAGAAATGACTACTTGAGGGCACACAGGAAGTAAGTGTTTGACATAGTAAGAAACAGGGACCGCTTGGTCATTGTAAACTTTGGCCATGTATGTTCTCAGCTTTCCTCCTTCCAGTCTAAAGATTCTCTGGGAATCTTTTCTGAATACTGAGGGAGAGAGAGGAGAAGAGCAGGGATAGGAGTTGAGAGAAACTGGGGAAAAGAAAGGGAAAGATCTGTCATTTGGGGAAAGAACCCATCAGCCTTGAAAGAAACTGTGCCAAATGCCTTTTCAATGACCATGGACCCTAACTCCATGGTTTGGAGGCTGAGTGGTCTTTCCTAATGCCCTCCTCCTTCTGGTAAGGATGGGGGCTGGATTAAGGTGATTGAAATAGCCCCACATGGAAACAGCTGATAGACCAGCCCTGAAGCTCCGTCTGGGATTGTGGATGGGACGGAAAGGCTCCAACTGCTGGTCCCTTTTCTCTGCAAAGTATTGCATGTATTTATTGTGTATATGCATGTGTACACACACACACACATTACTACGTGTATGGACCTGTGAATATGTACGTAGACATGTGTGTGCATATGCACGTGTGTAGACCGTAACTGTGGGTGTGCATTCATGCATGTATGTATGTTGTTTTCTCTTATAGAATGCAAGCTCTGTGAAGGCAAGGACAGACTTACTATTGTCTTTGTAGCCTTGGCACAGTGCCTTATGTACAATGAGCAATTAGATTCATTGATTGTCAATGTGGGAGACTAGGAATGAGGAGAGTGGGTCATTGAGATGGTCAGTGGAGGTGGTGAATCACAAAAAGTCAAAGCCTTGCCTTTTCTGTATTTTTATTTTATATTTTATTTGTATTTTTATATTTTGTATTTTTCTACATTTCATATGTATATTTTAAAAGCTTTTACAAAGGGACATTTATTTCAAAGGTATAGTAAGAACACACACTCACACCCCCATACACACACCCCAACATCTGGGTGAGGCAATAGTCTCTCCTACTCCATTTAGTTTTCTGGGAGGGAATAGGTTCGAAACCTTCCTGCATAGGCTTGGTCCTCCCAAGTTGGTGTCCAGATGCAGCATGACTGCCACACGTGCCCAGCTACTGCTGGGTGGTGTTCTAAGGTTACTCCTTGCTCCTTGGAACATTGATGCTGCTGAGGTTCCAGAGCCCAGACTCAGAGCACCCTCCTGGCCTTCTGAAGTGAAAAGGCTTGGAAGGCTCAGGTCCTTTCACCAAGAACATGAAAAGGCAAAGATGAAGGCCCTTTCACTAGGCTGTCGGCCTCTCTCCTTGCAGCGTGGTCTGAGTGAACGAGAGAAAAGAGCCCAGGATCCCACATAGACTCACAGAATACCGGCACAGAGAGGCACCTAAGAGGTCACTTAGTTCAATCCTCTCAGTGTATAGATGGGGAAACTGAGGCCTGGAAAGGGGAAGTGACTTTCTTCAAGTCATATTGAGGGAAAACGATATCATTCTGTTATTACCAATCTCCTGGCTCCGCACAGAGGGTGTGGACAAGGCAAGACTGCTATGACAGCTTGTGTTTTTGTACCACTTAAAAAAGATTCCTCACAACAACCCTGTGAGTTAGCTGGTAGAAATGTCATTTATGCTCGTTTTACAGGAAAATAGGACACCCAGTGAGGTCGAATGAATTGCCCTTAGCTCTACAGCCAATGAGTGTTGGAAATAGGCCTGAACCTAGGTCTGCACACCAAGTCCAATGTTGGCTTCGCTGTGCTGTATTATGCTACGCTGTATTACATTACTTTACATTACATTACATTCTATTGTACTGTACTGTATTATATTACATTACGTTATGTTACATCGTGTTGTGCTATGCTGTGCTACGCTGTGTTATCATATCACTTCGCATCACATCATATTGTATCATATTATCTTAACGGGGCAGCTCAGTGGTACAGTGAATAGAGAGCTGAGCCTGGAGTCAGAATAAACCTGAGTTCAAATCCAAGCTCAGACACTAGCCACGTGACCCTGGGCAAATCACGTGCTTGCACATACCTGGTAGGGTTGCTGTGAGGACCAAATAAGATGATATTCGTAAAGTGCTTAGCACGCTGCCCGGCACACAGTAGGTGCTGTGTAAATGTTAGCTACTATGATTCTTATTAATGGCATCCTCCAACTCCTTCATTTCCCACCTCTGCCACTATCAGCCTCCTCTGGTTTTCCCATTTCCCTTCATATTCCCATTCTCTATATCCCTCCATCTTCTGAGCATTAGGGATGTAGACCTGCTCCCTGAGCTAAACTTTCTTATCAACAGAATTGTGAAGAACTAGAGAGATGTGTAGAGCGAAGTTGGTTAGGGGTTGGAAAAGAGAAAAAGCCAAAGAGAAGAGGGTTGGACAATGTCAGCTGACAGAGGAGAGCTGGATAGAGAAAACTGCATCTCTACTCCCATAAAGGTCACTCCTCCTGGACCACCCCTTCCTCCTCCTCCTTTCAAAAATATCTTTCTTTTATCAGGAATAGGAGATATGGTCTGATATGAGCATAAGGGAGTGGTACAAGGGAGATGACAAGCGGGGAAATCTCAGTCCCACGGGAAGTAGAGAATTTAGATGAAAAAATAGTCGGGTCATTCAGGTGGAATCCCACTTAGGCCAAAGAGGGATGAAAAGAAATCAATGGGAGTCATTCCCGAATTGATAAATGGTCAAAGGATATAAACAGGCAACTTTCAGACAAACAAATCAAAGCTATCTATACTCATATAACAATGCTCTAAATCACTATTGATCAGAGAAATGCAAATTAAAACCACTCCAGGGTACTACCTCCCACCTATCAGATTGGCTAATATGAGAAAAAAGGAAAATGTTAAATGTTGGAGGGGATGTGGGAAAACAAAGACATTAATGCACTGTTGGTAGAGCTGTGAACCGATCCAACCATTCTGGAGACTAACGTGGAAGTATTCCCAGAGGGATATAAAACTGTGCATACCCTTTGACCCAGGAATACCATGGCTAGGCCTCTATCCCAAAGACATAAAACAGGGAAAAGAACCTATTCATACAAAAATATTTATAGTAGCTCTTTTTGTGTTGGCTAAGAACTGGAAATCAAAGGGATGCCCATCCGTTGGGGAATGGCTAAACAAGCTGTGGCATTTGATTGTAATGGAATATTCCTGTGCTATAAGAAATGACAAGCAGGATGGTTTCAGAAAAACCTGGGAAGACTTACATGAACTGATGCTGAGTGAAGTGAACAGAACCAGGAGAACATTGTCCATAGTAACAGCCATATTGTACAACGAAGAATTGTGAATGACTTAGCCATTCTCAGCAATACAATGATCCAAGACAGTCCCAAAGGACTGATGATGAAGCATACTCTCTGCCTCAAGAGAAAGAATCGATATTGATTGAATACAGCCTGAAGCAGGCTATTTTTCACAGTTTGATTTCACTTATTCTTTTATTTGAGTCTTCTTGTACAAAATGATTGATATGCATGTGTTTTACATAATTGCCCATGTAATATGTATATCCGATTGCTTACTGTCTCAGGGAGGAGAGAGGGGAGGAAGAGAGGGATAGTATTTGGAACTCAAAATTTTAAATAAAATTATAAAAAAGACAAGGAAAAGAAATTGATGGAGATGAGAGACACAGACAGTGAAGATGGAGAGAGATAAAAGGAGGGACAAAGAGAGAGAGAGGAGAGAAAATGAGAGAGAGGATACAGAGAAAGAGAAGGGGGGAGGGGTGGGGGAGATAAGAAGGGAGTGAGGATGGAAATAGTGAGAGAGAGAGATAAAGATAGGAGAGATGGAGACAGAACCAGAAAGGGAAGGAAGAGAAAGAGAGGAGAGAAGGAGGAAGAGGAGGAGGAGAGGGAGAGAGAAAGAAAGAGAAAGAGAGAGAGATTGAGAGAGAGAAAAAGATTGAGAGAGAGAGAAGAAAGAAGAAGAAGAAGAGAGAGAGAGGAGAGAGAGAGGAAAGTAGGAAGAAAGAGAAAGAAGGAAAAAAGAAAAAGAGGAGAAAGAGATAGGAGGGGAAAGAGGAGAAAGAAGAGGAATGAAAAGGAAAGTAATGAGAGAGATAAAGAGAAAAGAAAGAAGAGAAAGAGATAGAAAGAGGAGAGAGAAGAAGGAGAGAGATGAGAGATAGAAGGAGAAGAGGAAGGATGGGGGAGAAAGGAAATGAGAAGGAAAGTAGTGAAAGAGATAAAGAGATTCAGAAAGAAGAGAAAGAGGAGGGAGAAGAAGGGGGAGAGAATTTAGTGTATAGAAAAGCAGAAGAGATGAGGTGACAGGAAGAAGAGAGAAAACAGGAGGATAGGATGAGGCGATAGGAACAAAATCCTGGGAAGCTGAAAAGGCTTCACCCCTAACAAGAACCCTAACAATCCAGGGCCTAAATCTCCCACTGATCTTGGGCCCCAACCCTGCAGCTCTCTCCAAGGTTCTGGCCCTCTGACCAGGAAACAGTCTCAAGCCAGGCTACTCTCTCAGCCCAGGAGTACATGAGCTTCCACCTGTTTGCCAAACCCTAAGTCTTTGCCTATTCCCCAGCTGAGTCCTAACCCATGAAAGAAGAGATAAACAACCCAGAGTAAAGAGTTCTGGAGGAAGAGTCCTAAGGAAGCCTCCTAACTTAGAGTCTCATTATCTCAGAGCTGGAAGACATTTCAGAGGTCAGCTAGTCCGTTTCTAACCAAGGTCCTCTCTGTAATATTCCTGAGAAGTGGTCATCCAGATTTGAATCCCAGTAGTCGTGGACCCCTTTGCCGGTCTGTTGAAGCTTCTGAAGCCCTTCTCAGAATTCTGCTTTTAAATGCATAAAATAAAATACATAGGATGACAAAGGAAACCAATTCCACTGAAATACAGTTATCAAACTTTTTTTTTTTAAGTTCAGGTTAAGAACCTCTGCTCCAACTGAAGGCATCTGGCGATGAGGAATGCATTATCTTTTATCTTAAGATGCATTACCATTTGAAGCAACTCTTTCCACTTTGGGATTGTTAGGAAGTTTCGTCTCATAATAAGATGTAATCTGTCTCCTTACCTCTGACTTCCTGGTGAAAAAAAGGATAGATTCAGAGATTCACAAAGCAATGTTCGCTGTGACCAAACACCTACTTTTGATCTGTGCCCTATTTCCTCTGCCCACCGCCCCATGATGAGCTGCAAGACTACCAGCAAGTTAGACAGATGGGGCTCTGGTGCCAGGTACAGATTCATCTTGGCTCTGCCTTTAGCCTGATCCTTGACCTTGGACAAGTCATTCCCCTCCTCCAGGCTTCCATCTCCCCATCTGTAAAATGAGAGAGTTGTACTAGCTAGAGGAAGGGTTCTTAACCTTTTTGGGTGTCACAGACTCCTCCTTTTGGCAGTCTAGTGAAGCCTAGGGATCCCTTCTCAGAATAATGCTTTTCAGTGTATAAAGTAAAAAACGTAGGATTACAACGGAAACTAGTGATATGCTTACCACTATATATGCAAATTAAATATAATATTTAAATATCTATTTATATAGCTTAAAACTGCACCGAGACGGGACACTTATTTAAAAAAAAAATAAATTCACAGACCCTAGGGATTAAGAATGCCTGGACGTTGGATGGTTAAGGTATCTTCCATTCTAATGCCATGTGATAATAATATTAACATGTAGTAATAATGATATTAGTAATGATCGTAATATGATCACAATGTCATGATCATAATGCCATCCTAATGCCGTGATCATAACGTGATCCTAATGCCATGATCACGTGATCCTAATGCCGTGATCATAACGTGATCCTAATGCCATGACATGATCATAATGCTATGATTGTATGGCACCACCTTCAGAATAAACTTTGGGGTGGGGTTGACTATGGCCTTGGGATTAGCACTAGGCCTGAGTTTAAGACCGAGACAAGATGGCTTAACCCCTATGCTCCGTACTCTGAAGCCCCATCTCATCTCTAGGATATGTATCTGGAATGGAGTGAGAGGGGCAGTAAACACTGAGCCTTTTGAACTCACAATACCCAGCTCTGGCAGCCTCTGGGCTTGGAGCCCTAGTTCAGCTTTATGGTGATTTCAGTCTCACTATGGCTGAATTTACAGGAGAATTGAAGGAAACACTGGCTGAGGAGATGAGGGTTATGATAGATGGAAATGGGGACAGGGGTGGATAGGGGGAACAGAGGGAAATGGGAGAAAGAGGTTGGAGGACACTGGGGAGACAGAATTGCTCGGGAGGGGGTAGCTTCATCAGGGAAAGAATGGGAGAAAGGAGACCTGATGGAATTTTGGTTCTTTCAGCCTTTTCCTTTCCTCACTAGGTGGGGTTAGGGGCTGGGGGAGGGACGGAGCCATTAGAGCTATTTAATCCTCTCTGTCCCCTGCTTCACCACTCTCTGGCCTCTGGCCACACCAGCTGTTACCAGAATCCCTTTGTCCAGAAGTGGAATGGGGGTGGCAAAGAGAAGCTGATCCCTCCTGGCCTGTAGCTTAATCCAGAGAAAATCAAGCAAAGTTTTGCAAAAGAAGGAGACATCACCCAGGGAGACAGAAGCTGTACCCAGGACCCAGCCCTTTGGCCCTAACAGAAGCTGACTGACCAGAAGCTAGCCTCGAGTTACCTTCCCTTCCTGGGGGTCAAGGAGAGCGGGGAGAGGGTTCTCACGGACTGCAGAGCAGGCAACAACTAGAAGTCGTCGTACGGCATCATGTAGTGGAAAGAAACCTGGATTTTGAGGCAGGAAACCTGGGATCAAATCTCAGCTTTGCTATTTACCACTCATAGAATATTGGAGAATTCACTTTACTCCCTCTGGGCCTCAGTGTCTTCATTTGTAAAATGAAAGGTTTGAGGCAAGTAGGTGGCATAGTGTGGCATGCTGGAGTCAGGATGGCCTGAGTTCAAATCCTACCTCAGCTACTTACTATCTGTGTGACCATGGCCAAATCACTTAACCTCATTGTGCCTCTTTAAATTGGGGATCGTAATTAATGGCACCAAATTAACAGGGTTGTTGTGAAGACAAAATGAGATTGTGTGTGTGTGTATAGACACACACACACACACACACACACACACATCTTTGCAAACCTCATAGCCCTCCGTAAACATTAACTATAACTATTCATCTCTAATCGCTGACATCCTGTGCTAAATGATCCTTGGTGTTTCTTAATCATCTGCTCTGGTCCCGGCATCAGGCAGGGCCTGGTACGGGGAAGCAAACATGCAATGTATTCCCTCCCAGCAGCTACGAGTGAACGGAGGAACGGGCGCTTCAAAGCTCACACGTAAACTAGATGGTTACTGACAACGAGAGGTTTATTAAGCGCTCAAGTAGCCGGCTTCTATCTAGCGCTTCAAGGTTTACGAAGCGCTTTACAACCCATGTGAGGTGGGTGATGTTATTATCCCTGTTTTTATAGACGAGGAAACCGAGGCAGGGGTTAAGAGACCTAGCCAGGGTTTATACAGCAAATGAGCGTCTGAGACTGGACTTGCCTTCAGGCCTTCTTGAGTCTAGGCACCCAGCTGCTCCATAGATGATATCCGTAGACAGGAAGGCAGGCCTGGCTATCTAGTCCAGGCTGAATCGCGCATTAGTCTCTCAGCGCTATAATCTTAGCTCAGAGGGAACGCTTGGGGAGGTTGGGTGCTCAGGGGAAGCTCCATGGAGGAGGTGGGACAGGAACTAGAATTACTCAGTCCGTCACCAAGCATTTATGTCAGTAATAACAGGGGACATCTATATAGGGCTTACCAGGCCCCAGGCACTGAGCTAAGCGCTTTACAGTTACTATTTCATTAGGACCCCCCAATAACCCTGGGAGGTGTGTATCACGGTGAGAGGATCCCAGGCAGATCTGGCCGGTGGTGAGGAGCAAGAGAGAAGGGACCAACATAAGCGAGAGAAGAAACGGGTACAATGTGTAGGGGACACTAGGGAGCTGGTCTGATTAAACTGTGTTGGGGAGATGTGGTGAGACAAGGTTTGAGGGGTAAGTTAGTTTATTGCCGGGAGGGCCTTGAATGCAATGGGGAGTCCTTGAAGGTTTTTGAGCAGGGGAGTGACATTCGGTCAGGGTTTTAGAAAAATCATCGTGGCAGTGCTGGGTGCATTGGAGAAGGAAGCAAGTCAAGGCCAGCTACTTTTAGGGATTTCTATAGGGCCGAAGTTCCACTGATCTCCAAGGGGCTTGTGGGTGGATTTCAGAGAGATATGTAAACTTAGGTGGGAAAAAAGTCTCATCTTTATTTTCACTACTTGAAATTTGGCATTTCCTCTATATTTAAAAACATTTTTTTTTCTGATAAGGGATCCATAGGCTTCACCAGACTATCAAAGGGGTCCCTGATCCCCCCAAAGCTAAGAATTTCTGTTGTAGGATCTTACAAAAATATGATCGTGGAATCACCAAAGTGAGAGCCGGGTGGGACCTCAACATCTTCCACTGTTACTCCTTCGTTTAGTAGGGAGCTGAAGCCCAGAAAAGTTAAGGGATTTGCCCAAGATTACCTAGAGACAGGATTTGAACCCAAACCCTCCAGCTCCAAATACTGGTCTCTTTCTACCCTATCACAATGTCCAGCCCAGCCAGCTAAACCAAAGTAGAAACCCCAGAGCAAGATAACAGCAAATGGATTCATAGTTGTACGCAAGGACACATGGCCCTGTCCTCCAGTGCTGCCCATCTTCCTTGGCTAGTGAGCTTAGTGGGGACACCCAACTCTGCTGCCTGGGCAATGCAAGCCCTGACTCTTTTGGATTAAGCAAGCACAGGTTTCCCCCTCTCCTAAGGCGCTCCCCGCTCTCTCTGTGCAATGTTCCCCACCACCCTCCACCTTCTGTACAACCTTCAGACAATTGGGCCTTTTATGCAGCCTTAAGGTTAATGATTAACTTCTCTTTCACTTGGAAAATGTGACCCAAAAGGTAATCTTGGAGCTAGGATTAAGTCAGAGCTTTCTGGTCCTTTGGGTTATAGGTGTGTAGGCACGGGGAAAGGGGGGTCTTTTCTGCTCCCTATTTCCCAAAGTAGGCAAACTCTGCCACTCCCCAACCTATCCATCCTTCTGTTTCCCTAACGCCCAAGCCCAGTAGCCATCCCGGTGTCCTACACATGATTGATGCCAAGAACATAGCCACAGCACGAGGGGGAGTGAGCTCTGCTTCTTGGAAAAATCCTACTCTTCCTGTCAAGAAGCCTGGCAGGACTGGCAGTATGTGCCCTAATGCGGCAGAGATGGAGGGGAAAGATATGGCCAAATTGGAATACAAAGAGGAAAATGGGGGAGAATGGGGGACAGATTTGAGCAGCGTGGACCTTCGTGATTAATGGGGTACTGACTTGGGGTAGGGGGGAAGGGTATGGGCCCAGGAGGCAGGGAACAGAGGGCCGAGGAGAGCCAAGCTGTTAGAGCAGCCTGTCCGGAATACCTAGGTAAATAACTTCATCCCACAGCACACACGTGTGTTTGCCCAGAAGGATCTGAACTCACTCCAGACCTTCCCTCTGTCTCTCCACCACACCTGTCACACCCCACCCAATTCTGACCTTTCAGACCTTGTCACTTAAAGTAACCCAAGGAAGAGAGAGGCAGCCAAGGGAAACTTCTGTTTTGTCCCCTCTCCTTGTTATGACTAACAATCTCTAGAAAGCTAGATTCAACTTTCAAGCTGTATCTTTATTCTTCTGGTTCTGGCCTGAAGGTTGATGATAAAGAATCCACAGAATCGTAGAATGGCAGAATGTTGGGAAAGACCCTCAGCTGTCGTGGAGCCCGTCCTCATTGCTTTCCTGATTCATTCATTTGAGTTAAACATTGTCCTCTGTTTGCACCCTCTTTGAACCCTGGGTGGAGGAACGGGAGATTGAATTCTTAACTTTTTTGTGTGAATAAATGTATCAAAGGATCACAGATGTAGTGCTGTGTATTTAGAATAGTAATGAATCTTACGGGTCATCGAGTCCAACCCCATCCTCCATTTTACGTAGGGAGAGATGGAGGCCCAGAGAGATTAAGTTACTCACCCAGCTTCGGTAGGAGCCAGGCCTGGGCCTTCCAGTGTTCTGCCCCCTACACCGTGATGGAGGTAAGCAAGGAGATGAGCAACTGCCCTTCCAAGAAGATGGGCAGCTGAAGACCTTCCGTCTGGAAGAAGATGAAGAGAGATCAGGTTACTACTAAGAAGCCAACGATAAACTTTACTTATTTTACATGAGATGGCAGGAATTGTAGTGTTGGACTTGGAGTCAGGAAGACCTGAGTTCAAATCCTGCCTTAGACACTTAATAGCTTATCTCATTCATCTCGGCCTCAGTTTCCTCATCCGTAAAAGGGAGCCACTAGCATCTAAGCCTGTTGTAAGGATTAAATGAAGTAACGTAGACAAAGAAAGACCTTTGTGAATCGTAGGTCATCGTTATCAGATGAGGGTTCTGAGAGCCCCTAGAAGGAAGGAACAATGAGGAGCCCAGAAAGCTCTGTGTTGGGTTGTTCGTTTATTTCTGGAGTTCTCGAACTGATCTAGAGTCAAAAATCAATTTTTCAAATATTTATTAAGCTCCTACTGTGTACCAGCCCTGTGTGAAGACACAAAGGGAAAGCAGAAACGGTCCCTACCATCAAGGTGCTTACAGCAAGGATTCTACTCTCAGTTCTGCCATTAACTATCTGTGCAAATCACTCAACCTCCGCTGTAAAAGTGAAAAGGTCCGACTAAATTATCCCTAACATCTCAGGTGCTCAATCTCTGTGGTCCCTCCCAGGTCTAAATCCTATGATCTTCCTGTGCCTCTGCAATCCCACCATGAATATGTCTATCATACGAAAAGAAAGGAGTGGAGTCCAGCTTACCAAGCCCCCCAGCACACATGCAACAGCTGTCCGGACCCCCACAGCTCAAGCCTCTGCCTTGATAACGCATTCACAATTTTTAAAAGTTAAATGTTTTACCAAAAACTTACGTGGTCACTGCACAGATATAACTTAGGGAGGGGGGAGGTGAGAGAGGGAGGGAGAAATTTTGGAATTCAAAAAAATTTTTAGTTAATGTTAAAAATTGTCTTTATGTGTCATTGGGGAAAAAATTGTATATATATGTGTGTGTATACATATATACTTTATACACACACACATATATACATACACACACATGCATACACATATAGAGAACTTAGGTAACCTCACCCTTGACCCAGGCAAGTTTGACTGGAGCAGCAGTGGGGTTATACTTATTATTAACATCAGTAAAACCAACCAAATTGCTTGGTAGCCTTTGGACATGACTGGAAAAAACCAACCAAATGACTGAAACAAGAAGGCTTTCACCGTCTAAACAGATTTCTGCGCGTAAAGGGGCTACCAACTCGAGAGCCAGCCGCCCTCTCCCACGTCCATAACAAGGTTCTTTGTCCACTCGTTCTTAGTCGCTTTTTCTCTCCTGTGGATCATAGGATCCTAGAGGGAACTCGAGGCCATCCAAGCCAGCCTCTCACTTTACAGATGAGAAAACTGGGGCCCAGGAAAATTAAACTTTCCTAGTGAAATTGCAAATGCTACAAACCAGGGCTTGATTTACTGTTTTGTTGATTGTCTAGACTTGAGGAAGTGATGGAGATCATGCAGATTAATCTTAAATGCGTGCATCCTGGGTACATTGCCCTCCCCCAGAAAACCAGTTGTTAAATACGTGCGAGCACATCCCTACGTATGATACAATTAGAGGTCTGTTCTCTGTCTCGTTTCTGAGAACAGAATGAGAAGAAACAGGCAATGTCGCACAGAAAAGACTGAAGTTAGATTCTGAAGGCCCTTCCTCATCTGTGTATACATGTGCGGAGGCATGGTAGGATTGTTGTCAGTCCTTGGTTCTAGAAGAGGACCGATGACATCAGCCGGGCAATGTCTTGACTTGCCAGTGAGTCGGATTAAAGTGAGGCAGGGCCATGCAGTCATCAGCCTCGATCTCTGCTCCAGAGTCATCGGAGTCCAGCAGCCAGACACAGGCAGGCCAGGATGACTGGCCCAGGATGCAGGGGGAGACCTCAGCCTTTTCAAGCTAACGTTTTTCCCGGGTCTCAGTTTGTCTGAGGCAACACCCATGTAGTAGTTAAAGGCTAGGTGATAACTGAGGCAAAAGATGTCCCTACTTTGCCTTCACAGAAGACACAGTCAAGGAGGGGAAGACCCTCAGTTTCAGAACAGAAACAACTGCTATTTGCCCTCCAGTACTAGGCTAGGTCATTCAGGAAAGAGAGTTAGGCCCCCTTACTCTAGGGGCCTGCCTAGCCTAGAGGCAGAAGGATGGACTGTAATATTTCTGGATAGTATTTCCTGATTGAGTGAGGAGCAGAGAAATAAGACCAGAGGAGATGAGAGACTATAGGGCCGTGGATGTGAAACTGGAAGGGACCTTAGAGTTTCAACCCCTTCATTTTACAGACGCCAAAGAGGGATTTGCCCAAGGTCACCCAGGTAGTAAGGGGCAGAACTGGAATTCAAATCCACACCCTTTAGCTCCTGATCTTGGAGGTAACGAGGTGTCTGTAAAGGGTAAGAGGGAGCTTCTAACCACTAGGAGTCAGGATTGCCGACTCTGCCCCTCATCTGGGCGATTTACTTAATTTTTCTGAGACTCAGTTTCCTCAGTTCTCAAATGGGGAGGATTATTGTGGTACTCCCTGCATCATGGGGCTGTTGTGAGGATCAAATGTGGTCACGTCTGTAAACTGCTTTGTTTAAGTAATTACATTATGCAATATAATTTATTAAGTTATATTAAGTAGTATGTAAATGTCAGCTGTCATTACTAACGTTACTGTTGTTGGAACGTCTCTCCCTCCTAGCCTGAGACTCATGAGGTCAGCCCCTTCACATCTATATACAACTTCCCCTCCTCCCATCAGCATCCTCTGGGGAAGGTGAAGTTCTTTCTCCTCTGCTCCTTGATATAGGCACCACAACCCCACCGTTGGGAGACGCTGGCCAGAGTACATTGCTTCCTTTCCACCTGTCTCCCCCTAGCCATGGTGCACTTCTCTTTTCCAATGGATAGTCTGTGTCTTCCACAGCATGTCTGGTCCTCTCACTGCCCAGTGACCCTGAAGCCCCTGAGCTCCCTCCCCGGCCTTCCCTGAGCCAGGCAGGGTACCTGCCCAGCCCCTTATCCCCCTAACAGGCTTAGCATCCCCTGCTGGGGGACCGGGACCTTGGGGATGAAGCTGAAATCCTTACTCTCCTATCCTCCACAGACACCTCGGTCAACCTGAGTGGAGCCATGGGCAGCGCCAGCCCCGGCCTGAGTGCCCCGCCACCGGCCCGCCTCCTTTTGCCTGATACAGGGCTACGGAACAGCCTGGAAAAGGGGTCAGGGGCTGAGAGGAGAGTCTGGAGCCCCAGCCCCCCTGCCACCCCTGAGCAGAGTTTGTCGGCCTTCTACCTCTCCTACTTTGATATGCTCTACCCCGAAGAGGGAACCTGGGAGGGAAAGGGTCCCGTCAACGAGGACCAGGAAGAGGCCCCCAAGGAGCCAGAGCAGTGCCCCATCATCGACAGCCAGGCCCAGGGGGCTGGTCTAGACTACTCCCCAGGCAACCTGACCTTGGAGGAGCACTCGCTGGAGCAAGTACAGTCTATGGTGGTCGGAGAGGTGCTGAAAGACATCCAGACTGCCTGCAAGCTTCTCAACATCACCGCAGGTCGGGGGCTGGGATGAACGGGCCTTGGTGGGGCTGGGTGCTGGATTTCGGGTCAGGAGGGAAACTCTCAGGTCTCTGAAGCCAGAACAAGCCTTAGGGTGCTGTGAATATGAGGGAAGAGGGGGGATTTCTCGCCAAGCCCCCTGTACACATGTGCCCCTTGATGGGTGCCCAGGAAGGAAGCCTCATTCTCTGTCAAGTAGTGCTTTGAAAAAAAATAAAATCTGAGTCTCGTATGCACCCTGCCCATAAACTCTCCTTTATATCAAGTCAAAGTCAGAGGAAAAAGGAACCTTAGAGCATAGAATATCTGAGTTTAGAACATGGAATTCTGGGGAAAAGTAGTTAGAACTTAGAATGTCAGAACATAGATGATCAGAGCTGGAAGGGACTTTAGAACTTGGGATGTTAAGACAAAGAACGTAGAATGTCTGAGCTGGAAGGTAGCGTACAATATTGAATGTTAAAATGTCAAAACCGCAAGGGACTTTTAGGGACTGACTGTCTAGTCAAACGCTCTTACCCTTTTTTGAGGAGGGAAGGAACTGAGATCCCGAATGGGAGATGGATGATGACCTCTTTTTATGCCACCCCCCAAGCTGCCCCTTTTGTGACAGCTTCTCCCATTCCAGCCTGCTCTTGGTGCTTGTCTGATGGTCCCCAAGCGAAAACACCGAGGAACTTGAAGAAACCCCCCCAGGAAGAATCGAGCTCGTTCCCTCAGTGGAACCCAGACACAATCCTATCTGGGCTTCTTTTTTCACTCCTTCCTAATGCAGGCCACACCCCAGAGTTGCTAGACCTAGAGACTTTAGACTGGGCTAGTTAGCTGCAGAAGCTGTGCTGGTCTCTGTGGTTAGATTAGGGAGATCTCAGGATAAGATTCCTGAGCTCTGTAACTCGGCAATTCTGCACTATCTAAGCAGTGTGGCGTGGATGAAAGGACAACGGTAATGGGGTCAGAAAACCTGGCTTCCAGCTCCCACTCTGTTATCTACTGAACTGCCTGATGCTGGGCCTCTTTGGGTTTTCTTTCCCCTGAAAAGCTGGAGTAAGAGTACTTGCCCTGCCTTGCTTCGTGGGGGGTGGGAAAGAAGGTGGACTGAGGTGTAATACAAAGTCACAAGATCTATGTTTGAATCCCAGCTGTTCTGTGTTTGTGTGGGATCTCTGGCAGCTCTCTCTCTGTCTCTGACTTGGTCTCTCTGTCTCTGTCTCTCTGTTTCCCTGTCTCTCTTTGTCTCTGTCTCTCTGTCTCTCTGTGTCTCTCTGTCTCTGTCTGTCTGTCTCTCCCTGTCTCTCTCTGTCTCCCTGTCTCTCTGTCTCTGTCTCTCTGTGTCTGTCTGTCTGTCTCTGTCTGTCTGTCTCTGTCTGTCTGTCTCTCTCTGTCTCTCTGTGTCTCTCTTTCTGTCTCTGTCTCTGTCTGTCTGTCTCTCTGTCTCTCTCTGTCTCTCTGTCTCTCTCTCTCTCTCTCTCTGTCTCTCTCTCTCTCTCTCGGGTTTGGACTGGCAGAACTGGAAGGCTCCTCCTAGATCCAGAACCTAGGAAAATGCTTAAACCTTAACGCGGTTATATAAATGGGAGTTGTGAAAGGTGTTAGGCTGACAAGTTGGCATCTCCTGAGGCTTGCGTGTCTGTTTGGAGAAAGGAACGTGGGAATACGGGTTTTCCGTGTGTTGACGTGGGTCTGGGTATCTCCTCGAGTCTGCGTCTTCATTTCTGTCTCACTCATTTTTTGCCATACCCCTGGGCTAGGTGCTGGAGAAACGAAGACACATTTGTTAAAGTGTGAGCCAGATGAGAAAGGAGATGAGCCAGGCTTGCTCCCAGCTGGGGGCTCTCGTTCCAATTAACCTTTCCTTGTGGACAGCCCCAAAATATAGGGGTGCAGCCGCTCCGTCATCTCCCCTTACTGCTGGTACTATTTCTTGCCTTGCCTGGACATTTTTCCCCTCAGTGCAGAATGACACCATGCTTGTATTTTTTTTTAAAGCGCTTCTTTCTTAGCACTTAAGGGCTAGGAATGAAAACAAAATTTTTTTGTAGAGTGCAGGAACAAAACCTGGAACTCAAGCCCAAGATCATCCTAATTAAGCATTAATGATAACAGAAGCTCTGGGCTCAATAGCCCTGCCCTTCTTACCCTATTATGATTATTCCTAACATTCTCATTGTTATCATGAATAACAACTGCTGTTCAGTCATTTCAGTCATGCCTGGCTCTTCGTGACCCCATTTGGGGTTTTCTTGGCAAAGATACTGGAGGAGTTTGGCATTTCCTTCTCCAATGCATTTTACAGATGAGGAAACTGAGGCAAGCAGGGTGGAGTGACTTGCCCAGGGTCACACAGCTAGTAGTATCGGAGGCCAGATATGAACTCAGGTCTTCCTGACTCCATACCTGGGACTCTATCCACTGTGCCACCTGGCTGCCCCTCTATAACAATAACTCATAATTATCTACATAATTATTTACAGACTGGTTTATTCTTGTGTAGTGTAAGTCTTACCAATCTCGTTTTACAGATAAGGAAACTGAGGCTCAAAGAGTAAAGTGACCTGTCCGTGGCCACACAGCTAGTAAACTACAAAATCCGGACTTGAACTTTGAGGTCTTTGGGCTCCAAATCCAGGGTTCTTCTCACCGAGTTGCTCTGAAGGAAACACTTTAAAAATCTTAGAGGGCTAGAGTTATCATTTGTAGTGTGGCATTTGTAGTGTAATTAGCATTATAGTTGGCAATCTATCCTCCTATCCTCCCAACCAATCATCGTTGTCCTGGCTTTATCTTTTTCAGTGCCTTGAATTACCCTCCCCCACATCTGCCTAACAGGCCTGGAAGAAATCACACATCACATGGATTGGGTCCACTACAAACTTAAGTCATCTGATCTCAGCTGGGCTCTCACTGCTGTATGGCAATCCTTTTATTCTTCCCTAACAGACTTTCTCATGATTCACACGGTGGCCGTTCCAAAGCTTCTGGTCTCTGCTCGAGCCTCTCATTTCTCTCAGCAGAGGACTTCATTTCAAAACATAAATCATTTTTATGTGACCTTCCTCTGCCCACCCCTCCTCCCCATTCTATACCTCAAAATCCCCTGCCACCCCCTTGCCACCATTTCCTGTTTTCTTCTTTGCTCCAGCCTCTGATGAAGAGGTGGCCCTTCCCACCAAGATCAACCCCTCTTCTTACCCCTTTGACCTCTTCACCTCCCATCTCCTCTAGCAAACCGCCACCTTGATTATCTTTGCTCAGTTTTTAATTTTCAATTTCTCCTTATCTATTGGCTCCTTCTCTGCTGCAACATCGACATCACCCTTAAAAAACCTTCACTTGAGCCTACCATCCCCTCAAACTATTATCCAATATATTTCCTCCCTTTCCTCTCCTCTTGCCTACTTCTCTGCCTGTTCTAATCTAGCTTCTAACCTCATCAGACAATAGAACTACTCTCTTCAATGGTTACTAATGGTCTCTTAATTGCTTATTAGGATTAATTACTAACAGATTTCTCTCAGCTTTCATCTTTCTTGACTTTTCTAAAGTTTCTGACACAGCCAAACAGCCGCTCCTCCTGGATACTCTCTCCTTTCTGGGTTTCTGTGACAATGCTCTCTCTTAATTCTCCTCTTACCTGACTTCTGCTTCTCAGAATCCTTTACCGGATCATCATCCAAGTCCTGCCATGATGTCCCTCAGAGCTCTGCCTGAACCTTCTTCTCTCTGTATATACCCCCTCTCTTGCCAAGCTCGTTAACTCCTGTGGGTTCCATTACAATCTCTATGGAAATCATTCCCAGCTCTATATATTCAGTTCTTGTGTCCCTCTCGAGCACTAGGCTTGCATCACCAACCAACCTGCCTCTTCTCATATCCCCAGAGGTTAGCAAAGTGCCTGGCGCATAGTAGGTGCTTCGTAAATGTTTATCGATTGACCTGTTGGATAATTCCAACTACATGTCCCACGAGGCATCTCAAAATTCATTCAACATGTCCAAAACAGAGCTTATTATCTTCCCCCCAGCTACCCATCCCTCTTCCTATTTTCACTATTTCTAACCACTCAAACTTATAACCTCAAAGTTATCTTAGATTCTTCCTTTTCCCTTACTCCTCATATCCAATCAGTTGCCAATTCCTGCCAATTCTGTCTCAACAACATCTCTTAGATCTGTTCCCTTCTCTCTACAGACCTCCCTCTCTACAGTCTACAGACCACTCCCTAATTCAAGTCCTCTTCACTTCCTGCCTGGACTATTTCGACAGCCTCCTAATTGGTCTCCTTACCTCTAGTCTCTTCCCTTCTCTAATCCAGGCTCTCCACAATGGCTAACATGATTACCCTTTTAAAGCACATGTCTCCTGCTCAAAAACCGTCAATGGCTGCCTAACACCTCTAGGATAAAATGCCCATTCCCCTGTCTGACATTTTAATGATCTGATTCCAACCTATCTTTCCAGACTCATCTCACATTACTTCTCCTCATACACTTTATGGTCCAGTCAAACTGGTTCATCTGCTGTTCCCTGTACAGGACATTCTTTCTCAGTCTCTGTGCCTTTGTCCAGATTTTCCTGGCATTCGATCCTTCCTCACCTCTACCTCTTGGCATCTCTAGCCCCCTTCAAGGCTCTACTCAAATGTTCCCTCCAAGATGAGACATTTCCTGATCCTCCCTAGTTGTTAGTCCCTCCCCCAAAATTACTTTATAATTTCTTTCTAAATAGTTTTCATCGACTTATCTGGCATTTCCTTTCAGCAGAAACACGTTGTTTCCTCCTGTAGAATGTAAGCTTATGGAGAGCAGGCACAGCTTCATTTTTGTCATTGAATTCACAGTGCTCAGTTTCCTGACTGACAGAACAAATGCTCGGGGGTTGAATGAATGGGTTCAGATTTAGAGCTGCGGGAGGGGGAGCAAATAAGCACCTCCTATGTGCCAGGCACTCTGCTCAGTACCTTTTATGGATATTATGTCATTTGATCATCATAATGACCCTCTAAGGCGGGCGTTATTATTTTCTCCAGTTTAGGGGGATAATGCTGTGGTAGAGCATGCCAGGCTCCTACCAGTCTGATCAGCCATAGTCAGACACATCGAAACGTGACTCTAGCATAGTGATGTCACTTTGGTCCTCTTTGAGAACGGACAACGACCGATACCCGTTTTAAACAGAGGTTGAGTGACAGGGTCGCACAGCTAGTAAGCATCTATGGTTAGATTTGAACCCAGGACTTCCTGACTCCAGGCCCAGCATTCTATCCACTGAACCACAGCTGAGCTTTAAAATCCAATGCATTCATTTTTACCAATGAGGAAACTGAGGCAAATAGAGGTTAAATAACTTGTCCAGGGTCATGCAGATAATGTCCCAAGTAGGTTCATAGGGTTCGACAAAGCTGAATTTGTCAAACCCCAGTCTTCTTACTCTACATCGCATGTTCTCTTTCCCTCACGCTACGCTTTTTTTCTTGGAGTTTCACAATTGTCTTGGCCATTGGGAGGGTCACCCATTTGTCTGGGGAGTAAGATGTCATCTGGCGAAGCACACAGCTATATAGCAGTCTCCTGATTTTTCTCACCACTCAAACCGGGTGCTTTCTTAGCTGCTGCCACCAACTTCCCAAACCAGCACTTCTGGCAGCCTTTGGTCAGTCCACTTTGATTGTGGGGAAGCTCACCCAGGGAAACAGTCACAGGATTGCCAGACCACATGCTGAACAATGTACAGGTCAAACCAGAGGTGGGATGAGGTATTTGTATGCCCTAGGCAAAGTCTGAAGCTTGCTCCCTGCTGCTAGTCACCTTTTCCCAGTAGCTTGGAGCCTTTTCTGTAACGCATATGTCTTGACCTTTCTATAATAAAAGCCACGCAGCCACAGAAAATGGGATTTTCTGGCACTAAGATATGTCCGTGTGTAGGAAGGTATATGAAAGTGCCCTTTGTGGCATCCCTTCCGTGTTGCCTTCTAGGCTTCTGTTTCCCTTATGGCTCAGTGGAAAGTGGGTTAGACCTGGGAGTGAAAAAAAAGGGGGGCTCAAATCTTGGTTGTGTCACTGACTACTTGTGTGACCCTGGACAAGTCTCTTCACATTTCTGAGTTATGTTTTCCTCATCTGCAAAATAGAGATATTAATATTTTTTCTGGGTGTCTGTAAGGAATGTGCATGGTTTGTACATTGAATGTAAAATCAAAAAACACTTATTAAGTGCTTGCCAGCGGTGGGATTCGGCCGGTTGGTATCGCTTCGGTAGAACCGGTACCTAATTTTAGGTTGAGTTCGGGGAACAGGTTGTTAGCGGGGGCGGGGCTTGCAGACATCAGCTGCCGCAGCGGGGCTTCGGCTCGTTTCCATGGAGAACCCGTTGTTAATTTATTTGAATCCCACCGCTGCTGCTTGCTGTGTGCCAGGTTCTGGATTAAGTTCTAGAAATAAAAGGAAAGACAAAACCAATCTCTGCCTTAGGGAGTGTGTGTGTGTATCTATATATAGACACACATACATACATGCATATATACATATGTTTATATTTACATGTATGCATGCATATGTATATGTGTGCATGTATATACATGCATATATGCATATATAGGTATATGTATATATGGATATACATATGTATGTATGTATGTATATATTGGCGAGGCAATTGGAGCTAAGGGGATTGCCCACACAGCTAGTAAGTGTGGTGTCTGAGGCCAGGTTTGAACTCAGGTCCTCCTGACTCCAGGGCGGGTGCTTTATCCATTAGGGGGCTTATATTTTAACGGGGAAGACCATATATAAATAACTAGGTAAGTATAGGATAAATGCAATGTGGTGTGGACAGAAGGTACTTCGAGAGGGGAAAGCGTTAAGTGCCGAGGAGACTGGAAAGAATGTGCTCTGTAAACTTTGGAGCACTCTATAAACGTGGGCTGTTATCACCGCCTGGACCTGTCTCGGGTCATGCTTACACACCACCCTGAAATGCTCAAGGAGGCGGCGTGGGGAGGTGAGTTGGATGTTCTGGCTCTCCCCTCCTTCTAGATTCTCTTTCTTTGTCTCATGGGACGCAGCTGTCTCTTGATTCTCTTATCTGCAGGACTGCTTCTTGGTCAGTCTCAATAAGCACTTATTAAGCGCCTGCTTATGTGCCAGATACTCTGCCAAGTGTCAAGAATGGGAAGAAGGGCAAAAGACAGGCCCTGTTTTCAGGAAGTTCATGGTCTGATGAGGGAGACAACATGCAAACAGCTATGTGTGAACACGTTATATACAGGATAAATGGGAGATAATCAACAAAGAACAGGCAGTAGCATTTTAAAAATTTAGTATTCTCTTTTCCCCCAATTACATGTATAATCAGTTTTAAAAATTCACTGAAAAAAATCTTGAGTTCCAAATTCTCTCCTTCCCTCCCTCCCCTCCCCCACTCATTGAGAAGGCAAGCAATTTGATATAGGTTATAATGTGTAGTCATGTAAAACATATTTCCATGTCATGTTGTGAAAGAAAATACAGGCAAAAACCCCAAGAAAAATGAAGAAAAGGTACGTTTTGGTCCGCATTCAGACTCCATCTGTTCTTTCTCTGGAGGTGGATAGCATTTTTCATCATAAGTCCTTCAGAATTGCCTTGGATTGGGGTGGCTAGGTGGTGCAGTGAGTAGAGCACTGGCCCTGGAGTCAGGAGGACCTGAGTTCAAATCTGGCCTCCGACACTTGACACAGTTACTAGCTGTGTGTCCTTGGGCAAGTCACTTAACCCCAATTGCCCTGCCTTCTCCCCTCCAAAAAAGAAAAAAAGAATTGTGTTGGATCATCATATCGCTGAGAGTAGTGAAGGCGTTTACAGTACGATGTTACTGTACACACTGGACACAGTGTTCTCCTGGTCCTGCTCGTCTCACTTTGCATCAGCTCATGTAAGTCTTTCCATGCGTTTCTGAGCGCATCCTGCTCATCGTTCCTTGCAGCACGACGGTGTTCCGTCATAATCCTACACGACAGCCACTCCCCAACTGACAGACATCCCCTCAATTTCCGATTCTTTGCCACCGCTAAAAGAGCTGCTTTAAATATTTTTGTACACATAAATCCTTTTTCCTTTTTTAAATCTCTTTAGGATACAGATCTGGTAGTGACATTGCTCGTCAAAGGGTCGGCATGCTTTTATAACTGAAATTAAGGAGCGTATAGCTATCATTAAGGGGGATCTAGAAACGCTTCTGAGAAGATGCGTTTTTGTTTACAGAAAGACTTCTTTTAGAAGGTCCTTAGGGCTTGAAGGAAGCCAGGAGGTGGAGATGAGGAGGGAGAAAATCCCAGAAATGGAGAACAGCCTGTGAAAATACCCAGAATCTGGAGATTAATTATCTTTTTCAAGGAACAGCAAGGAGGCTGGTGTCACTGGATCAGAGTATGTGGTGGAGTTAAGAAGACTGGAAGGGTAGGAGGCAGCCCATTTATGGAGGGCTCTGAATGCCAAACAGAGGACTTGACATTTGACCCTGGAAATAATTGGGAACTACCGGAGCTTACTGAGTAAGGGGTCAGGCATGGTCAGAATTGTACTTCAGGAAGTTCAGTTTGAGAGCTGAGTGGGGGATTCATTGGAGTGAGAGAGAGACTCGAGGGAGGAAGAACAACCAGGGGGTTGTTGCAATAGTCTAAGTGTGATGTGGTGGGGGCCTGCACCAGGGTGGTGGCTGCATAAGCAAAGAGAAGGGGGTGTATATGAGAGAGGCGGCAAAGGTAGAAGTAACATGACTAAGCAACAGATTGGATCACACAGTGAGTGAGTGGGGGTGACAAAGAGTGAGGAGTCGAGGGTGACACCTAGGCTGGGAGCATGGATGACTGGGAAAAGAGTGGTGCCCTTGACAGTAATAGGAAGTTAGGAAGAGGGGAGGGGAGAGATAGTGAGTTCAGTTTTGGACGTGTTGAGTTTAAGATGTCTATGGAACATCCAGTCTGATATGTTCTATAGGCAACTGGAGATACATCTGGAGGTTGTTGAAGAGGTTAGTGCTGGGTGAGGAGATCTGAGAATCCACAACGCAGAGATGATATCGATAGAGACAAGCCATGGGAGCTGTTGAGACCGTTAAGTGTACCTGGCACGTGTTTGCAGCTAGGTGACACAGTGGATAGAGTGCCAGGCCTGAAGACTCATCTTCCTGAGTTCAAATCTAGCTATGTGACCCTGGGCAAGTCACTTAACTCTGTTGCCTCAGGTTCCTCATCCATAAAGTGAGATGGAGAAGGAAATGGCAAATCACTCCAGTATCTTTGCCAAGAAAACCCCACCTGGGGCCATGGAGAGTCAGACAGGGCTGAAAAAGCACTGAGCAGCTGCGTAGGTTCTGGCTTCTCTCTGAATCCTTCTGGGCTCCCTGCTTCTGAGTGGTCTCCTTTCTCTTGGTTTCTGATGGCTCTGTGTCTGAGCTTCCCCTTTACCTCTCTCACATTCTGCTTTGTATAGTACTTATTTGTATACATGTTGGATCTCTCTTGTAGACTATGAGCTCTCCAAGCACAAGGACTGTTTTGTTTTCCATTTTTGTATGGAAAGGAAGGGAAAGAAGGGAGGAGAAAGGAGAGGAAAGGGGAGGGGAGGAGAGGAGAGGGGAGGGGAGGGGAGGGGAGGGGAGGGGAGGAAAGGAGAGGAGAGGAGAAGGGAAAAAAGGGGAGGAGAGTTGAGGAAAGGAGGAGAGGAGAGGAGAGGAGAGGGGAGGAGAGGGGAGGAAGGGGGAGGAGAGGAGAGGAGAGGAGAGGGGAGGAAGGGGGAGGAGAGGAGAGGGGGGGGAGGGGAGGAGAAGAGAGGGGAGGGGAGGGGAGGGGAAAGGAGAAAGGAATCTATGATTTCATTAATATGGGGAACTCCTGGTGAGAAAATTCCCTCTGCCGGGGCAGCTTTTCATCTGCTCTGCAAAGTCTTACAGCAGATGTTTTTAGTCTGGGGTCTACAGACCCCTCCAAAAAAAAGTGGTCCATGGATAGATTTCAGGGGCCCTGCAAACTTGGAAGGGAAAAAACCTTACCTCTTTATTTTCCCTAACCTCTCACTGAAATTTAACATTTCCTTCAATTATGTAAAAAAATTATTCTGAGAAAAGGGCTTCTCCAGACCACCAAAGGGGTCCATGATATCAAAGAAAGGTTAAGTACTCCTGTCTTAGTGAGGCGACTTGCCTGGGGTCACACAGCTAGCATACGTATCAAGGGCGAGATTTGTACCCTAGGCCTCTTTCCACAAGGCTGCCCTTTGTTCTGTGCCACACTGCCCTTCCCCTGGGACGTAACATGGCTGAATAAATGTTTGTTGAAATGGTCTAATACAAAATAATGCCATAAAAAGATGCAGACTAGGAGCCCCTGAGCCCTGTCAGGGCCCCCTGTGTGTTAGGATCTCCCTGTCTTCTGACCTGTTCTTGTCCAGAGTTCCCATCCACATTAGCAATGCCCCTCACCACTGAACCTGAGCCCCTCCCTGCCCTGGGAACAGAGCAGCCCTGACCTGGGCTCTGTAGCCACCTGCACATGGGACTCTGCTCCTCCCTTATTTCCTCCATTCTCCAGGGAGGTCTCTTGTAGTTGACAGTTGGGTGAGGCCCCCAAAGCTGTCCGCCTGTCCTGAGATCTCCACTCCCTCCCTCTCCCACCCCCAGACCTCAGTTTCATGCCCCTTCAGGCCCCTACCCCCACCCCAATTAGGTCTCCCAAATCCTGTATGAATCCCTAGTCAGCCGGGAGGCCCTTGGATTCTCACCCTCCCCACTCCTTGCCTGCCCCAGGTGATCCCAGGGAGGTGCCTCTGTTCTCTGAACAATGGAGACAGGAACAAATTGCTTTGACATGAGCAAGAAAATGGCCTGATTAAGCAGGGGCAGTTGAGGCAGGTCATTGGACCCTGGGCACTGGGCCCTTAGGTCCACGGTGTTCGTTAGGAGAGCTTCATTGTGTGCCTGCTGTCCCTGCCCCCACTGCCTACTCCTCCCTGCCAACCAAACTGGGTATCTAGAATGGGGGATGGGAGGGGGGAAGAGGGAGGGAAAGGGAGGAAGGACTCCTAGCTCTCTCCCCTCCTTCCCGGCCTTGCAGCCAGGCTGGCCAGGCCCTGCAGTTAAATCATGTATCACAGAACCTCAGAGCTGGAAGGGAACTCAGTTTTTATCTAGTCCAACCTGTTCCCTTCTGGCACATCCTTGGCATGAGCTCCTCTGGCCTCTGTGCAATGAACCCCAGGAGGGGGGATCCTCCCCCCCTCCTCAGGCAGCCTCTTCCACCTTCAGATGGCTTTGTTTTGGAGGGGTTCTGTGTATCCTGCTGAAATCTGTCTGTACCTAAGACAGCCTCTCCCCAAGGCCACCGAGGGAGAATCAGAGAAACTTTGCTGCCAGTGGAGGCAAGGAGCCCTCTGAGGAGATGCCCAGACATCGCTGGCTCAATGCCAGGCTCAGGCTAGCTCTCATTCTCTCAGACCGAGGGAGGCGAGAGGGGGAGTGGGGCAGAAACTAGGCTAGCCCAGGCACAACTGGGAAACGGATTGTTTACTTTTCAGTCCCTCCTCCTCCCCCACCTGCCCTTTTATGTCATAATAACAGAAACTGTAGAATGCTCAAGGCGAAGAGAGAACATCAGATCCAGCCCTTTCTTTTTACAGATGAGGAAAGTGAGGCAAACAGAAATTGTGATGTGTCTCAAGCTACAAAGGCGTTAAAAATAACAAAGCCAAGGTTCAAACCCAGGTCCTCTCACTCCAGATCCGCTGTTGTTGCTGACACCAATTTTCCTATAGGAAACCAGCATTCCAAATGGGCTCTCAGGCGCCTGATCTTAGCTACCCCCCCTCCAGGCCAAGTTGTTATCTTCATCTCACAGATAGAGAAGTTGAGAGTGGAGATGGCTGGGGTCCGACGGATAGAGCACTTGAGCCGGATTCAGTTAAATTTGGCCACTTACTAGCTGTATGACCCTGGGCAAGTCACTTAACCTCAGCTTCCTCATCTCTAAAATGGGAATGCTAATAGCCCCTACCTTCCAAGGCTCAAATGAGACAGTATTTGTAAAACACCTGGCACATAGTAGGCACCATATGAATGTCAGCTATTATTATCACTGTTGTAGTTCAAGGTCATATTTATCTCCACTGTGACCCCCTGCCCTCTATCCACAGGCAGAAATGAGTCCCTAGGCCAGGAAAGAGACTGGGCAGGCTCTATCCCACTCAAGATCCCACGCCAGACCCCTGGTCCACTTTGGTCAGTGCCGTTCAGTTGTTTTAGACTTTTCATGACCCCATTGGGGGTTTTCTTGGCAAAGATACTCAAGTGGCTTGCCATTTTCTTCTCCAACTCATTCCACAGGTAAGGAATTGAGGCAAACAGGGTTAGGTGACTTGCTCAGGATCACACAGCTGGTATGTGTCTGAGGCTGGATTTGAACTCAGATCTTTCTGACTCTAGGCTCAGTGCTCTAACCACTGCACCACCTAGCTGCACTCAACTTTGGCTGGCTTCTTTAATATACTCATACTGCCCTTTATCTGACATTTACTTGTTGGCATTTTAGAGCTGTTGGATAACATGAATGAAGCAGAAAGATCATTGGTCTTGGAGCTGGAAGGTTCAAAACTTGGAGGGCCAAGGGCCCACAGCTGACTCATCTGTAAGATGGAAGGGTTGGACTAAATGCTTTCTAAGTCCCCTTGCCGTTCTGACATCCCGTGACCTCACAACCACGGTCCTTGGCCTGCACTTAGGCCAGGAGAATTGATCGATTCTCCGAGATTCTCTTAGCGAAAGCGCAGAACTCCCCTTAATGCGTCTGCCGACAAAGGTTGGATTGTATGTAAAGGAAAGAAAGGAAGAAAAAGACTCAGGTACTGAGCTGTTGAATTACAGCTTAGCCTAGAATAATCTGAGTCTAGACGTCAAGGCCGGTTCAAGCTTGTGTATCATAGAACCATGGAATGGCTGAGCTGGAAAGGGACTTGTCCACTCCACGATGGCCTCTCTTTCTACAAATGAGGAAAACATTGAGGCCTAAAGAAGGGCTATTCAGGAAGTAGCTTCCAGGCCAAATAGCTTCCCTGGTGCGGAGCTAGCATCTGGCCTGGCTACCGCTTGGCTCCTACCAGTTTTTCTTGGGAGAAAAATCCCAGCGTGTGCTCCCCTTAGATATAATCGTACCCGGTTCTCCTGTTTCATTTCTGATCCCAAACTGGTGATCCTTCTAGATAGATAACTGGGCCCGGAGTCAGTAAGATCTGAGTTCAAGTCTGACCTCGGACACTTACTAGCTATGTGACCCTGGGTTAAGTCACTTACCTGCTTTCTGCCTGTTTTCTCACCTGTAATATGGGAATGATAATAATCATACCTACCCCCGAAATTTGTTATCAGGATTAAATGAGATATTTGTGAAGTGCTTAGCACATAGTAGGCCCTTAATAAATGCTCCTTTCCCAGCCTTTCCCTAAATCAGTCCTGTACAGACATACCCTGCTCCCACCCACATAGCTGATGCTGTTAATACATCATAACCAAACTCCACCGAAAAGTAGTGAAAGCCCATGGAAACATTTGGCCTCCTGTCCATTGATAACGTTTTAATATTTCCTCCTATTACATGGTTTCATCTAATAACAATCATGCTTTTTGGAAAACCAATCAATGACCTTAAGGGAGTAGACTAGTATTTCCTATGGTCATTAGTCCACTATCTCAGCCAATCGATTGATATGGGAAAAGCTAACCTTCCTTCACCCAGGAAACAATCAGTCAAGAACCATTTATTAAGCACCTACTATGTGCCAGGCCCTGTGCTAAGCATTGGGGGTACAACAAAGGGCAAAAAACAGTCCCTGCTCTCGATGAGTTCACAGTAGAGGTGACAAACAAAATTTTACAAATGAGTTATCTATGGGAAAAAGAAGAAATAATTAACAGAGGGAAGACACTAGAATTAAGACTGGCTTCCTGTACAAGACGATATTTTAGTTGGGACTTGAAGGAAGCCAGGAAACAGATGAGGAGGGAGAGCATTCCAGACATGAGGGATGGCCAGGGAAACTGGCCAGAGTTACCCAGATGGAGTTACCTGTTTGAAGAATAACAAGGAGGCCAGTGTTACTGGATCATAGTATGGGGTAGGAAGTAAGGTATAAGAAAACTGGAAAGGTAGGAGGGCGCCCATTTGTGAAGGGTTTTGAATGCCAAACAGAGGATTTTATATTTGATCCTGGAGGTGAGAGGGAGCTACTAGAGTTTATTGAGTAGGAGGGGTAACATTGTTGGACGTGAGCTTTAGGAAAATTTAAATAGGGAATGGGTTGGAATGGGAAAAGAGTTGAAGCATGCAGACTTATCATCAGGCTGTTGCAACAATCAGGGTGTGAGGTCACAAGGGCCTGTCCTAGAGTGGTGACAGTATCACAGGACAGAAGGGGACATATATTTGAGAGATGTTGCAAAGGTGAAATTGCCAGGTGTTGGTGAATGTGAGTGAAGAGGGACAGTGAGGAGTTGAGAGACTGGGGGGATAGTGTGGCCCTCAGCAGTAATAGAGAAGTTAGGAAGGGGAAAAGATATCGAGTTCCATTTTGGCTGCATTGAGTTTAAGATGTCTATTGGACTTCCAACTCAAAAATGTCTGAAAGGCAATTGGAAATGTGACATTGGAGGACAGCAGAGAGGTTAGAACTAGACAGGTAGATTGGAGAATCATCAGCATAGAGGCAGTAACTGAATCCATGGGAGCTGATGAACTCACCAAGTGAAGCAGTAGAGAAGGAAAATTGCAGCGTGCCCAGGACAGAACCTTGGGGGACATCTACAGTTAAAGGCTGTGATCTGGAAGAAGATCCAGCAAAGAAGACTGAGAAGAAGCAGTCAGACAAGTAGTAGGAGAACCAGGAGAGAGTGGAGTCCTGAAAACCTAGTGAAAAGAGAATATCAAGAAGAGGGTGGGCAACCATGTCAAAGGTGTCAGAGAGGTCAAGAAGAATAAAATTGAGAAAACATCGCTGCTAACTTTGGAGAGAGTAGTTGGAGGGCAATGATAGGTTGGAAACCAGATTGTAAAGGATTATAAGAAGTGAGTGACAGTAGAGAAAGTGGAGGCAGCTATTATATGTGGCCTTTTCAAGAAGTTGGCCGCAGAGAGCAGGAGACATAGTGGGGGCAGAAGGATCAGGGAAGGGTTTTTTGAGGATGGGAGGAGACATGGGTGTATTTGTAGGTTGTAGGGAAGAAGCCAGTAGACTGGAAAAGATGGAAGATGAGTGATGGAGTAGATATGAGAGAGGGAGCAACCTGCTGGAGAAGAGGATAAAGAAAGAGGTCTATTTTTCAGGTAGAAGGGTTAACTTTGGTTAAAAGGCCACCTTTTATGTAAGATAAGAGATGGAGGAGATAGTGACAGAAGGCATCTCAGTGATATGAGATGAGGAAGAGGAGAGAAGAGGAAGCTTACAGTAAATGGGCCTCAATTTTTTCTGTGAAATGTAAGGCAAGGTTCTCAACTGAGAAAACGGGAGGAGAGGGAGGCATGGGAAGTTTGAGGAGAAATGAAGAGGTTTGGAAGAGCCGCTGTGAAGAATGGGATAGTGACCTGATAAAGGATTGCCTAGCAAGAGAGAGGTCCCAACTGAAGGTAAATTAAATAAAAAAATAAATTAAAATAAAAAATAAATTAAACATAAATTTGTAGTGGACCCGATCAGATGGTTGCGTGATTTTCTCCACCTATGTTAAGCAGATGTGCAGGAGCAAAGGCATTCAGGGAGGACAGACGGGAGTCATTCAAGTCTGAGATTTAACAGAATCCAATCAGCAACATGCCACCTGAACCATTCACAAGTTTTCAATATACATCCACAGCATCAGGGGACAGTGTGGCCTAATGTAGGACCCTGGGCAAGTCTCTACAACTGTAAGTTTCAGAGAAGGTAGAACAAGTGTGTTCACAATACCGATGAAATCACAATTCCAATACCATCTCATCTTAAGATCTCAAGGCCCATCCAGGCTGCCATGTACACTCTGCATTTAGTCAATATTAAATGGATGTCCAAAATTAAATACGTATTCCAGAGTTGCTCTGAACAAGATTTCTTTCAAGGAAGTCTAAGGCTCAAGTAACTTTTGACTGCCGTATGCTATGATTCATATTGGGATTTCCAAAAAGCCCCAGATCTTTTTTCCCCTATGAACTGCTGCTATATAGCCATCTCATTACTTGTGATGTTGACTTTTTGGACCCAAGTCTAAGATTTTACATTTATTCTTAAGAAATTTTACCTTAAATAGGACGTTCTCAAAGATGCCAAAAATCTTGAGGACCTAAAAGAATGAATCTCTGGTGCTAGAATTCTGTGCTCTCTGGCAGCCTGTGGGGGAAATATCTTTATTGGGAGCAAAGGAGCTTTCTTTGAAGGGACTCCTAAAATCATGGCATTAGTGTCAACAAGTATTTCACCGAATTGGAATGGGTCTCAGAGGTTGCCCAAGAATCCCCTCCATTGTTCATTTATTATGTGCCCAGTCTTGGGCTAGGCATGGAAGGAGATACAGGGAAGATTAAAAATGCATAACCTGCCTTCAGGGGTCTGGTTGGAGGAGATAAGGCACCCGTGTCCTGGGGAAGGTACGTGGTGCGGTCAATAGAGTACTGGGCCTGGAGTCAGGAAGATTCATCTTCCTGAGTTCAAATCTGGCCTCAGATACCTACTAGCTGTGTGACCCTGAGCAAGTCACTTAACCCTGTTTACCTCAGTCTCCTCATCTGTAAAATGAGGTGGAGAAGGTAATGATAAACCACTCCAGTATCTTTGCCAAGAAAACCCCAAATGGGATCACGAAGAGTTAGACACAACAAGTCCCGTAAAAAGGACCAAAAGAAGGTGTACATGGTGGGGAGGGGGAGGGGAAGGTAGTAGAGAAGCCTCACTGCCCGTCCCAGAGGGCCTTCTTCCCTATGCATAGTCATTGTAGTCTCAGGAACTGAGAGCAGAGCTTCTCCCCCCACAGACCCCAATGACTGGAGTCCAGGAAATGTGCAGAAGTGGCTGCTTTGGACAGAACACCAGTACCGGCTGCCTCCAGTGGGCAAAGCCTTCCAAGAGCTGGGAGGCAAGGAGCTGTGTGCCATGTCAGAGGAGCAGTTCCGCCAGCGCTCACCCCTCTGTGGGGATATTCTGCATGCTCACTTGGACATCTGGAAATCAGGTAGGCATGGGCAGGGACTGAGGGGCAATGGGGCAAAAGCTGGGCTACACAAACCCAATGGGCAACTGCTCTTCTGCTGCTCCTCACTGGCCATTGCTACCCACTGTGGCATCCCACCCTATGATGACCCTTACCCTGGAACAGAATACGCCAAGAAGATGCATCTGGGCTCCGGGCGGGAGATCATCTACTCTCTTCCAGGGAAAATAGATCCCTTTGCCCTAAACTCTAGTTGGGGCAAAAGTCCTTTGATCTTGGGCCCCAACCCCTTCTCCTGCTTCATCCCCATCCCCTAATGTTGTGAATAGGACATTCAACTTGCATTCAGAAGTCTTGGGTTCAAATCCCGCCTCAGACACAAGATAGTTGGGCTAGTCATTTAACTTCTCTGTGCCTCACTTTCCCCAAAATGAGCTCAATGGCTTATAAGGTCCCTTGCAGCTCTAAATCCATGATTTTCTGCTCCAGCCCTACCTGTGGTCCCATTCTCAATCCTGATTCCATTCCCATTCCCATCCTCAGCACCAACTCCAATCCTGTCCTAACCCCTGTTATACTTCTGAATCTCTGGTCCCCTCAATCATCCTGGGATCCCTCCTCTGGATGAATTCCAACTTGCCAATATTCTTCCCCAAACGGGACACCTAGAACTGAACACTCCAGATGTGCCCCATCACCTCATTCTTTCTGGACACCACTCCTCTCTTATCGGGTTCTTTTTCCACACTGTTGACACACTCACTTTGAGCCTTGCAGTCCACTCCCCTGACTTGGAGGGAAGCAATGTGGTCCAAGAGAAAGAAGGCTGGCTCTGAGTCAGAGGATGTGGGTTCCAATCTCACCTCTAATGCCAATTATCTATGTGATCTGGAATGAATCATTTTACTTTTCCAGCCTCAGTTTCCTCATATGTAAAATGAGAGGGTCCCTTCCAGCTTTAGGCCCAGGATCCTAAGGTCCCTGCCTTCCTCTTCTCTGACACTCAGGCTGGTGCCTCTGTGATTCTCATCAAGCCCTTCCTTCTGCTACAGCCACCTGGATGAAAGAGAGAACCTCCGGAGCTCTGCAAGTTTGTGGTGAGCTCCTCGGGAGGTTCAGGTTTGGTGGGGTAAGGGGCTGAGGGGGGCAGATTAGCCAAGGTAAACAAGGGACCCTCCAGGATTCATCAGTGTGTCTCTCCTCCCTTCTTCCCCCAGCAGTGGGGAGTGAGGAGACCTGGAACGACAGTGAAGTGGATTCTTCCTGCTCCGGCCAGCCTATCCATCTTTGGCAGTTCCTTAAAGAGCTACTGCTCAAACCACACAGCTATGGCCGCTTCATCCGATGGCTTAATAAGGAGAAAGGTGAGTGGTGGGAGTGGGGTGAGAAGGGTCCTGTTGGGAACTGAGGAGACTGAAGGCAAGGAGGACCCCTGAGCAGGAGGCTGGAGGAAGACAGGGAGGGGATGAGAAGACATCAGGGATGGGAAGGGGGTGGGCAGACAGGGTCCACAGGAGGAGTCTAGACCTTAGAGACCCCCTGGGCCCACCTTCAGAGAAGAAAATTAAATCTAGACAAGGGAAGTGGTCTGGCCAAAGTGGCACAATGAGTCAGTGCCAGATCGACTCAGAGTCGTCTACCATGTACTATTTTTTAATGGTATTTTACTTTTTTCCAATTGCATATAAAGACAAATTGTAACATTCATTTTAAAAAAAAAAATTTGAGTTTTGGGGGCAGCAAGGTGGTGCAGTGAATAGAGCACGGGCCCTGGAGTCAGGAGGATCTGAGTTCAAATCTGGCCTCAGACACTTGACACATTTACAAGCTGGGTGACCTTGGGCAAGTCACTTTACCCCAATTACCCTGCCTTCCTCCCTCCAAAAAAAATTTTGAGTTTTAAATTTTCTCTCTCCCTTTTTCACCTCCCCCCTCCCTAAGACAGTAAGCAATTTGGTATAGGTTGTATATGTGCAACCATGTAAACCTATTTCCATATTAGTCATACCACGTCTATTTGTGCGAACTTGGTCAAGTTGCTTCATATTTCTCAGTTTCCTATTCTGTAAAAGGAAGGGGTTGGACTAGAGAGGAAGGGGAAAAGCATTTATTAAGTACCCAGTGTGTGCCACACTGGAAAAGGCAATGGCAAACCACTCTGGTTGCTGTGCCAAGGAAATCCCATAGACGGTATTTGCTTGCTGTGGTCTGTGGGGTCATGAATAGTCAGACACAAGTGAACCCTTGAACAACAATCACAACCCTGTACCTGGCACTGTGCCAAGCACTTTACAAATCTTATCTCGTTGGATCCTCACAACAACCCTGGGAAGGAGGTGATGTTATCACCCCACTTACAGATGGAGAAACTGAGGGAAGCAGAGGTTAAATGACTCACCCAGGGTCACCCAGACACTCAGTGTCTGAGCCTAGACTTGAACTTAGGTCATCTTGACTCAGGACAACTGGGTGGCACAGTGGATAGAGTCAGGAAGACTCCTCTTCCTGAGTTCAAATCTGGCCTCAGACACCTACTAGCTGTGTGACCCTGAGCAAGTCACTTCACCCTCTTTGCCTCAGTTTCCTCATCTGTTAAAAGAGCTGGAGGAGGTAAGGACAAACCACTCCAGTATCTTTGCCAAGAAAACCCTAAATGGGGTCATGAAGTCATACAAGACTGAAACAACTAAATTTCATCTAATAAGATTCAGCCTTATGTTCCAGACTGTCAGAAGCTTTTTGGATCCTGCTTCTGTAGCTATTTATCTCAACAATGTGTCATTTGCAAATTTGACAAGCACGCCATCTGTGTTTTTATCCAAATCATTGATAAAAATGTTGAACAGAACAGGACCAAGGACAGATCCCGCTAGAGATAGCTATTTATGTTGACTTCTGCTTCATTGTATCTGTGTTCTCCTTGACAGAGATCCTCCCTCCAACAGTGGGGGCCGGGGGGGGGAGCGGAGAACCCATTCACACCTTCTCATCCTGTGTAACACTTATCCGTGTTGTACCGTAACCAGCCACAGAGGTTTTCTTGACTAGATCTCAGCCTTATCAAGGCATAAGGGTACCACTGTAGCACCAAAGCATTCAGCTGTCTGGGATAACAATCCCTGCGTCTCCCTAGATGCCCATTCCTCATCATTTAATGAGTTTCTGCTTTAGAGTCCTTGTTGTGCATAATTCAATAAGCATTTATTTACTTATTTTAAAAAAAACATTTTTTATTGATCCCTTCTTATTTACGTCATCATAGTTCTGTCTTCCCCTCCCATGCCCAAAGAGCCATCCCAAATAACAAATAGTATTTTTAAGACCCCTCCCCCACCAAAAAAAAGGAAAAAAAGAAAAGATTTAAAAAATCATCCCAAGGCAGCTGGGTGGCTCAGTGAGTAGAGCACCAGTCAGTGAGTAGAGAGTCAGGAGGACCTGAGTTCAAATGTGACCTTGGACACTTGACACACTTACTAGCTGTGTGGCCTTGGGCAAGTCACTTAACCCCCAATTGCCTTCCCTTCTCCCCTACAAAAAAAAAAAACAAAATAAAATCAGCCCAACTGGTTAATACATTGAAAAAATCTGGAAACATGTGCAGTGCTTAACACCTATGGACCTCTCTCCTCCATGAGGCAGAAGTGTCATCTCATGCTGTTGTTCAATCATTTCACTTGTGTCTGGCTCTCCATGACCCCATTTGAGGTTTTCTTGGCAGAGACACTGGAGCAGTTTGCCATTTCCTTCTCCAGGTCACTTTACGGATGAGGAAACTGAGGCAAACAGGGTGAAGTGACTTGCCCAGGGTCACACAGCTAATATGTGTTTGAGGCCAGATTTGAACTGAAGATGAGTCTTCCTGACTCCAGGCCTGGCACTCTATCCACTGCACCACATAGCTGCCCCTTGAATTTTCTCATATCTCATTTCTCATATCTCTGCATTAAGTCCTCCTTGATCTTTCTAAATGTTACATTCACTTTCGATATTATATAGCTGGAGTCACTGTCTTTGTTACTTTCCTGGTCCTGTTTACTTTACTCTACATCAGTTCACATAGATCTTTTCACGCTTCTCTGTATCCATCACATATAATTTCTCACAGGGCCACAATGCTCCATTATATTCGTGTACCACGGTTTGTTTAGCCATTTTCCTCCATTTGGTGGGCATCTACTTTGTTCCCAATTCTTTGCTATTACAAAAAATGCTGCTACGAATGTAGTTTGTGCCCATGGTGGCTATCTTCCTGCTGATGACTTCCGTGGAGGAGGAGCCCGGTCAGCCGGCATTTATTAAGTCACGGGCAGTGTGTGCCACATTACGTACCTGTAATCTTCTTTCTTGAGACCAAGGAACGAGGCTTGCTTAATTATCTATACCAACTTCAGGGACCAAGATTAAGCATGACGATTAATCAGAATTCAGCTTCCTTTTAGTTTTCTTTTAATAATAACAATAACTAATGTTTATGTAGGACGTACCGTGTGCCAGGCACTGTGCTAAACTCTTTACAAATATTATCTCATTTGATCCTTACAACAACCCTGGGCTGTAAGCGATTGTATTATCCCTGTTTTACAGATGAGGACACTAAAACAAATGTTTAGTGACTTGTCCAGGGTCACACCGCTAGCAGATGTCTGATGTTGGATTTGAACTCAGAACTTGCTCACTCCAGGCCTAACACTCTATCCACTGCACCACCTAGTTCTGTCATTTTGTATATTGTTCTTCTGGTCTTTCCTTCGCTCCGCATCAGTTCATACAAGTCTTCTCATGTTTCTCAGAAACCCTCGTAGTTGGCATTTCACATTCATATAACACCATTGTCCGAGTATTCCTTGGTCAATGGGTCCTTACTTTTTTGGAGGGAGGCGGGGCTCTTTCTACCACAAAAAAAAAAAAAAAACCACAAAAATTCATGCATAGGCTATCATTTTTATTCTTTTTTGAATTCTGATTTTGATTTTTTGCTTTAACAAGTTAATGGTTTGGCAGCCAATTTGTAACGGATCCCACACGTCAGTAACCATCCACTTCTTGTCTGTTCAGTTATAGTCAAGGGCTTTTGGCTGTTCTTTAGTGCTTCTTGAATAACATATTCATAGTATATGTTTTTTGTGTAAACTGTAAGCTTTCAGCCTTTTGGGTTTCTTGAGCCTGAGCCATATTTTCCAACATATTTTTCACCAAACTCTTCCATGGTGACAGTGGCATTGTAGCCATCAAATAAACGTTAAGTTATATGTCACTTTTCTTTGGAGGGACTCGGAGATACTGTCACATAATTTCTTTACCACTTTAGCCTCTGTCTCAGTTGCCAGCAGTACATAAGGTGCAGTTATTTTCACGGTGATCTTTTTGCTTACACTTGACATTAGCGATGCGAGGGGAGATGGCTTCACGTCCCACAAAGAGCCATTTCTTGTTGCCTTTGCCCGACTCGACAAAATTAACTTCGTCTTCTACTTGCTTTTGCCAAGGAGAACCCATGCCCTGTCTAGCCGCAACTTCCTGATGTCTTCTAATGGCCTCTAGCACAAGAATGTGAAGACTGATACAATTCATTTCCTTCAGAAAGAATCTAATTCATTTCCTCCAGTTGTAAGCTGTCCTAGTAGTGGCTGGACGAGGATGTCACATTCTGAGTACCAGCAGTTGGGTTGATGTTTATAAGTGATCTAAAGACTCTGATTCTCAGCCCCCTCTGCCCCCTTTTCCAATGCTCTGCCAGCATCACTGCAGAAGAGGAAGGGGCCCACACGGGACTGAGGATCATTTTGTGCCTTCCCTTGTTTCATGGGTTCCCAGGTCATCACCAAAGTGGCCAGCCTACTGGCAGTGAGCCTTTCCATACTTAGCCAGCCTGGTCTTTGGAAAGCAGATGCCCTCCACTACTGGGACCATATATTTTCAAGGTGGAAAGATTGTCAGAGTTTCAGAGCTCACACTCTGCTGGCATAAGCTTTGGAAGTCCAAGGCCCCCTCCATGTCACAACAAGGCACTAGAATAAAACTTTTGTTAGCATTAACCCATTAATGACTAATCTTTGAGGCAGAGATATAGTGCAATAGAGCATTGGACCTGGAGTCAGGAAGACTTAAGATCAAATCCAGCCTCAGACTCACAAGCTGTGTGACCCTGGGCAAGTTACTTTACTATGTGCCTCAGTTTCCTCATCTGTCAAATGGACCTAATATAATAGCACCTACATCCCAAGGTCGTTATGGGCATTCCAATGAGATATTTGTAAAGTGCTTTGCAAATCTTTAAAAAAAAACTACACGATTGCATGGCAACTCTTAGCTATTATAAATACTATCATTATTCCTATGGTCTGGCCATCCAACCAGTTTTGAATACATTTAGTCATGATATTATCTATTCCTCATCCTCCATCTTGTCCACAAGATGAACAAGTTTAGAGACCTTGTCAAGTGATTTGTTAAAAAGCTTAAGCCTAAGTGCTCTGACTACAGTCATACTTCTAGTAAGTGGCAGACCCTGGATTCGAACCCATGTCTTCTGACACCAGTCAGATGCTCTTTCGACTACTCCAGGCTGCTGGCCTCCCAGGGGAATGTAAAAGTTGTAGAACTTGAGAGGAGAGGTCATT
Source organism: Trichosurus vulpecula (assembly GCF_011100635.1). Classification (NCBI taxonomy): domain Eukaryota; kingdom Metazoa; phylum Chordata; class Mammalia; order Diprotodontia; family Phalangeridae; genus Trichosurus; species Trichosurus vulpecula. The sequence continues at coordinate 272,203,184 of NC_050579.1, read as the reverse complement.
ATGGGCTAAAGAAATGGAGAGGAGGCAGGTGGCCTTGGCCTTAAAGATGACAGCAAGAGCAGCTGTAGGTAACCACTGAAGGACGCTTCTCGGTGGAACAGGATGAGGGGTACCAGAATGCTTGTCTAAGAGACAACGTAACATCCTGCCCCTCTCCAGAAAGAAGATTTTAGGGGAAAGGGCAATCTGGGAGCATCCGTCCTCAGTGATTCAGATAGAGGCTTGCTTAAAGGCACAAAGATGGCCGCATAAATTACCATACTGTTGGGATATTTCTCATTTGCTTGAAGGGTGAGAGAGTCTTAGGGTGAGGATACACACACACACACACACACACACACACACACACACACACACACACACCATCAACTCCTTATTTCACTACTTCAGCCTGGTCTAGAGTGAAGACCTTGACACAAATCTCCAAACATCCCCCGTCCCAAAATCTCCACCATCTAGAAAACTGATCTAAATGAACTCCATCCATGTCTTTCTTTGTCTCTCTCTCTCTGTCCTTCACCCTGCTCTCCTACCCTGATTCCTTACATTCGCATAACAAACCTTCTCCAGGCATTTTCAAGATTGAGGACTCAGCCCAGGTGGCCCGGCTGTGGGGCATCCGCAAGAATCGTCCGGCCATGAACTATGACAAGCTGAGCCGTTCCATCCGCCAGTATTACAAGAAGGGAATCATTCGCAAACCCGACATCTCCCAGCGACTGGTTTACCAATTTGTGCACCCTGTTTGACTGGGGGCAGCCCCAGATACAGGGAGCCAGGAGAGGGACAGAGCAGGACTGGGACCCTGATCTCATCCTGCTGGCTTAGCTCTCTCTCAGCTTGCCCTCCACCCCAACCTAGGTCCTGCCTGCTCTACTCAGAACCCCCTGACCCTAGTCAGTGCTGCTGGGAACTGCGCTCAGGCCAAGGGGACTGGGAAGGCCGAGCTCCAGATTGGCTCATTGCCCAACCCCAGAGCTGAGCCCTGTCCAAGGAACAAGGGGCCTGTGTTGGGGAGGTGGAGGACAGGTCATCTCTTTGAACAAGCACAAGTATATTCTCTGGTACTAGGGCCCTGTGGGGGTGGGGTCTTTCTCTGGCCAAATTGTAACCTGACTCTCCTTCCAAAATACTAACCTGCTCTCTTACCTTATTCTGCTCTCTCATGGGGGAGAAAATACACATACACACAGAGTCACTGTGATTTAAGAGTACCCTGGAACGACCTCCCAAGGGAGGATTCTTTCAACCATTTATTGCCACTCTTCCTGCTCCCTGGCTTGGGATCCCAACTCAACTGAAGACTCCCAGGGGCCCCTCGATGCTAGTCATCAGCCTTTCCACTGTCAGTTCATCCCATAAAGGTTCACTGAGAAGTTGGTCTGTGCTTTGGGCTAGGAAGGGACAGGTGTGGGTGGGAGGATGAATGCTAGAGAAATCAGAGGCTCCGTCCTTGAGTAGAAGGAAGTCATGGTCTGGTTGGAGGGGCACCCACATACACATAAACATGCACACAGATCCAAAATGGCAATCCAGCACAATGTGTGACTAAGTACAGGCTGGAAGGGTCCAGAGGAGGGAGGGAAGGACTGATGAATTATCAGTACTGGGGGAGGGAGCTGCCAGAGAAGGCTTTTCAGAGGAAGAAGATGGGGAAGACTTGAAGGATGAGTAGGAATATGAAAAAGAATCTGGAAGAATAGTACGGAAAGGGATGTATGGGCCAAAGCAAAGAGGTACAAAGGAGCATGATGGGGCAGCAAGGGTGTCTTTTTAGCTCCATCCCTTGAATACCTGGTGTTCGCCTGATCTGAAACTAGGGTCTGGAGTGGGGTGAAGGCACTCCTGCCCCAAGGCCAAAGACAACAATGAGGAAGAAGTCAGACCTACCTTTCTCTTCCTTTTTCTTCCCAGCACGAGCCTGGGCTGATAGAGTTGGCCTGATAGTTGCCTCTGGAGGGGAAAGGGAAGAAGAACGGGTTAAAGAGGTTTCAAAGCTTGAGCAGCCCCAAGCTCCCATGCCAGTCCCATCTAACCAGCACCTGCCGCTATGACAAACTCAGGTGCCTCCCATCTCCCCCCATCCCTGCTCTTGCCAAAGGAGGCTTTTATCATTGCAAGCCTTTGGGAGAATATCTAGGGTGGGGTGGGGCAAGGGGAGGGGATGTGATCCCCTGATGCTTTCCCAGCTCCCTTAGAGCATCACACCTTATCAATGTGTCTCTCTTGATGGAGCCTCTTAGGGGAGCTGGGGGTGAGCTCAGGTCAGTGGGACTGTCAAGCCCCCCACCCCTCCAGAAGCTAGCTGTTTGTGAACAGACCTCGAGATTCCCCATCCCATCAGGGGTGTTCCTGTGAATGTGTCTATTTCCAGACTTGTGAGGGTGGGAGAATTTGTGCCAACTGAAAAGGTGTGAGTATGTGAGTGTGAGATAGGGGGTGGCAGGTGCAGGTAGGTGTGAGCTTTAACAAGAAGGTCTGGGACTCAGCCCCATGGCAACCTGCTTGTTTAAGAGAAACTGTGATTCTCTCCTCCCCGCTGCCCACCCCCTACCCCAAAGAATCAGAGGATCATAGATTCAGAGGCAAAGAAACCTCAGAGGCCATTGAATCCAACTCCTTCATTATATAGGTCAAGGAATTGAGGCCCCAAGAGACTTACCTGAGCTGACACAGCTGGTTAGTGGCAGTCAGAACTTGAACCCAGGACCTTCGAGTCCAAAGTAGGAGTTGGAGTCAGAGCCAAAGTGAGCCGCAGAGAACTGAGGGTTAACTCCAGTTTCCTGGACTGTCTTTTCCCACCCACCCCCAGCAGTTTTATTGTCAAGGAAACAGTTCGCTTGTGAGTTGAGCAAACAAACCGTTGGCATCTTCTATGCCATCTGAATGGCTCCAGCAAAGGGGCTGCTTCTGTCTCTGGCCCCCTTGCCTCTGACCTCTCCTGACTGCAGAATTGCAGAACCAGAAAGCTGGAAGGGACAGCAGCAGAAGCCGGATCCATACAAGCCAGGTCCCTGCTGTCCCATCTTTTCCTGTCTTAATTCCTCCACTCTTTCTTCCCCCTAGCAGGGGAGGAGGAAGGCTTGCACCCCAGGCCAGATTCTTAGCATGGGGTTTGTTCAACAGGTTTCCTTTGTCTCCTCCCATTCCTTCTAGGGCCCATCTTCAGCTTCCCTGGCTCTGCCCCTGACAGGAGTTCTAGGTGATTCTCTCCTTCTCTCAACACCCCTCCCTCTCCCAGAACCTGGGGCTGGAAAGAATATCTAGATCAGGGGAGGGAAAGCTGTGGCTTCGAGGCTACATATGGCCCTCTACGTCCTCGAGGGTGGCCCTTTAACTGAATCCAAACTTCACAGAACAAATCCCCTTAATAAAAGCATTTGTTCTATAAATCTTAGACTCAGTCTAAAGGCTGTAACCAAGAACCTAGAGGGTCACAGGTTCCCAAGCCCTGATCTAAGTAGAAGAGCTATCTCAGGAATCTGAGGGAGGGAAGAGTCAGCAGAAAAGGAAGGAGAGTCAGACGGGCCGGAGAGGCTAGGGCCTTAGGACTGGGGTGGAAACTCCAGGAAGAGGGAAGAACAGGAATGGAATGTGGTAGGGGTAGAAGGATAGCTCTGTCTAGTTGTATGTACTTCAAAACACACACAGAAGTATAGGAGACCCCATCTCACAAATTTGCTTCCCAGCCTTGGTCCCCTTGGCAACCCTGACAGGAACCTGCAAGTGAGGCTTGTATTATGCCAGCAAACTGTGCCCTGCTCCAACCACCACCCCTATCCTCGCCCCCACCCAGATCAATTCCTCCATTTCCCCAGCACCTACTTTTGAGCTCCCAAACACTGGGTCCATGCCTCAACTCTTCAAAAAGGTCCTTCCCCCCACCCAGGTGTGACCCCCATTGCCAAGGTCCCACCAATAACCAAGCTCATATACATGAATAAAATAGTTTTGTCTTTATTCATAGATTTGGGGTTGTCAAGGGGTTAGGGGGTCTGATTGGGACCTGGGGTCCTTCCCCTCTATTATATCTGTTGGACAGAGAGGGGAGAGGGGACAGGCAGGTTGGACAAAGATGCAAACTCAGACTACGATGAAACAGCAATAGATGGCCTTGTGTCACTGAATCTGCTCACCAGGCCCTGTTCTAGGACCTCAGAGCTGACCATGAAGAGAACCTTCTTCAGAGGTTTGGCGGGAGACGGGACAGGGGAAGAGGAGAGAAGGGTGTTAATCTACATCAGGTCGCCTGTTTTCTCCCAGAACCACACAGTTGGGAACCCTGTTTGTTCCAGTGACTCTCTAATTCAGATAGAAGGACTCTCACCTAATCAATCCAGTTTCCTTCTCACCCCAAGCCACCCCCACCCCCACCCCAAGCCTTCTTTGCTCTTATCCCTGGGGCGGCAGCAGAAACAGCCCAAGGCACCCCACTATTTGGAGAACTCTTGCCATAAAAAGCAATTTCACCCAGGATAGGGACACCAGGCTTCCCTGCCCACTCTGGACAATGGGGGTTAAGATAAATAAGAAAGGCAATAAAATCTAATATAGTGAGAATCAACCCTTCTCCACCTCCCATTTTACAGAGGAAGAAAATGACTTGTCTAAGGTCACCAAAGTAATAAGTAGCAGACTGGGATTACAGCCAATCCCGATTCCAAATCTGTCAGGCTGCCTCTTTATCCCTGATGCATGGTGTAGTTAGAGATTTGGCCCTGGCTCTGTCCTAGGGATTGTTTTGCTTAAGTTGGGATGGAAGGAACAGGGAGTTCAGGGAAGAGCCTGTGGGACACGTATTGGGAACTGGGCAGTGAAGGGAGCTGGTGGCCAAGAAGTCCCCACAGTCACTGCTGGTAGAATAGTGAGCTCAAGAGCCCGGAGAACAGTGTTGCAGCAGCATGAGGACAATCACCCGGCCTTGGGACGGCAGCCTACCAAACCTGCACCTCACAGTCCCCATCCCTGGCCTTGTCTGTGCCCAGGTCTTGACCTCTCCATCCCTTTATTTTCCTCCATTAACCTTTTCCAAATACCCTCAGTCCCTGGTAACCTCAGAACTAATCACAGAGTTAGTAGGGGCTTCAGAGGCCCCTCTGGTTCTATTCCTGCATGAATAAGCACCTCCCCCCACCCCCGCCCTGATATTCTCCATAAAAGGTCATCTAATCTCTGCCTGAACATGTGGCAGGAACCTCACTGCCTCCTTCAGCAGCCCAACTCCTCTCTAGGGTAGATATAATTGATGGGCGGCTTTTCCTTTTGTTGAACTAAAAACAGTCTCTTTTCAACTTCCATCCATTATTCCCCATTTTTCCCTTGTTCTAATCCCTCTTCCAAATGGCAGACTTGAGCACAGCTGTCAGGTGCCCACCAAGTCTGACCTCCTCATTGGCACTTCTTGCTTCCAATGGTCTCCTCCATGAGAGGTCATCCAGTCTCTGCTGCTCCTCGAGTTTACAGGATGGTAAAGCTGGAAGGGACCAACCAGGCCAACGCCCTCCTCTTTCAGGACAGGAACCTGATGTCCAGAGAAGCCACTTGCCTGAGAATACTGAGCGAGTTCTTGGCATAAAATGAGACAAGAAGTAGAATTTCCTGAATCCCTGGGCCAGCACCCTTTCTACAGCACCACTTTTTCTCCCTGTGGATTTGCCCCATAATGGTAACCAGACTCCAAAAGAAAATCTCAGGAGGTCTCTCAGACCCCAGGAGTAGAGGATATTCAAATTAAAGTCCGAGAGACAGCAACAGATTCCTGGTTTTTATCCAGTTAATCACAGTATATAAATATAAACATATGTGTGTGTATATGCATGTATATACACACATACACATATGTACATGTGCATATGTATGTATTTGCATGTATGTGTGTGTTGTGGAGTGGAAATGGGGATGGACCACATTGGAGGAGTATGGCTGTGTGTGTATGTGTGTATGTATTATGGGGCCACAGGAATTTACCATTGGCCTTCTCACATTCCCTTGTAGATGCTCCTTTAGATTGGACAAGTCAGGATAAAGGCCAGCCCCAAAATCTCAGGAAAGCCAGAAAAGGCCGATATGGAAGTTCTCCTGGGACAGAGTGTGGGGATGGGGATTTCTCCGCAGTCAGAAGGGATGGAGGCCCCAAAGCAATTCCTGGGGCATGGCTAGGTTGGAGTCCAGTGCACAAAGTAAAGAAGGGAGACTTAGAGATTGGGCAAAGCAGCAACTCCCTCCCTTCCCTAACTACAGAGATATCTCCGGGCCTGTCACCAAAAGAGAGTAGTATCCTTGGCCTAAGATGCATAAGTGTCCTATCACTTCCATGAGGATGGATATAGGGAAGTGAAGAAGAGGGGAGAAAAGACGAGGCAGGGTCCCACTGTCCTAACTGGCTTTAGGAATAACCAGGGGAGATTTGCTTCTGAGATCAGGAGCTGGATTATAATAGCTAATATTTCTGTATCATTTCCAGTGCCAGACACTGTGCTCAGTGCTTTGTGATGGTTATCTCATTTGATCCTAACAACCCTGGGAGATAGGTGGATTCCTGGGCCCTTTGTGCCCATCCAGATGGGGTGATAAGGAGTGTGTGTAACTGGTGATGGGAAGTTTCCTGAAATGATGCTTTGAGTTTCACAGGGGACCATGTCAAATTAGAGTAGAAGTCTAACGCTGTATCAGTGATGGAGAGAGAGGGAATGGGAAGATTTGTTGGTGTGGCTAAAGGCTGGAGAGGGACAGTGCACCTTGTGGGTGGCTGCCTTTGACCCTAGGGAGAAAACAGACTCTAATTAGGCCCCTCTCAGAACATTGCCACTGGGCTGCCATCAAGGCAGCTCCAAGAGCCTGGGAGTTAAAGCTTCAGGGTGGATTCTAGGAAAATGATAAAGTCCAGGCATCTGGAGGAAAAAAAGACCAAACCCCAAGAATGCTTTCTGTGGGGTTCTTTGTGACCCTGGCTGAGTAAGGGGTTTCTATGCATGGTCCTGAGCTTCAAATTTCACTTCCACAGCTCCCACTGACTCAGACTTCCTTGGCTTTAGCAGCAATAAAGGGGGAAGGGGTAATCAGATTAAGGAATGAAAGATCTTGATGCTGCTAGAAGTGGCTTCGGTTTAGCATGCTCTGTGACAGGGAGGAGGATTGAAGATTTCCAAGGGCTGGGATTGAGAGCTGCTAAGATCAGGTCTCACCTGGTGCTGCACTGCCACCCATTGGCATCAGCTTCCTAGGGACACCCAGTTGCAGGACCATACAGCTTTGTGGGTCACCAGGGCACCCTTCACTACCTACTCCCTACTACTAGACCCAGACACACTCCAGTAACAGGATGGGGGCAGGACAGGCCCTGTGGAATCTTCTCTCATCCTATTCCAGGGCTGCTGGCCTTTGGCTTGAATGGAGTTTATCTCCCAAGTACCCCTGGTTGGAGGAGGCAAAGATCTGAAATCCTCTGTCTCTGGTATCTCTTGCCTTCCATTCTGGCAGGAAATTCTTTCATCCCTGTCTGTAGGGACCACCAGCCTTCTACCTCAGGCCTCCTGAGCTCACCAGGCCATGGTCCAAGCTTGCCCAGACTAAAGTGGTGGGGAGAGAAGGGGAGTGGAAATAAACTCACCACCTCCCTGACAAGGTGAAGATGAAGGAATCAAGAGGAAAAGAAGACTCCAGGGAGATCAGGCCACTGTGTCACCTGAGGCAGTAGCCATCTCATTAAAGTGTCAAGGCTTCCACCTTCTTGAGAACAAAGGCTGCTCTTCCCCTGTCCATCCTTCCTCCTAAGTGTATTGGGAGTCATATGGAGTCCTGCCCAGTAGAGGGCCAGGTTGGGGGAGGACAGAGGGATCTCAGTTTCCAGGAGTAACTCTCTCGAGGTTGAGGGGAAGAGCATGAAGAAAAGAGTAGCCCTAGGATTCTGAATGGAGGTAGAGAGAGCCAAGAGGAACCACATGATTACCCCTCCCGTGGGAATCCCTCCCTTTCTCCCTTGCCAGTAGCCTCACAGACCCAAGGTTTCAAAAGAGGGCTCCCAACCACAAGCTCGCTCAGGCATTTTAGGGACAGGGTTGCTACAGTGCCTGCCCCAGGCCAGAAAGGGGAAGGGAAAGGACAAGATATGCAGAAGTGGAGAAGGACAATGGGGTTCACGTGGCATATCTAGAAAGCTGTCAGAGCCTACCAACGTGGGTTCTGACTGGCAAACATGATGGAATGTTGCCTTCCTGCATCCTCTGTGACAAGGTCGTTGCCGCTGCTGCTGATTTTGTCTGCAGGGTGCTAGACCTTTTCAGAACTTTGGGGTCTTAGAAGCCATCCAGCAGGTGTTTATTGGGGGGGTGAGGTATCCGTGTGTGGGTATATTTAGAGGGGTCAGCAACCACGACTGGAGTAAGATGACTGCCTTGAGGTAATTACTCTGCCTTCCCCACCATGGAGTGAAGCTAAGACTATGAACTTCTGGGAAAGGCCGTCCGCCCAAGCTGGGGCTCACCCTCAGCACCCCTATCCCAGGATTAGGGATGGGAGAAAGGGCGGGCAGAAATGGTTTCACTGCTACAACCTTGATGTTCCCAATTGGACTCTGAACCAGCATCCCATCTCCTGTGACACATGGATCTGAGCCCAGCAACTCAGGAAGGAAAAGATTGTTCCCTCTGTCCCCCAAACAAAGGCCCCAGATCAGGGTGAGCCAAGACCAGGAGCTGCTCAGGATATCCTTACCTCCCTATCTCTCATTGCTGGGAGTGCCTGCAACTTTAGGCCCTCAAAACTACTCTGTGGGAGCTCCTACCTCCCATCTACCCCAGTTTGGAGGGAAGGGGTCCCTCCTGCGCCCCCCTCAGCTCTTTCACCAGCAGCTCCTTTTTCCTCAATTTTTCCATAGCCACCAGGAGAGGGGATGGAATAGCATAAGAAAAGAACATGTGAAAATAGGAAGACCTCAGAAAGCCCAATGGAAGACTTAGAGACTGAAAGATCTCACCCTCCCTTAGGCAGCAGTCCTCAGTGGGACACATGGGGGAGGTGTAGAGGTGGGCTCTCCTCTTGTGGAAGAAGAAATAGGAGAGAGAGAAAAAGAGAGAGATAGAGAGAGACAGACAGATAGAGACAGAGAGAGGGACAGAGAGAGAGAAAGAGATAGAAACAGAGAGAGAGACAGAGAGAGAGTGAGAGAGACAGAGAGACAGAGAGAGAGATAGACAGAGAGAGAGACAGAGAGAGAGATAGAGAGACAGAGAGAGAGACACAGAGAGAGATACTTGAGAAGGGGGAGTGGGGAAGGGGTGGAACAAGGGTCCGTAGAGATCAGTGTGCTCTAGTAGAAAAAGCATTGGATTGAGGAGTCAGAAGTCCTGAGTTCTTGTCTGCTGCTACCCTTCGATGTGACCTTAGACCAGTCATTTTCCCTTTCCAGGCTTCAGTTTCCTCCCCTATAAAATGAGGAGGCCAGACTGGACAGTCTGTAAGGTCCCTTCCAGCTCTGCCATTCTGTGAGCCAGCCTGAGGAGAATGGATGGAGGTCAAGGATTCTGGAGGAGGGGGTCTTGGGAGACTTCTGAAGGGCACAGAGATACAGACCTCTTTGGTGAGCTCTGAAGACCAAGAGCCCTTGCCAACATTGCTGGCTGAGGCTGTGGCCCCTCACCTGCGGGAGGATTACTTCCCCAACCCTACCCCTTCCCTGCCCCCACTCTATGGTGCTATTTCGAATGCTTGTTTCTGGTTTTTCTTTGTTTTTCTTTTTTTTCTATTTTTTTTTCTTCCCAAGACGACTTTTAAAAAAATAAAAGCTTGATTGGAAAATATGTCTGGAACTCTATGGAGCCGGGGCAGGAGGAGGAATGGACTGACTGTGGAAGAGGGTGGACCAGAAAGGATAGAAGACGGAAGAGGGTCGGCAAGGGATGAAGGGTATAGATGGCGGGAGAAGGGAGACCGGGAGGGATAGAGGGGAAAGGCATGAGGTGGGGTGATGGGGGATGGGGAGACACAGTTAGATGGATTCCACATAGTTGGCGGGATAGAGGCCAAGCTGCCCGCTGTCCAGACGACCTCGGCACCAACCCTGCTCATCTTCTTCTCCCAGTTTGGTGAGTTCATCTCCTGGAGGGACATACCAGGAGATAGGGGTTAATGGCTGGGGAAGAAAGCAATGTGGTTCGAGTACGCATCCCCAAGACTCTTGGAATGAGAACCCTTAATTCTACCCTATATGCTGTCTGGAATTCTCTTCTGCCAGGCTCCCAATATTCCACAGTTCCATGTTCCATATTCCGATTTCTATCCCCTGACCCTTTGCCTGGCAAGTCCCATACAACCTTCACTCTTGCAGTCTGCTACCATATCTACATCTATCCCCCCACTTTGTGGAATTCTTTGTTGAGCCACACCCTCAATATTCCCTGCTGCCTGCTCACAACTGTCCAACATCTGTCCTCTCCCAGCTGCCCCCACCTCCTCGACTTTCATAATTCTCCATGCCTACTTGTCATCTAATTCCAGACAGAAACTCTACTCCTTGCCCACCCAAGTCCCATGCCCCATCCCCTGGGCCCCCCCAGGTCAAACCTGCTTTGAAGCTGAGCTCGTCCTGCTCCTGCCCATCATAATCATAGAGTGCCCGAACACGCACACCCTTGGCATCATCCTCAAAGGGGTTGGCACCCCCGTTGGCCTCACCCGCCCCGAAGGGATTTCCACTCTCATCATCAGACCACTCAGCGGCATATGGCTGGCCTCGGTCATAGCTGCTGACACTGAGTTGGGGGGGACAGGGGAAGTGGGGAGGAGATCATCATTGGCTTGTCCTCAAGGGGCTTCCCATTATCCCCCAGCACAAACCACAGAATCACAGAATTTTAGGGCCGAAAGAGACCATGGGGTGATCTGCCAATCTAGACTAACCCATACACCAAAGGAATCTCTACTATAATAAACCACACCGTTAGCTGGTCATCCAGCATCAGCTGGAACAGCTTCTAGAGGGAAAGGGAGACCTGAGTTTAAATCCTGCCTTAGACGCTTGTTAGCTGTCTGTTCCGGGCAAGTCTCTTAGCCTCTGTTTAGCTCGATTTTCTTCATCTGTAAAACGGGAATAGTCATAGAATCCACCTCCCAGGGCTGTTGTGAGCGTCAAATGAGATAATATTTGTAGAGCATTCATAAAGCGCTAGCGAATGAAGGAATGAACGAATGATGAGAGGGGCAGCCCGTCACCACTTAAGGCAGCTCCATGGATTAAGAAATTTTTCCTGGCATCAAGCCCGAATCTTTGGCACTCATTGCTCCTGGCTTGTGCCATCTGGAGCCAAACAAATCAGCTGAATCCCTCTTTCACATGGCAGCCTTTCAAAGACCCTGCTCCAAACTTCTCTAGAAGGTGGAGGGTACTAGAGGATGGGACCGGGGGGGAGGGAGGAACTCCTCTACAGTGGTCCAAAGTCAGGAGACCTGGGTTCAGATGCCAGCTTTGCTTCTAACTAGCTGAGTCACCCTAAGCAAGCCATCCTGACTCCCCTCCTTGGAGGGAGAAAAAAAAAAGGATTTGCCTCAGTTTCCCCATCTGGAAAATGGAGCTGCCTACAGGCAGGCTTCATTTTAAGCAATCCCAGGAAAGAGGGCATCTAATTATTTGTATTACAAAGGATCTTTTAGAGATTTCCTTAAATAGTGTCCCTCCTCTGACACATTCCAAATAAGATTCAATTGAAGCGTCTTCTATCCAAATGCTATCAGTGCCTAACACAAGGGGCACATGAAATCTGCCCGGCTCTGTCTACTGAACCAGGCTGCCAGGAATGAAAAAAAGATATTAGATGTGAGAGAGGGTTTGGGGAACCCTTTTTAAATGCTTTAGGAATATGAGAAGTGATATCCTTGTTATTGTCGAGGTCCTAGAATTTCAGCCATAAAGGACTTCCACGGCCGTCTAGTCCAACCTACGTCTGCTTGAATTATAATAATTTGATAATGGGTCCTGCATGCCCGGTGCTGGGGCACATCTCTGGGCAACAAGGAAGCTCCAGTGGAGGACCAACTTGAGAGGTGGGGGACTCACCTGCCACGGTCCCCAGCCTGGGCCATAGACTCCACCACCCCCGAGGTATTAGTCAGGGTCACACCCTCGTTCTTCTTGGGCGGTTTCTCCTTCCTGGTGATGGTATGGGTGAGGTCTGGGTTCCACTCCTAGTGGTAGAATGGGGTATGGATATCTGTAAGGCTGCTTCCAGCCCCCTCCACATAACTCCCTCCTCCTCCTGGCCCTCCCTGCCTCCTCCCCACCAGCCCCAAGTCCACCTCCACACACCAGGAAGGCAGGCCACTGACCTCAAACTGGGGCCAATTCATGGGCATGCCGGGCCCACTGGTGCTTCGGAACCACTTGAGGTCTTCCTGGGCATCGGCCCCCCGGATGGTCTGCTCCAGCTCACGGTACACATTGATGTAACTGGGCAAGGGAGAAATCGGGGGAGGTCACTCATGTCTCTGCCTGAAGTTGAGGGGGAGGAACCAGATCACACCCAGGGTCCAGCTCAGGCCACCTTCTGGAAGTCATCGATTCTTCTTCTGAGGGCACTTCAGATCAGGTAGCCCCAAGGTTACTACCGCAAAGCATGGGCACAGACGATGTGCCTACCTAGAGCTGGTACAGAGATACCCTCTGTGCCCATGCAATGGTGCCCATGCAATTAAGCCCAGAGCCTCTTCCTTCTTGCTCCTCCCACTCTGTCAAATTGTGGTGTTAGAGAGACATTATGTATAGCAGATAGGCTTGGAGACTTGGAAGGCCTGGGTTCAAATGCTACCTCTAACACTTTCTAGCTCTGGGACCAAGGACAAGTTCTGCAAAATGGGATGATAATACCTGTAGCACCTATCTCACTAGGCTGTCATAAGGATTAAATGAGATAATGTCTGTCAGTCAGTGAATAAATATTTAAGTATCTACTATATGCCAGGAAGAGTGGCGAGGTGGCACAGTGGATAGAGTGCTGGGCCTGGAGTAATGAAGACCTGAGTTCAAATCTGGCCTCAGACACCGGTTAGCTGTATGACCCCGGGCAAGTCACTTCACACTGCCTCAGTTTCCTCATCTGTAAAATGAGCTGGAGAAGGAAATGGAAACTCAACCACTCCACTCTTTGCCGAGAAAATCCCGAATGGGTTCATGAACAACGCAATGTGCTGAGCGCTGCGCTAAGCACCTGTACCTACACGGAGGGCGCTCGGAGCCCCTCAGGGCAGTCATCTCAAGTGCCTCTGTGGTGCCAGCCTCCACCTCGTCACTCCACTGCTCAAAAAACTTCAGTGACTCCCTAGTACCTCTTAAGAGAAAACAGAGACTGCTTTCCTTCCAGGGCATGTGACTTCTCCACCTGTGGTCCCCGCTCACGCAGTTCCCTGAATTCCCTCTCCACCTCCCTGTGCTGCCTGTTCCCTTGGTGGAGGAGGGGTGGGGAGGAGTGAGGGGGGAAGGGATGGGGGTGGGGTGGGTGTGAGGTGTGGGGGTGGGGAGGGAGAGGGGTGGGAGGGTGACATTACTCCTCCTAGTCACCTTCCCTTCAAGGGCACTTCAAGAAGACTTTCCCAAGTTCCCTGGTGTTGCTAGTCCCCCCAAAATCATTGTGTTTATTTTGCTTATACCCCCTATTTACTTAGCTATGAACGTTTATCCTGATAGTAAAAGGTAAGCTCCTGGAGGGCAGGGACTCTTCCATTCTTGTCTTTCTGTCTCCAGCACAGTGCCTAGCCCATAGTAAGTCCTGAGTCAATGCTCAGGGATTGATTCAGGCACAAAACAAGGGAGTTAGACCAGACAGAAGATGATCTAATCTATCCTAGGGTCCTAACCCCTCCCCCCACGCCCAGCCTAGGTACCTGCTGCTTTCTGCCAAGTTGAGGTGGCGCTTTATATCCAAGAGCACCTCCTTCAGGAACACCAGCCTCTTCTCCTCGAACTGCTGGCATTGCTCGAACACCTGCTCCATGCCTTCCATGTACTGGGGCGTTGACTTGCCGATCTCATCCAACACCTTCTCGTATTTCTCCTGGGTCTGTTAAGGAAGGAAGGAATGTAGGGAGGGAGAGAGGGAGGGAGAGAGGGAGGAAGGAAGGAAGAGAAGGAAGGAGAGAAGGAAGGAGGGAAGGAAGGAGAGAAGGAAGGAGGGAGGGAAGGAAGAGAAGGAAGGAAGGAAGGAAGGAAGGAAAGAAGGAAGGAGGGAAGGAAGGAGGGAAGGAAGGAAGGAAGGAAGGAAGGAAGGAAGGAAGGAAAGAAGGAAGGAGGGAAGGAAGGAGGGAAGGAAGGAAGGAAGGAAGGAAGGAAGGAAGGAAGGAAAGAAGGAAGGAGGGAAGGAAGGAAGAGAAGGAAGGAAGGAAGGAAGGAAAGAAGGAAGGAGGGAAGGAAGGAAGGAAGGAAGGAAGGAAGGAAGGAAGGAAGGAAAGAAGGAAGGAGGGAAGGAAGGAGAGAAGGAAGGAAGGAAGGAAGGAAGGAAAGAAGGGAGGGAGGGAGGAAAGGGAGCAGGGGCAAGCTGAAATCTGAGGACCTTTAGGATCTTCCTTCCACCCCCACCCCCACTACCCCCACCCAGGGGCCACGCTGGTAAATGTTTAACAGAACTTCTCAAAAATAAAAGAGCTTGCCGCACTTTTAGGTTTAATCTGCATTATTAACATCCCTTTCACTTTCATATTTCCGGACCCGATTTGTGTTTGCATATTTCAAGCCCTGACGTGTATCTGATGGTTTCTGAAGTGTAAGTGCTCACGCCGATGCTTGAGGGAGGCAGTGGGAGTTGGCTCAGCACATGCCTGCATCCTTCCTCCCCATGTGGGAGCCTGTGTTAGGCCCCTGTCCCCAACCCCACTCCATCACCTGCTGGCCTGCCCTTCCCCCTCCTCCCCTTGCCCCTCCCCCCTCCCCTGCAGGCCCAGACCTTCTGTACATCCTGCTTGCACTTGTCCACTTTGTCCTGAAGTTTCTTCTGCTGCTCCGGGGTCACTGACTGCTCTGCCTTGCTGTTGGCCTCCCGGGTCACGGCCAGCTTCTCCTCCTTGCAGGCCAAGTGGTAGGCCTTCTTCGCCGCCTCCAGCTTTCAGAGATGGGGAAGTGAACAGCCATCATTTATACAGTGCCTTAAGGTCAGTGAAGCAGGGAGGCAGCGGCTATCACCACCCCCATTTTACAGACGCAGAAGTGGAGGCTAGAAGAGGTAAAGCGAGTTGTATCCCAGCGTCGCCCAGGGCCTTGGAGTAGTGGAGCCTTAATTACCGGTCGCTGAATGACTAACTGAATAAGAAGCAGGGCCCCTTCCTCCTTCCTTAAAGCAGTGACCCTATGGACACCCTCCTTCTAGAAAAAAGTATCCTTTGGCCAGGAGTCCCTCCCTGTAGATTCTAATAGCATCATAGACTTAGAGCTCAGAGGCTCTTAAAGGCCGTGGGGCCCAACCCCCTAATTTTATGGATGAGGTAGATAGAGGGTAAGTGACTTATCCAAGGTCACACAGCTAGTAGGTGTCTGAGAAGGGATTTGAACCCAAGTCTTCCTGACTCCAGGGCCAGTGCTCTATCTGCTACAACACGCTGCCTCTCTACAGGTTTCCTGTTGTTATCCACAAGGAATCTCCCACCCTTCCTCCTAGACCCTCTACTCTGCCTCTATGCAAGCTCTCCTCCTAGTTTTGTTTTGCCTCCTGGGGCCAAGCTGACCAAGTTTAATCCCTCTCCCACAAGAAAATCTTTTAAGATTTGAAGACAGCAATTACATTTTCCCTAAATTTTCCATTTTTAGGCTAAATATCTCTTTCATTTAACTCATTCTCCCATAGCATAATTTTGAAGCCATTCATCAGTCAACAAGCGCTTCAGTGTTAGCAATGTGCCAGGCATTGTGTTAACTGGGAATAGAAAGAAGGGACCCCAAAGAGTCCCTGCTCTCAAGCAGCGTCCAGCCTAACAGGGGAGACAGCACGCAAACAAATACATACAGACAAGATTATATACAAGGCAAAGCGGCAGCAATCTCAGAGGGAAGGCTCTAACGTTAGGCGAGGTCAGGAAAGGCTTCCCTGGGTACCTCTTTCATCTTCTTGGCCCAGGGTTTCTGCGCTTTCCGGAAGCCGTCCTCAGCCTCCTTAGTCTCCTTGAAGCCGCCCATAATCTGCTTGTGGTAAGCATCCTTCTGCCAGTTCTTCACCTTCTCCAGGTCATCATTGACCAGGCTGTTCTTCACGTCCTGATGCAGCTCGCTCACCTTGTCAGCCTCTGTCATGATGGCACCCCACGCACGCTCCAGGCTGCCATACTGTGGGCCTGCAGGTAGAGAAGCAAGGCCTGGGCATGAGCTGGCTGAGATGCAACAGGTGCTCTCCTGCCCTGGACACCTGCACGTGACTGAAGAAGAGCAACCTTCCCTCTCCCTGTCGACCTGCTATACCCAGCACCCAAGGCTAGGCGGGCAACCCAAGCAATGCTCACATCTGACCCCTGCTGCATTCTGGGGTTTCCTGAGCTCAATCTGGTTCGACAAAAGCACTTTCAATGTGCCAGGCACCATGCTAGGCTGAAGTGAAGGGGGCACTGAAAGCTTAGATTCAAGAGGTCAACTCTAATGAGGTCAAATTTGGTAGGGATAAATCTAAAGTCATCAGATCATAAATTTGGAGCTGGAAGATTCTTCAGAAGCCATCTAGACTCTAGACCAACCCCTTCACCTTACAGAAGGGAAAATGAGGGGCCAGAGAGGTCCAGTGATTTATTCAAAGTCACGTAGGTTAATTGGGGAAAAATTTCATGTGTGTATATATATATATATACGTATATACATATATATATAGAGAGAGTATATTATATATAATATATATATACATATATATATATGTCACAAAGATAAGTGTCAGAGGCAGAATTTAAACCTAGGTCCTCTAACATTAAATTTAATTCTCTTTCTATCTTTCTATTCTGCTCCAGCATGTCTTCCTGTTTTTCCGAATCCTATGCAGGTTATATGGTGACTGGATTTGAAGCAGGAAAGGACCGCCTTAGAAATCATCAAGTCCAAATCTCTCATTTTATAGATGAGGAAATTAAGGCCCAGAAAGGGGCATGACTTGTCTAAGGTCATATAGACAGTTAAGTAGCAAAATGGGGGCTTTAAATCCCAGTGTTATGTCTCCAAAGACAGTACGTTTACCGCTGTATCACATCCTCACAATCTCTAGCGCAGAAGAGTTTCTTCTAATGCCTATATTAAGACTGTCTTCTTGCCCATCCATTAAGGCCCGAGTCACAGGAATATGAGCTGGAGAGGACCTCCAATGCCTGGTGGTCTACACACTCCCTACTTTTACAGGGGCTCTCAGAGGTAAGAAACCTCGCCAAAGGTCACACAGAAATTGAGTGTCAGGGGTGGGATTTGAACACAAGTCCTCTGACTGCACAGCCAGTGCATGTCTTCCACAATGCCAAGCTGCCTCCCTTATTCCTGTTTCCTCTAGGAAGACTTCCCTCACCTCTCTCCAGTGGTGGGATTCAGCCGGTTCACACCGGTTCAGGAGAACCGGTACCTAATTTTAGGTTGAGTTCTGTGAATGGCTTGTTAGCTGGGGCAGAGCTTGCGCCCGCCATGTCAGCAGCGGTGGCGACAGCGCCTCAGCTCTGTTCCATGGAGAACTGGTTGTTAATTTATTTGAATCCCACCACTGCCTCTCTCCCTCTCCTCTGAACTTCCAGAGCTCCTCCTGTCTAGACTATGACTTGTCTTGCTAGTCAACAGTTTGTGTGCGCTCGCATGCATCCGTGTGTGTGTGTGTGTGTGTGTGTGTGTGTGTGTGTGTGTGTGTGCATGAGTCTTATCTCCTCACCCTGCTGCAAGAGCCTTAAAAACAAGGACCAAGTCCGACATGCTGGGCCTGGAGTCGGGAGTTCAAATCCAGCCTCAGACACTAGCTACGTGACTCTGGACAAATCACTTAACCGCTTTGTGCCTCAGTTTCCCTAACTGTAAATTGGAGATAATAACAATAGGGCCTACCTCCCAAGGTTGTTGTGAGAATCAAACGAGATCATATTTGCACGGTGCCGGCTCATAGTAGGCGCTTCCTAGACCACGGTTGCCCTACCCCCAGCCCCAGCGCTTCCGAATGGCCCACAGTGAAGAAATCTCTCATTTCTGCCGGCAGTTCTTCACTCTCCCTCTCATCCCCAGCAGAAGGTGCCTCGGCGGCCTTTGTCCTTTCATTCAGCACGGCCAGCCTCTTCTCGAGGTTGTCCGCAGACTTGGTGACCTGAGACACAACCTCTCCATGTCTAGCGCGGGCCGGAGCGCACAGGTGGCGCTCAGTAATGCTGATAGCTCCAATTTCCGTAATGCTTTAATGTTTACAAAGTACTTTCACACATGGACAGAGCACAGATGCAAATCCCACAAAGCTGTCTATCTAACTGCGATTATCCCCACTTTACAGCTGAAGAAACTGAGGATCAGAGGTGTCTAATGAATACTTAGAGGGTCATACGCTCTACGGCCAAAAGGGACCTTAGCCTTCATCTGGCCCAATCCTTTCGTTTTACGAAAGGGAAAATTGAGACCGTTGAGGGAAATGATTTAGCCAAGGTCACTTAGATAGTAAGGAGCAGAGCTAGCACTTGGACCCAAGCTCTCCAACTCTAAACCCAGGGCTCTTTCTTCTATGCCACTCTTGCTGAATGACTAAGATGTACAGGAGGTCAGGGTGGGACCAGGATGCAGCCAGGAGGTTCCTTGGGATGGGTTCCCTCCCATGATCTCCCTCTCCTCCTCAGGCACAGCCTCCTATACGTGATCATCCAGCTTGTTCTAACAGGACCCATTTGCCTTTAGTCCCTAGAAAGGGGTGAGGGTGGCCAGGGCTAGATCCCCCTGCTTATGTTCCTCCTCTGGGCATGGGAGCAGGGCTGAGAGGTCCCCGGAGCATAGGTGGGGAGTATGACTGTTGTTTGCCAGTTTGGGGGTGGGATAGTGTTGGGACGGCACGAGGGCACCTTTCTCGAGGAGCTGGCGCCAGCGCTTGGCCCAGTCTGTGAGCTGCTGGGCGTAGGCCTTCTCGATCTTAGCTCGCTCGTGAAGGCAGCTCATGAGGTCGTTGCAGAGCCGGTGGCCATCATCGATCCGCTTCACCGTCCTCTTGTAGTTTCCCACCTGGAGGAACCACAAGGACCAATGGGCAACCCCATTCCTTGGCTACCCTGGCTAATGCTGCTTCTCAAGTGGGACCTCTCTGGGCCTCACCACCACCGACAGCCCAGCCATATAGATCAAGAATAGTTTTCCTAGCCATCCTCCAAGAGCAACAGCCAAACTGCCCTCCCCCAAATCATTGTAATCCTAATAGCTTTAAGAGCCTCCCTCACAAACAGCACTCCCCTCCCCCACTCCAGTCATATCCTTCTGTGTCCAACAGGTGTCTATCCTGAGCTAGGAAGGGCTGGGACTACTGAGGCAGATGACCCAGCAGAAACCATCCTGTCCCGCACCCCATCCCACCTTCCAGCCTGGTCCACACCCCAGTTTCCATAATTCCCATCACCTACCAAACCTAGAGGGAAGGGAAGTAGATGAGTCCCAAGCAGGTTAGAGAGGGGGTGGCAGAAAAGTTGAGAACAGAGGAGCAAGAAAAGAGAAACTGATAGGTTCTGGAAATGGAGAGAAATGGAAAAGGAAAGAGGCAAAGAAATCATCATAGAGAGGCAGACTGAGGACAGGAGAGAGGTGAGGGGAGAGGGAAGCAGAGAAATTTAAGAAAAACACACAGAAGGAAGGGTGAACGGTAGGATAGCTCACACACACATAGCACCTTTGGGTTTACAAAATGTTTTCTTCACATCCACCTGGTGAGATAAGGAATGAGAGCATTCATCTCCCCATTTTACAGATATGCCAACTGAGGCTCAGAGAGGATAACTTGTCCAGAGTCAAACAGCTAGTAAGGATGGCATAAGGGACAGGAAGTAAGGGAGACAGGGAGTTAGAAGATTGGGATTGGGGCATTAGAAGCAAAGAAATAGAGGCCCAAAAGAGAAATCTGAACCCCGCCCACACTAAAATTTAAGGAAAAATCTATTTACCTTTTATTAATTACTCAATAATAGGGGATAGGGCTTAGACCTGTAGTTTCATTGATTGAGAGCACTCCCAGGAAGGAAACTACCTCTACTTTCCTGCAACATGTACTCTTGCAGAGTTGCCTAGGGTACTAAGAGGTCAAATAATTTGCTTAGGGTCACACAACCAGTGTACATCAGAGGCAGAGCTTGAATCCTGGTCTTCTAGATCTCTGAGGCCACCTCTCTAACCACTGTGCCACAGCTGTTGCTACCATCATCATCATCCCCATCATCCCCAACCCCATCATCATCACCATCATCACTACCACCACCACCATCATCATCATCATCCTCATTATCATCCCCATCACCATCATCATCACTATCATCACCATCACTATCATCATCACCACCACCACCACCATCATCATCATCATCCTCATTATCATCCCCATCCCCATCATCCCCATCACCATCATCATCACCATCACCTTCATCATCACCATCATCACCATCATCACTACCACCACCACCACCATCACCATCATCATCGTCATCACCATCATCTCCATCATCCCCATCACCATCACCATACCCATCATCATCATCCTCATTATCTCCACTATCACTATCCCCATCCCCATCACCATCATCTCCATCATCCCCATCACCATCATCATCCCCATCATCCCCATCATCCCATCACCATCATCATTGTCACCATCATCACCATCATCCCCATCATCACCACCACCACCACCATCATCATCATCATCCTCATTATCATCCCCATCACCATCATCATCACTATCATCACCATCACTATCATCATCACCACCACCACCACCATCATCATCATCATCCTCATTATCATCCCCATCCCCATCATCACCATCACCTTCATCATCACCATCATCACCATCATCACTACCACCACCACCACCATCACCATCATCATCATCATCACCATCATCTCCATCATCCCCATCACCATCACCATACCCATCATCATCATCCTCATTATCTCCACTATCACTATCCCCATCCCCATCACCATCATCTCCATCATCCCCATCACCATCATCATCCCCATCATCCCCATCATCCCATCACCATCATCATTGTCACCATCATCACCATCATCCCCATCATCACCACCACCACCACCATCATCATCATCATCCTTATTATCATCCCCATCCCTATCATCCCCATCACCATCATCATCACCATCACCTTCATCATCACCATCATCACCATCACTATCATCATCACCATCATCACTACCACCACCACCACCATCACCATCACCATCATCATCGTCATCACCATCATCTCCATCATCCCCATCACCATCACCATCACCATCCCCATCCCCATCACCATCACCATCATCTCCATCATCCCCATCACCATCATCATCCCCATCATCCCCATCATCCCCATCACCATCATCACCATCATCCCCATCATCCCCATCATCATCATCTTCATTATCTCCACCATCACTATCCCCATCCCCATCACCATCACCATCCCCACCATCCCCATCCCCATCACCATCATCATCCCCATCACCATCATCATCATCATCCTCATTATCATCCCCATCCCCATCATCCCCATCCCCATCATCATCACCATCACCTTCATCATTACCATCATCCCCATCATCACCACCACCACCACCATCATCATCATCATCCTCATTATCATCCCCATCCCCATCATCCCCATCCCCATCATCATCACCATCACCTTCATCATTACCATCATCCCCACCACCACCATCATCATCATCCCCATCCCCATCCCCATCACCATCATCTCCATCATTCCCATCATCATCATCCTCATTATCATCCCCACCATCTCCATCATCCCCATCACCATCCCCATCACCATCATCATCACCATCGTCATCATTATCATCACTCATTCCTACAATGTTTTCATATTTACAAATCTCTTTCCTCACAACAACCCTATGGGGTACTTCCCTCAAGAATTATTACTCCTTTTTTGGTTGCTGTCGTTTAGTTGTTTTCGGTCATGTCTGACACTCTGTGACCCCATTTGGGATTTGCCTGGCAGAGATACGGAGCAGTTTGCCATTTCCTTCTCCAACTCATTTTGCAGATGAGGAAGCTGAGGCAAACTGGGTTAAGTGACTTGCCACAGCCAGTATGTGTCTGAGGTCAAATCTGAACTCAGGTCTTCCTGACTCCAGGCCTGGTGCTCTATTCACTATGCCACCTAGCTGCCCATCACTTCTTTTAGTTACTAAATAAATAGGGACCCTGATAACCCCTCCCTTAACTCCCTTGCCCCTCAAATATGCATCCCACAATGCATAGAGCTTCTAAAACAGATGGACAGAGTGCCTAAAATAGTAATTAAGTTTCTAGAACAGAAGGAAGAGAGGGCGGAAGGTATGAGAGAGACACAAAATGACAGACAAAGGTTTGATTTGGGTTGGTGGGTCTTGAGATGTCTCAGGGGAGGCAGGAGAGTGGATGGAGGTTCACTGAAATGGTCACCTTGCTCCCTCTTGTGGCTACAATATTCCAAATTAATCCTCCAGAAAGGCTGTGAAGGAGGGCAGGAGGAAGCACAGATGGGTGGAGGGTTGGGTAGGCAGAAGAGGAAGAGAAATGATACCAAGGCTAGTCAATGTGGGAACGCAGGCCCAGGTGCTACTGACATATCTGATGTCAAGGTGGACAGGAAAGAGCTAGGCAGAAGGTGCCCAGGACTGGCACAGGGCACCCTCTTCTGTGAAACACTAGGCAGAGGGAGGGGTATGGGGGAGGAAGGGCTGGGGGTGGGGGGAATCTCACCTCCCAGAAGCTGTCTGTGATCTCCTCCATTGAAGGTGCGGCCTCATCATAGGAGCCAGACATGGTGCCCAGAGTTGGGGGCTGGGGCTGGGCACAGGGCTGCAGCCAGGAACAGACCTCTGCTCATGCACTAAAAGGTGGGAGAGAAGAGAGTGATCGATAAAACACAGGAAGGAGACGTGGGAGCCTTCCCCTCTACCCCACTCCCAATATCTACCTCTGCCCACAGCTTCAAAGCCCTGAACCCAGCTGAGAGCTCAGATGTACATAAAGTTCTGAGTCAAAAAATCACCTTAGAAACCATCCCTTCCAACCTCCCCATTTTACAGAGAAAGAAACTGAGGTTCAGAGAACTTAAATGATTTGCCCAAGATTGCAAAGCTGGTCGGTAGCAAAGCCAGAACCCAAGTCTCTTGACTTTCATTCGAATTTAGTAGCCTTTGCACTATTCTCCACTAGCTCTGTAGTCCAGGCACAGGCCTGGCAGAGAATCCAAAGATGGGTCCCTACACGGGTCATTCTGGGTAAAGTAGCACTGCACCATATCTCAGCCAATTCCTAGATCTCAAAGCCCCAGCAGAGTGGAGTACGGAATCTTTGCCCACCCACTTTGGACGGAGGGGATCCCTCCTGGATTACATCAGCAAACCAGGGCTGATTTTGTTGTAGTTCAGTTGTTTCAGTCATGTCTGACTCTGTGAGCCCATTCAAGGTTTCCTTTGGCAATGATACTGGAATGCTTTGCCATTTCCTTCTCCAGCTCATTTGACTAATGAGGAAACTGAGGCAAACAGGGTTAAGTGACTTGCCCAGGGTCACCCATCTAGTGTCTGAGGCCAGATCTGAAATCAGGAAGATAAGTCTTCCTGACTCCAGGCCTGGCCTTCTATCCGCTGCACCACCAATATTTTAGGTTAATTCATCCGAAAGAATACTCTATATCTGCCCCACCCTTCCGATTGCCACCACATGACCTCAGATTGCTGGGCTCTGAACTCAAGAGCTGTACAAGCACCACCCCACCACCCCCATTGCCCCCATTGCTGGAAAGGAGAATGTCAGTCACAAAGGATGCATCTTCACATGACTCTCCAACGATGAAATCTTAACTTAGAGTAATTCAAACTATGTGTAAACTAAAAGGCAATAACAAAAGGTATGATGGGGCATAGTAGGTGACTTGAATTTGACAAGTGGCAGCAAATTTTTAGAGCTATGGGGGGAGTTTTCTAGGCCTCCCCCTCATTTTTAAAAATTAATTTATTTTTAGTTTACAATATTTGGTTTCACAAGATTTTGAGTTTTAAATTTTCTCCCCCTCCCTCCCCCCCCTCCCAAATATGGCATGCAATCTGATATAGGCTCTACATGTACATTCATATTAAACATATTTTCCCATTAGTCATGTTGCATAGAAGAATTAGAATGAATGGGAGAAACCACGAGAAAGAGAAGAGAGAGAGAGAGAGAAAGAATGCAAATAGTATACTTCCATCTGCATTCAGATTCCATAGCTCTTTCTCTAGATGTGGATGGCATTTTCCATCATGAGTCTTTTGGAGTTGTCTTAGATCCTTGCATTGCTGAGCCAAAGAGCCAAATCTATCAAAATTAGTCACTGCACGGTGTGGCTGTTACTGTGTACAATGTTCTCCTGGTTCTGCTCATTTCATTCTGCATCAGTTCATGTAAGTCTCTCCAGGTTTTTCTGAAGTCTGCTTGCTCATCATTTCTTACAGCCCGATAGTACTCCACTACACACATACACCACAACTTTTTCAGCCATTCCACAATTGATGGACATCCCCTTGATTTCCAGTTCTTGGCCATCGCAAGAAGAATCGCTATAAATATTTTTGTAGATGTGGGTCCTTTTCCCGTTTTTATGATCTCTTTGCTTCCCCCTCATTTTAAAGTGGGAAATTGAGGTCCACTATGGGAAAGTGATTAGTTCAAGATCAGACAGGTAGGTAGGAAGAAGCTTGAGCCAGACTTAAAATCTTGTGCCTCAGTTTCTTTCTGCTACACCACCCTCTCTCCCCCCTTTTGCTACCTTTACAATTCTAGACATATACTATGCACTCAATAAATATTGGCCAGTCTGTGGATATCCTCCCTCACCCATCGCTGTTTTCAGTATCTCAACCCATCAGCAAGGGTCTCCCTGCCCTGCCCCAGCTGGGTGCTAGGAGATACCACCTCGCTGTGGCTCCCCACCTCCCTACTCTGCAGTAAAGCCCCATGGCCCAGCTCAAACCTCTGGTTCTTCTCCTCAGTTTCCCCTGTCCTGTGGATAAGCCTCTGCAGAACAGTCAGCTCTCCCCAGGCCCAGGTTCTACTTTCACCCTCCCCAGCTCTGTCTATGTTTCTTTAAAAGCTTAACTTCATCCAGAATATCAAGGGAATTAATGAAAAGAAATGCCAGAGAAGGTGGCCTAGCCTTACTAGATCTTAGATTGTGTTATAAAGCAGCAGTCATCAAAACTACCTGGGACTGGCTAAGAAACGGAGTGGTGGATCAGTGGAATAGGTTAGGTACACAAGACATGGTAGTCAACGGCTATAGTAATCTACTATTGGATAAACCCAAAGACTCCAGCTTCTAGGATAAGATCTCACTGTTTGACAAAAACTGCTGGGAAAACTGGAAAACAGTATGACAGAAACTGGGCATAGACCAACGTCTTACACTGTATTCCAAAATAAAGTCCAAATGGGTACACGATTTACATATAAAGACTGATACTATAAGAAAATTAGGAGAGGAAGGATTGGTTTATCTGTCAGATTTATAGTGAACAGAAGAATTTATGACCAAACAAGAGATAGAGAACACTATGAAATGCAAAATGGATAATTTTGATTATGTTAAATTGAAAAGTTTTTGCACAAACAAAGCCAATGCAACCAAGATTAGGAGGGAAGCAGAAAACTGGGAAAGAATTTTTACAACCAGTGTCTCTGATGCCTTCATCTCATTTCTAAAATATACAGAGAACTGAGTCAAATTTATAAGAATACAAGTCATTCCCCAATTGATAAATGGTTAAAGCATATGAACAGGAAGCTTTCAGGGGAAGAAATTAAAGCTATCTATAGTCATAAGACAAAGTGCTCTAAATCACTACTGATTAGAGAAATGCAAATCAAAACAACCCTTAGGTACTACATCATACCTATCAGATTAGCTAACATAACAAAACAGGAAAATGTTAAATGTTGGAGAAGATGTGGGAAAATTGGAACATTGATTCATTGTTGGTGGAGTTGTGAACTGGTCCAACCATTCTGGAGGGCAATTTGGAACTATGCCCAAAGGGCTATAAAAATGTGCATACCCTTTGACCCAGCAATACCATTTCTAGGGCCATATCCCAAAAAGATCATAAAAATTGAAAAAGTGGGGGCAGAGCCAAGATGGCAGCTGGAAAGCAGGGACTTGCTTAAGCTCTACCCCAATCCCTCCAAACACCTGTAAAAAATGGCTCTGAACAAATTCTAGAGCTGCGGAAACCATGAAATAGCAGAGGGAAACAGGTCTCCAGAGCAGGAGAGCCTGGATGGCTGCCGGGAAGGGTCTATCACATGGTGCTGGGAGTGGAATGCAGCCCAGAGTGGGCCACGCCAGGACAGATAAGACCCGGAGTTAGCCAGCCGGAACAGGCCTTGGGTCCATGAATCAGTGAGTTGTGGCAGTTACCAGACTTCTCAACCCACAAACGCCACAGAGTAGGTTAGAGGGAAACTTCGGAATCGAATTCAGAGCAGTTCGATCACCAGCCCTGGGGGTGGCGGAGGTAGTGGTGGTGTCAGCAGCAGGAAACTCCTCAGGCTGCTTCCAGAGCTGCAGCATCAGCTGCTTCCCGAGTCCCTGGCTCACACAGTGGGAGGAATCTAGCAGCAGATCAGAGCAGGAGTGCAAGGAGCGCTTTATGGGCATAAAGGCAAATTCTCTTGCTGGGCCCTGCTTGGATCTGTATTGCGGTCCTGGTTGGCAGTTCTTGGGGGAGGAGGAGTGCTGTGATGACAGAGCCTGGGGTGATGGTGGAATAGAAGTAGCTTTTAAAACAGCAGTGCATGGACCCTAAAGCTTGGGACAAAGTACTCTCAACTCTACAAGCAGTCATATCCTGACAAAAAGCTCAAAGGTGGAATAGTTGGCTGGGAACATGAACAGGCAACAAAAACAAACTCAGACTCAAATGCAGACTCAAACTCAAAATCTAGATTCCTTTTTTGGTAACAAAGAAGATCTAAACATACAGCCAGAAGAAGTCAACAAAGTCAAAGAGCCTACATCAAAAGCCTCCAAGAAAAACATGAACTTGTCTCAGACCATGGAAGAGCTCAAAAACGATTTGGAAAAGCAAGGAAGACAAGTAGAGGAAAAATTGAGATGAGAAACGAGAGTGACACAAGAAAACCATGAAAAACAAGTCAACGATGTGCTAAAGGAGACCCAAAAAGACACTGAAGAAAATAACACCTTAAAGAACAGATTAACCCAAATGTCAAAAGAACTCCAACAAGCCAATGAGGAGAAGGATGTCCTCGAAGGCAAAATTAGCCAAATGGAAAAGGAGGTCCAAAAGACCACTGAAGAAAATACCACTTTAAAAATTAGATTGGAACAAGTGGAACCTAATGACTTTATGAGAAATCAAGATATGGAAAAAATGGAAGACAATGTGAAATATCTCACTGGAAAAACCACTGACCTGGAAAATAGATCCAGGAGAGATAATTTAAAAATTATTGGACTACCTGAAAGCCATGATCAAAAAAAGAGCCTAGATATCATCTGTCAAGAAATATCAAGGAAAACTGCCCTGATATTCTAGAGCCAGAGGGTAAAATACAAATTGAAAGAATCCACTGATTGCTTCTTGAAAAAGATCCCCAAAAAGATCCTAGGAATATTGTCGCCAAATTCCAGAGTTCCCAGATCAAGGAGAAAATATTGCAAGCAGACAGAAAGAAACAATTTGAATATTGTGGAAACACAATCAGAATAATACAAGATCTAGCAGCTTCTACATTAAGGGATCAAAGGGCTTGGAATATGATATTCTGGAGGTCAAAGGAGCTAGAATTAAAACCAAGAATTACCTACCCAGAAAAGCTGAGTATAATGCTCCAAGGCAAAATATGGATTTTCAATAAAATAGAGGACTTTCAAGGTTTCTCAGTGAAAAGATCAGAGCTGAATAGAAAATCTGACTTTCAAATACAAGAATCAAGAGAAGCACAAAAAGGTAAACAAGAAAGAGAATACAAAGGGACTTACTAAAGTTGAACTGTTATGTTTACATTCCTACATGGAAAGATGATGTGTGTAATTCATGAGACCTTTCTCAGTATTAGGGGAGTTGAAGGGAATATAGACAGAGGGCACAGGATGAGTTGAATATGAAGGGATGATATCTTAAAAAATAAAATAAATTTAAGGGGTGAGAGAGGAATATATTGAGAAAAGGAGAAAGGGAGAGATAGAACGGAGTAAATTATCTCACATACAGGTGGCAAGAAAAAGCAGTTCTGTTGGAAGGGAAGAGGGGGCAGGTGAGGGAGAATGAGTGAATCTTACTCTCATCAGATTCAACTTGAGGAGGGAATAGCATACACACTCAATTGGGTATCTTGCTCCACAGGAAAGTAAAGGGAAGGGGATAAAAAAGGGGTGGATGATAGAAGGGAGGGCAGATAGGGGGAAGAGGTGATCAAAAGTAAACACTTTTGAAAAGGGACAGGGACAAGGGAGAAAATTGAATAAAGGGGGATGGGATACAATGGAAGGAAATATAGTTAGCCTTTCACAGCATGAGCATTGTGGAAGTATTTTTACATAATGATACATATGTGATCTATGTTGAATTGCTTGCCTTCCTAGGGAGGGTGGGTGGGAAGGGAAGAGGGGAGAGAATTTGGAACTCAAAGTTTTAAAAGCAGGTGCTTAAAAAAAGTTGTTTTTTGCATACAGCTGGGAAACAAGATATACAGGGAATGGGGCATAGAAATCTATCCTGCCCTACAAGAAAGTAAGGGGAAAGAGGATGGGGGGAGGGAATGGGGTGAAAGAAGGGAGGGCTGACTGGGGAACAATCAGAATGTATGCCATCTTGGAATAAGGGGGAGGGTAGAAATAGGGAGAAAATTTGTAGCTCAAAATCTTGTGGAAATTAATGCTGAAAACTAAAATATTAAATAAAAAAAACAAAAAACAAAAAATGGGAAATGTACAAAATTATTTATAGCAGCTCTTTTTGTGGTGGCCAAGAACTGGAAATTGAGGGGATGCCCATCAATTGGGGAATGGCTGAACAAGCTGTGGTATATGAAGGTAATGGAATACTATTGTGCTATAAGAAATGAGGAGCAGGCAGACTTCAGAAAAACCTGGGAAGACTTATATGAACTGATGCTGAGTGAAATGAGCAGAACCAGGAGAACACTGTACTCAGTAACAGCTACAGTGTTCGATGACTGACTTGGATAGACTTAGCTCTTCTCAGCAATGCAAGGACCTAAAACACATCCAAAAGTGTGACGATGGAAAATGCCATCCACATCCAGAGAAAGGACTATGGAGTCTGACTGCAGATCGAAGCACACTATTTGCTCTATTTTTTGTTTTGTTTTTTCTTTCTCATTTCCTCCCACTGGTTGTAATTTTTCTATACACCATGTCTAATGTGAAAATATGTTTAATAGGAATGTATATGTAGAGCCTATATCAGATTGCACGTCATCTTGGGGTGGGAGGTGGAGAAAATTTAAAACTTATGGAAGTGAATGTTGAAAACTAAAAATAAATAAATTTTAAAAAATAAATAAAAGCTTAACCTCTTCTTCCCCACAGTCTTTCCTGATCACCACCACTCTCCCGGACAGCAACCTCTCTATCTTCACATTTCTTGTAGAACACTGGATCTTCCCCACATTCTTCTTATAATCTATCTTGTATTCTACTTTATCTGTGGACCTGTTATAGTCCTGTTTTAGAGTTGTAACATCTTGGAGGGTAGTGATTATGTCATTGTCCATCTCTGTATCCCCATTGTCTAGCTCAGGCCTGGCTACCCAGTAGGAAATGAAGAACTACTTGTTGAGTGAAATTCGTTGGGATCCCTCAGTGTACAGATGGCCCTCTCTTCCTCATGCCTTTCCCTGTTACAGACTTGATTCCTCCTTGCCCTTTCAGCTACAACACGGTTCTGCCAATGTCCCATTTGGCTCTGAACTTCCCACTCCTCCCCTTTTCCCTTAAGCAGGGACCGCCAGACCTGACCCTCTTACAAAATGTTCATCTGCCTTCCTCTGGCTGGCAGTATCAGCTGGGATTTGCTCAGCTGTCTGTGTGTTGATCTGCCCTTGATCCGTCTGTCTGCATCAGTGCTGTCCAATTTAGCCAGCAAGTTTCTGCAGGGCAGAGACTGTGACTCCTCCCCCACCCCCAACAGATCCTCTGCCAGCCTCTTAACACACAGAGAAAGCTCATCACTGTCCCTCACCCAGGAACTCCAGGGCAAACCAACTAGAAAGGGAGGAGAATTAGGCCTTAGAGAGCAAGGCCTGTGGTCCAGTGCAGACCTACCCTGAGCTGTAAGCCCTGGTTTATGGGATTGCAGAATTTAGAGCTAGAAGAACCCATCCAATACATATCACTCATTTTTCAGGGAAAATGTGCCTCAGAAAATAGAAATGACTTGGCCAATATCACACAGGTAGCTGAGATCTAAAACCTGGTCCTCTGACTCAAAATAAAATGCTTTTTCACCACACCATACTGCTAGTGGTCCAGCTGCTGCCTGCTCTGCTCTGTCTGGTTGCCAAAGTACCCCCTCCACAAAACACTGACCAGTGAGTGGAGAGAATTCCACTCAATCTGGGAAGTCAAGGAGATACCCCACCCCATCTGACTTCCCAACCTATCTGCCCCTCACAACCTAAGAGATTTCCACCCATCTCAAGCAACAGAACCAAAGACAGCAAGCTTTGGGATCCTTCTAAAACCTTCACAGGAGAGGATCTGATAAATTCAGTCACAAATAAGGCATAAATGGAAAGAAGAATTTTTGAAATAATTATATGATTATTAATATCAGAAGTTACCCACCATCTTCTAATTGTGAAATATGGTGCTCTCGTCCCCAACCTTCTTGACTTCTTTGCAGCCTCTGACCCTGCTGACCACCTTCTCTTCCAGGATACATTCTTCTTTCCAGGTTTTCCTGACACAGCTCTCTCTTGATTGTTCTCTTACCTGCTTGACTGCTCCTCAGTCTCCTTTGCTGGATCCCCTAATTGTATCTGTAGCCCAAGGGCTCTTTCATGAGTTTCCTTCTCTTTTCTCACTCTCTCACCTGGTGACCTTATCAGCCCCAGTGGGTTTAATTATTTACTCTTTGCTGATGACTCCCAGATCTGTATACCCAGCTCTCCATCTCTCTCCCTAGTGGACACTTCAAATTTAAATCCTACCAGCCTCTGAAACTTCCTTAACACGTCCAAAGTAGAACTCGTTATCTTCTCTCAACGTTTTTCAGTTGTGTCTGGCCTTTTATGACCCCATTTAGGGTTTTCTTGGCAGATATACTGGAATCGTTTGCCATTTCCTTCCCTGGCTCATTTTACAGGTGAGGAAACTAAGGCAAATAGGGTGAAGTGATTTGTCCAGAGGCACAGAGCTAGTAAGTGTCTAAAACCAGACTTGAACTTAGGAAGATGAGTCTTTCTGACTCCAGGCCTGGCATTCTGTCCACTGTGCCACCTAGCTCTGCATCCCCTCTACCAAAATGCACCATTATCCTTCTAGGCACCCAAATTCAAAACCTTAGGGGCAGCTAGGCAGTGTAGTGAGTAGAACTCCGGCCCTGGGGTCAGGGGCACCTGAGTTCAAATCCGGCCTCAGACACTTGACACACGTACTAGCTGCGTGGCGAGTCACTTAACACCAATTGCCCTGCCTTCCCCGCTCCAAAAAAAGCATAAACAAAAAAAATTCAAAACCTTATAGTCACTCTTATTCACTACAAATAATAATAATTCCTAACATTTATATCCCAATTTAACATTTGCAATAACATCTCACTTGATCCTCTCAACAACCCTATGAGGTTTATATTATTAGTATCCGCAATTTATATATGAGAAAACTGAGGCTGAGAGAAGTTAGTCACTTGTCCAGTGTCACACATCTATATTAAGTGTCTGAGAAGGGAGTTGAACCCAGGTCCCCTGATTTCAAATTCACCTCTCTCATCATCACACCACAGTCTTTCTCTCAGTCAGTTGCTAAATCTTGTCATTTCTACCTCCACAACATTTCCCTCATGTGTTCTCTTCTCCCCAATCCACACAGCCGGCATCCTGGTCCAGTCCCTCATCACCTCTCATCTGAACTGCTGCAATAGCCTTCTAATTGGTGTCCTTGCCCCAACTCTTTCCCCACTACAATCCATCCTCCACATAGCTCCCAAAATGATTTTCCTAGATCTGACCATGTCTTGCCCCCACTTAATAAAATCCAGTGGTTCCCTTTTACCTCTAGGATGAATATAAATGCCACCATATGCAATTTAAAGCCTTTCAACCCTTGATGCCCTCCTACCTTTCCAACCTTATTACGCATTACACCACTTCCATCACTCTATAGTCTAGCAGGCGCAGGGGTGGGGAACCTGCGGCCTCGAGGCCACATGGGGCCCTCTAGGTCCTCAAGTGCTGCCCTTTGACTGAATCCAAACTTCACAGAACAAATCCCCTCAATAAAAGGATTTGTTCTATAAAACTTGGACTCAGTCAAAAGGCCACACCCAAGGACTTAGAAGACCACATGTGGCAGGTTCCCCACCCCCGGCAGCCAATCCAGTCTTTTTACTCTTCCTCATACCCTTCGTCTCCCATTGCCCAGCCTTTGCTCTTGTTGTCCCCCCATGTCTAGAATCCAACCCCACTATACCTCACTTCTTAGTATCCTTAGTTTTCTTCCAGGATCAATTTATTCACCATCTTTTACACGAAGCCTTTACTGATGCTCTCAAGATACTAATGCCCTCTCTCTCCCCTAAAAAAAAAAGGTCACATTTATTTTGTATATATTTCTCTCTCCCCTCAAAAAAATCCCCTTTATTTTGTATATATTTTATGTCCCTATATATTTGCACGTCGCTATCTCTACAGCATGTGTGCTCCTTGAGAATGGTTTCATTTTTGTATTGGTATTTCTGTTCCATAATGAATGCTTATTATTGACTGCTCGCGTGTTTGAGGAAGGGAGAGCAGGCACTGTGGTTCTCATGATGCAGGTGAGGCCCAGGAAGGTGAAGTCCATTGCACAAGGTTACACATCCAGACCAGTGGTGAAAGGAAGACTAGAACCCAGATCTCCAGGCTTCTAGCCCACTATGCTATGGAGAAAAGAGTCCAGGCTTGAGAATCAAAGGATCTGGATTCGAATCCTGCCCCTGCTCATTACTACCTGGCTACCTCGGGCAAGTCGTGACCTTAGGTAAGTTATCCTCTGGACCTCAGTATCCTCATTTGTAAAATAAGGGTGTTGGCCTAGATGACCTCTGACACCCCTTCTAGCTCTAGAAACATCACCCTGTGATCCTACGTATCTTGACTAAAGTGGCTGTTTGAATGTCATCTTGTCCATTAGACTGTGAGCCTCTGGAGGGCAGTGATGGTCTTTGTAGCCCTTAGCAGTGTGCATGGTACGTGGTCAGTGCTTGGTAAATGCCTGCGTAGGAGCCCTTCCAGCTCTGTCTATGATCTTGTAATGCCCGGCTCCTTCTGCCATTTCACCCACCCCATAACAAAAGGATGGAGGTCTGGTGCTGAGCTGGGGAGGTTGGGGTGGAGTTGGAACATGATAACTCTCAAATCACACCCTGAGATAATCCCCTAATCTGTCTACGTGTGATGTCATAAATGCTTACAGAGGATGACCAGCAAAGTCTTTCTGTCTAGTCCTGGGATTCCTGAGTCTTCCCCTGTAAACAGATGACAGAGCATACAAGTGGGCAGACAAGAATGAGAGCCAGCAAATACGGGCTCTAGTCATCAGGTGTGGTTAGAGGAAGAGACCACGAGACAGAATAAAGATCCAAAATCCAGC
This sequence comes from Trichosurus vulpecula, assembly GCF_011100635.1. Classification (NCBI taxonomy): domain Eukaryota; kingdom Metazoa; phylum Chordata; class Mammalia; order Diprotodontia; family Phalangeridae; genus Trichosurus; species Trichosurus vulpecula. The sequence goes on along the minus strand of NC_050579.1, from coordinate 272,169,149 downwards.
CTGTGTCTGGCTGGGGAGGAGCAAGAAAGCACTGACCGGCATAGAACCACAGAGTATCAAAATTGGAAAGCTCCTCACAGGGGCACCGACTCCAGTTCTTCCATTTTACAGATGAGAATATGGAGACCCAAAAAGAGACTTGCCCAAGGTCAGACAGCTGGTATGTGGCAGGACCCAAACCCACATCCCATGTTCTTTCCCAGGTAATTCCTCATTGCTGTGATCAGAGATCCTTGATCATATCCCTCCTCCTCCGACCATTCATGTGCCCCTTGTGGTGAGGTTGGGTCTTTAGAAAAACCCTTTTCAGGAACTATTCCTTTCCTAGGTGGCCAGCAAAAATAGTGGCATAATTGGTTAAAAAAAAAACGAAACTTTGGCCTAAAAGTTAGGAGGTTCAGGTCTGTCGTTGATCCATGGTGAGAACTTGGGTAAATCATTCCGACAGAGGAGCCTCAGTTTCCTCAGCTGTAAAATCTCATCTAATCTGAACCTGGACAGCAATCCCTCTCTCCTGCCTCAGGTGATTTTTCTATTCTCAGCTTGAAGAAATCTACTATCCCTAGAGGCAGATGATTCCATCTGGTCTGCCCTGATGATTAAGAAGTTGTGCCTGACATCTAGACAAAGCCTGCCTCTTCCACTTCCACCCACTGTTCCTTGGCTCTAGAAATCATGCCCTCTGGGAATAAGAAAAACGAGTCTCCTCTCTTTTCCATATGACAGCCCTCTAAATATTTAAAGACAGCGCCCGTGTTTCCCCTAAGTCTTCCCTTCTCCAGGCTAAATATTCCCAGTTCCTTCAAGGAGATGCACCCAGGGCATGATTTGCAGGAACCCTTACCGTACTAAACACCCTCCAGTTGTCGATGTCCTTCTTAAAATCTATGGCCCCAAACTGGACACAGAACTTAAGGTATGATGTTTTTGTTCTGTAACTCATTGGTTCTCTGACCCAGGGCCCATCTGGACCCGGAGTCAGGAAGACTTGAGGTCAAACCCTGCCTTAGGTACTGACTAGCAGTGTGACCCTGGACAAGTCACTTAATCTCTGTCTGCCTCAGTTTCCTCACCTGTAAAATTAGGATAATAATAAGGGGAAGCTAGGTGGCACAGTAGATAGAGCACCGACCCTGGAGTCAGGAGGACCTGAGTTCAAATTCAGCCTCAGACACTTAACACTTACTAGCTGTGTGACCCTGGGCAAGTCACGTAGCCCCAGTTACTGCCTAAAAAAAATTCAGATAATAATACCTCCTGCCTCTCAGAGTTGTGATGAGGAGCAAATGAGTTAATGTGCACGAAGTGTTTTGCAAACCTGAAAAGGCTCTACGTGAATGCCAGCTGTTACTGCTATGATCGCGGTTATTGTTCAGCCATCCCAGCCATCTGACTCTTCACGACCCCATCTGAGGCTTTCTCGGTAAGGATACTTCCTTCTCGGGCTCATTTTATGGATGAGAAAACTGAGGCAAACAGGGTGAAGTGACTGGCCCCAGGATCACACAGCTAGTGAGTGTCTGAGGCCAGATTTGAACTTAAGATGCCAAGCCCAGTGTTCTATCCATTGCACCATTTTGCCTAAATCTATCTTGGTGAGTTAAGGGGAAGAGGATCTTTGTACATGCCTAAGCCTGGAGAGGCAGCTATGCTCGAGGCAGCTAGGTGGCTCAGTGGATAAGGCACTGGACTGGAGTCAGGAAGACTTGAGTTCAAATGCAGCCTCAGACACTTACTGGTTCCAGCTCTTCCACAAGCTGTGTGACCCTGGATTTGTCACTTAACCTCTGTTTGCCTCCGGAGAAGGAAATGGCAAACTGCTCCAATATCCTTGCCAAGGAAACTCCATGGACAGAATTGATGTGACATGATCCAGGGGAAGTCACGGAGAGTCAGGCATGACTGAACAATAGGAATAAGAAGGCTGGAGAATCTGGAGATGAGCCATGGACTGGGGTCAGCAGTGTTGGGCAGGGGTTGGAGGAGAGGAAGCAGAAGGGGGCTTCCATCCTGGTAGTTCTAAGATAAGGGCTATTTTAGAGATATAAACCTCACATAGTACCAGGTAAGGGTATAGCTGTGCCCCCTTTCTGTCCGTAGTCCTTTCTTTACCAACCTTCCCCACAGGAAACAGAGCCGAGGGACCTGAGATAGGGACAGTCTGAGAGTCACAAACACTTATAAAAAGAGGAGGAAACAAAAGCTCAGAGAGATTGAGATTTCCCTAAGTTCACATAGGTAATTAAGCCTATGCCTCCATCAGGAACACAGGTAAGGCACACGGTCTGTGAGTGAAAAGGCCTTCCTTCCACTGCATCAGGCCATCTCCAAATTCCCTTCCAGAACTAAGGCCCTGCCCCCACTCTCCTCCAGCACCAGTTTGAGCTCCTCACCTTTCACTAAACGGGAACTTCCCTTTGGCAGCCCAGCCCAGCCCACCCAAGGTCTAGCCAAGACCAATTAAAAACAGAAACTTTTCTTAGGAGAAAGAGGAAAGGGCTGACGGGCAGGAGACCCGAGGTCTGGTTCTAGCTCTCCCACTAACTTGGACAAATCACCGTGAGCCTTGGGTTCACTCCCGTGAGATGGGTAAGATGCCATCAGCCTTTAGCTCTCAAGGCCATCAAGGGAGAAAATGTTTTCAATAAGTAGCCCTTTGGAAAATATAAGCTGACCCAAAATCGTTTTGTACCTGGCAGAGGGCATTCAACATGGTGAGCACCCGTCACTGTGGGTGGGATACCTTTCCCGATGCCTGTAATGGGGTGCTGTGCATTGTTACTATTGGTGTGACCCTGGGCACACCTAACCTCTCTGGGACTCACTTACCTCCCTTGAAAGGTGAGGGAGCTTATAGAGTTAGTATCGATTATATTGATTTATTATTTTTATTAAATTTATATTATATGTATAATTAGATATTACATAGTATATATAATTATGCGTATAATTATATATATAATATATGATATATCATGTATCACATTATATATAATATATACATATTATATATAATTTATATAATTATATTTATTATTGGTTATAGATAGATAGCTTTTATCTTAGATTCAGAGCTAGAAGAGACCTTAAAAATCATCCAATCCAACCTCCCCACTTTATAGATAAGACAACTAAGGCCCAGAGAATGTAAACGAGCACTGGTCCACAAAGGTGGTGAGTAACAGAGACAAGATCTGAACCCCAATACTCTTGACTCTAGAACCAATGGGGAGGGGGAGAGATTTCCCAATGTATCATGCTGTTTTTAAATTCCCTTCTTCCCCTAAATCTTGGTAGGCAGGGCCACTGAATGGAAAGGATATTGTTTTTGGAGTTAGAGGCTATTGGTTCCAATCCTGGCTCTACCACTTTCTCTGTGACACCCTGGGTAAGTCGCATTACCCTTGGGGCTCACTGTTCTCCTCTGTAAAATGAGAAGATTGGGCTAATTCAGTGCTTCTTAAACTGTGGGTCTCAACACCAGTTTAAGAAGTGACGAAGGGGTCTCAAGTGGAAAAAGTTTAAGAAGCCCTGAGCTAGATGACCTCTGAGATCTTTCTTGTTGTTTTAGTCCTGTCTGACCCTTTGTGACCCCATTTGGGGTTTTCTTGGCAAAGATACTGGAGCAATTTTCCATTTCCTTCTCCAGCTCATTTGAAAGAGGAGGAAACTGAGGCAAACAGGGTTAAGTGACTTGCCCAGGGTCACACAGCTAGTAAGTGTCCGAGGTCAGATTTGAACTCAGGAAGATGAGTCCTCCTGACTCCAGACACTGTATCTGCTGTGCCACCTCGCTGCCCTCGGAGGCCCTTTCATGCTCTAAATGTATGATTCTATGACCCTTTGATGATTCCCAAATCCCTCATTGTGGAAGACTCAGCAGAGGTAATATACAAACAGCTTGGAAATTGGGGAGAAGTAGAGATTCCAAGAGTTTAAGAGCCTGAAGGTCATCCAGGGGAGCCCGGAAGCTGGTCCAGAGCCAGACCTTCACTTGTTACCTGTGATGACAAAGCTAGAAAATCTTGGAGACAGCATCAGGAGGGAGATGAAATACTCCCTTAAAAAGCAGAGCTGGGCTCTAACTCTGTGGGAAAGGAGCCAGGGCAGCCACAGACACTTTGGGAAAGGAAAGAATGTCATGTTTAGAAGGAGGAAACCATCTAGAAGGTCTACATGGTGGACAAGGCTCCTAGAACAAGAGGGTGTCCTGAGCAGGCATCTCCAGATGGAGTCCCCTCACAAAGATACCATGTATCTCAGAAAGCTTCTTGAACTTGGGAAGATTTTTTTGAACTGATGCAGTGAAGTGAGCAGAATCAGAAGAACACTGTGCATGGAAACAGCAATATTGTGAGGATGGCCAGCTGTGAAAGACTTATCAATACAATGGATCAATACAACGATCCAAGAAGTTCCATGGAACTTATGATGAAAAATGCTGTCGCCTTCCAGAGAGGGAACTGATGAACTCTGAGAGCAGACTAAAGCAGATTTTTTCAGGGTTTTTTTTGCAACATGCCTAAATGGAAATATGTTTTACATGACTTTACATGTATAGTGGATGTCTTATTGCTTGCCTTCTCAATGAGCGGGAGAGAAGCTGGAGGGAAGCAGAGACTTAGGACCTCAAAATTTCAAAAAAAGTAAAAAATGGATATTTAAAAAAATAATCAAAAACCATAGTCAGAGATCCCATTGAGTACAAGGACTTGTTCATTGTTTCAGTTCAATCAATTTAATTCAACAATTATCTCCAATTTATCCTGTCTATGTGAGGAAGCTAGGTGGCACAGAACAAGAAGATCTGAGTTCAAATGCTGTCTCAGACACGTACTAGCGTGACTCTGGAAAGTCATTTAACCTTTATTTGCTACAGGTTCTAGAGATAATAGTAGCATGAAAGTTTTGCAAAATGGAGTTGTGACCTGATCCAAACATTCTGGAGAGCATTTTGGAATTATGCCCAAAGGGTTGTAAAACTGTGCCTACCACTGGTAGGTCTACATCCCAAAGAGATCATAAAAACGGGAAAAGGACCCACTTGTACAAAAATATTTATAATAGCTCTTTTTGTGGTGGCCAAGAATTGGAAATTGAGGGGACGTCCATCAACTGCGGAATGGACAAACATGTTGTGGTTTATGAATGTAACAGAATACTATTGTGCTATGAGAAATGAGGAGCAGGCAGACTTCAGAAAAACCTGGGAAGACTTACATGAACTGATGCAGAGTGAAATGAGCAGAACCAGGAGAACGTTGTGCACAGTAACAGCCACATTGTGCGATGACTGACTTTGACAGACTTAGCTCTTCTCAGCAATGCACTTATCTAAGACAACTCCAAAAGACTCATGATGGAAAATGCCATCCACATCCAGAAAACGAACCTTGGAGGCTGAATGCAGATGGAAGCAGACTATTTGCTCTCCTTTTCTTTTGCTTCTTCTTTCTCATGGCTCCTCCCACTAGTTCTAATTCTTCTCATAATGACTAATGTGACAATATGTTTAATATGAATGCGTAAGTAGAGCCTATATCAGATCACATGCTGTCTTAGGGAGTGGGGAGGAGAGGGTGGGGAAGAAAATTCAAAACTTAAAATCTTATACAAGTGAATGCTGAAAACTAAAAATAAATAAATTGATTATACAATAAAAAAATTATTGCCTCACTTTTTCTTCCCATCATCACTTGAAGACCCTTTTGTCCGAGGTTCTCACAACTTCCCCAGTTGCCTCTGCCCCCACCCACAGAGGTTTCCAGCTAGGCTTTATTTTTTCCTACCTGTGATACTGGAATGAGAGTTTGCTGACTTAACTATTACCAGACTGCCTGACTGGTTTGTGAACTCTAATCCACCCCCACATCCCAAGACCTCAAACCTCAAAAAAACCTCAAAGAGATGGGCACATAACTTATTGCCAAATTATCGATTTGTTGATTCCAGTGGGGGGGGGGGGTCGGTAGGGGATGGGAGGGGCTTTCATAAAGATCTGGTCAATTTTCCTTTCTACTCCGTTCCTGAGAAGTTGTGGGGCAATTGGGAGCTTTTAGAAAGGCAGAAAAGAATTCAAGCCAACATTGGCATCCAGGTCACGGACAAAGGAGGGATGCTCTGCCTAGAATGTGTCACAGTGGAAAGGGCTCTGGATATTAGCCCAAGTCAAAGGACTTGAGTTCACATCCCAGATTTGCCACAATAGCTACAGGTCCTTAGGAAAATCACTTAAGCTCTCTTGGTACCAGTTTTTTAATCTGTGAAATGGGGATCATGATAGCATGCACTTCAGGGTTGTTGTCTCAAATGGGATGCAAAAGCATTTTTGTGTTTATTCTTATTCGGTTGTTTTTCAGTCATGTCCAACTCTTTGTGACCCCATTTGGGGCTTTCTTGACAAAAATACTGGAGCAGTTTGCTGTTTTCTTCTTCAACTCATTTTATAGATGAGGAAACTGAGGCAAATAGGATTAAGGGACTTTCCCAGGGTCATACAGCTAGTAAGTGTCTGAGGCTGGATTTGAACTCATGAATATGGATCTCCCTGACTCCAGTCCCAGTACTCTACCCGTTGTGCGATAGACAGACAGACAGACAGATAGAGCGACAGACAGACAGACAGATAGACAGAGAGACAGAGAGACAGACAGATAGAGAGACAGAGAGACAGACAGATAGACAGAGAGACAGACAGACAGATAGACAGAGAGACAGACAGACAGATAGACAGACAGACAGACAGACAGACAGATAGATAGATAGACAGAGAGACAGACAGACAGATAGACAAATAGAGAGACAGACAGAGAGAGAGAGAGAGAGACAGACAGACAGACAGATAGATATACACACACATACACACCTACGCACATATAGATAAGATATAAATGTGACATGTGCGTACAGGTATATGTTAGCTATTATTTTTAATTTTTTTAAATTCTAAACCTAACAAATATAAAAAAAACCCCAGAGCATTTCTACATAAAAAGAGCCCTGAAACCGTAGATCTCTTCCCATACCACTTGGGCTTTTTAAAAAATATATTAAAAATTCAACGCATAGCTTTCAAAACTATCCTCCTTGATCGCTTCCTTCTGAATTTCCTTCTGTTCTCCTTCATCCGTGTTTAAAACTGTTTCAATGGGCCTGCTCTTTTTTCTTTTCCTTCCTTATTTTTGGGGGGAGGGGCATCACTTCTGCTATTCTGACATTCTTCTATTATTACTGTAACGATTACCTCTCAAGTGAGAGGGTCGGCCCAAATGCCCTGTAAGACCCCTTTCAGCTCTAAATCTATGGTGTGATGAAGTTTAGAGAGGCTCATGAACAGTCTAGACCAGAGTAATTAATTTTTCACCTAAAAGGGCACACGCAGACTGTCTCCTGTAGTGTGGGAGGGATTGGCGTGGAGGGAAGAGGGACCCACACTAACGAAATCATGGCTCCCTTAAGTATTGAAATACACTGTAGGGTCGATTTGCCTAAAAAGCAGCCATGTCCCTACAGGATGAATGAGTTCTTCCTTTCTTAAGGAGTCCAACCTTGGAAAGGGTCTCAGGTGAACCAAGCCTGTAATGAGAAGGCTGCGGTCAACGGGCTGACCCCAGGTCAGAGGTGCGTGATTGCTTAGCCATCAGCTGGCTTAATAGCAGTTCAGCCAAAAAAGACGAAGGAGGTTTTGTTGACTCAATATGAGTCAATAGCCTGACGCATCAGCCACAAAGGCTAATGTGATCTTGGGCTAAATTAGCAGAGGAGCAGGGTACAGAGCGAGGGAGGGGAGAGGGAGGGAGGAAGGGAGGGAGGGAGGGAAGGAGGAGGGGAAGGAGGGAAGGAGGAGGGGAGGGAGGAAAGGAGGGAAAGAGGGAAGAAGGAAGGAAGGAAGGAAGGAAGGAAGGAAGGAAGGAAGGAAGGAAGGAAGGAAGGAAGGAAAGAAGGAAGGAAGGAGAAAAAGAAGGAGAGAGAGAGGGAGGGAAGGAGGAGGGGAAGGAGGGAAGGAGGAGGGGAGGGAGGAAAGGAGGGAAAGAGGGAAGAAGGAAGGAAGGAAGGAAGGAAGGAAGGAAGGAAGGAAGGAAAGAAGGAAGGAAGGAGGAAAAAGAAGGAGAGAGAGAGGGAGGGAAGGAGGAGGGGAAGGAGGGAAGGAGGAGGGGAGGGAGGAAAGGAGGGAAAGAGGGAAGAAGGAAGGAAGGAAGGAAGGAAGGGAGGAAGGGAGGAAGGGAGGAAGGAAGGAAGGAAGGAAGGAAGGAAGGAAAGAAGGAAGGAAGGGAGGGAGGGAGGGAGGAGAAAAAGAAGGAGAGAGAGAGGGAGGGAAGGAGGAGGGGAAGGAGGGAAGGAGGAGGGGAGGGAGGAAAGGAGGGAAAGAGGGAAGAAGGAAGGAAGGAAGGAAGGAAGGAAGGAAGGAAGGAAGGAAGGAAGGAAGGAAGGAAGGAAGGAAGGAAGGAAGGAAGGAAGAAGGAAGGAAGGAAGGAAGGAAGGAAGGAAGGAAGGAAGGAAGGAAGGAAGGAAGGAAGGAAGGAAGGAAGGAGAAAAAGAAGGAGAGAGAGAGGGAGGGAAGGGGAAGGAAAGAGGAAGGGATTTGACACTGCTGATCACCTTCTTCTCCTGGATATTCTGTCCTCTCTAGATTTTCATGATGTTACTCTCTCCTGGTTCTCCTCTTATCTATCCAATTGCTCCTTTCCAGCTCTCCCTTTTACCTTTTTCCTATTCCTAGTCCCCATTCCCTTTGCTCATTCTCCATCTATTTCATATCCATTATGTTCCCCAAGGTTCCACCCTAGCCTTCTTGTCTTCTCCCTCTGTACTGTCCCCTTGGTGTTTTCATCAGCTCCCACAGGTTCAATTATCGTCTTAGTGTAAATGACCCCCACATCTATACATCCAACCCTAGTCTGTCTTGAGCTCAAATCCTACGTCGCTAACTGCCTTGTGGACATCTCAAACTCAACACGTCCAAGACTGGGCTCACTATCTTTTCCCAAATCCTCCCTTCTTCCTAACTTCCTTATTACTGTCAAAGATGCCACCACCTTCCGGGCATCCAGGAGCCATCTTTGACTCCTCCTTCACACTCACTCCACATGTAAAATCCATCGCCAAATAATCCTGTCCTTTCCACCTTCACAACGTCTCTCAGCTACATCCCCTTTTCTCCACTCACACAGCCACAAAAACAGGTGAGGACACCATTACCTATCACCAAGACTATAATGATAGCCTTCTAACTGGTCTCTGTGCCTCGAGTCTCTCCCTATTTTCATCCATCCTCCATGCAGCTGCCAAGTCCATGTCTCCCCATTGCTCCATGAGCTCCAGTGGTACCCTATGACCTCCAGGATCCAATATAAAACTCCCTGTTTTGGCATTTAAAGTTCTTCTTATCTGATTGCTTCTTTCCTTCCTAATCTTAGGCTTTATTCCCCACCATGTATATACTGCCACCCAACAATGCTGGCCTGCTTGCAGCTCTTCAAACACGATACTCTGACTCCTGAATCTTTGGACTGGAATTCTTTGCTCCCTCAGCTCTGTCTCTTAGTTTCCCTGGATTTCTTCAAGACTCAACCCAAATCCCACCTTCTGAGGAGGTCTTTCCGGGTCACCCTGGCTTCTAATACCATGCCCTCTCAGAATGCCTCCTATCTATTCTGAACTATCCACTACGTACCTGGTTACTGACATGTTGTGTCCTCTCTCCCCAGTTAGAATGTAAGTTCCTTAAGGGCAAGAGCTAGTCTAGCTTTTCTTTCTATCCCCAGCACTTGGCACAGTGCCCAGCAAATAATAAAGACCTGATAAATTCTGGCTGTTTAAGCAGATGCTGAATGACCACTGTCAAGGATGACCAGGTGTCCTATCATGGAAGGTTAGATTAGATGGTTCTCTAAGATTTCTTATAATAGTGAAAATAATAATTCACATTTTTACAATGCAGTTACTTCGAAATAGGGCAGCGAGGTGTGCAGTGGATAGAGTGCTGGGCTTGGTGAGGAAGACCTGAGTTCAAATCTAAACTCAGATACTTACTAGCTGTGTGACCCTGGGCAAGTCACTTAACCCTGTTTGCCATAACTTCATCTGTGAAATGACCTGGAGAAAGAAATGGCAAACTACTCCAGTATCTCTGCCAAGAAAACCCCAAATGGGGTCACAATGAAACAACAAAACAGCAGCCACACTTCCAAACAACCCCCTGTAAGGTAGATAATAGAAATTTATTTTGGTCTCAACTTGTGATTTTAGTTACATAGGGAACTCCCATTATGGAAATCCTCCACACCAGTGCAGATGGGCAGCTTACCCACAACATAGTCTCGTCATGCTTTGCCACTGACCCCTTCTCTCTACTCACATGGTTCAGGCACTTATTGCCTCTTGCCTAGATAACTCCAACATCCCCATAATTGGTCTCCCTGCCTTAACGTTCCCACCATTCCAGTCCCTCTTCTATTCTGCTGCTAAAATTATTTTCCTTAAGTACCGATCTGACCATGACACTCTCCTAGCCAATAAACTGCACTGACTCCCTATTGTCTTTAGTACAAAATCTAAACTCCTCTGCTTAGCTTTTTAGACCCTTTACAACCTTGCCCCAACCTACCTTTCTAACTTCAATGTACTTTACTCCCCTTCCTCCATCCATTGCTCCCTAGCCAAACTTGCCTTGGGTTCCTCAAACGTGACCCTCCGTCCCTCATTTCTGCGTCTTTGTCCTGGCTGTCACCCAGACCTGGAAAGAACTTCGTCCTCACCCCAACTGGTAAAAACCTTTCTCTTCCTTCAAGACAAAGCTCAATTAGTGCCTCCTCCACACTGCTGTCTCTCCCTAACCACCTTTTGTTTACCTATTTACATTTCTTCTCTCTGTATTAATTTTGCACATGCATACGGATATAGATATGTAGATAGACACGTAACTATCTCCTCTCCTTTCCTGGTGTTCTGCCCAAAGAAAGTTAAGTTTTGATGACCAAAAGCTACTAGTTGACTTGGGGATTTACCGGCTACATTTCTTTCTCATAGACCAAGCCTCAAATCCAACTCACTCTGAATCTCGTAGATTGGACCACAACAGGCTCCTGCCCAAGCACCATTTTATGGTTATTTTTGGGCCCTCCTGGCTCACAGTGAATGTAAATACTAACTGTTTCTCTTTTAGCCAACAACTCCGAGGGTCTCCCCTCCCAGTTTGATTTTTTTTTAATTAAAGAGGCTATCCCTTGACTCACTTCTTAAAGAGGGCTATTCACTGAATGACTATTGCCTCACTCAAAGTGAGGAATCTAAAAAGAGCCAAGGTCTCCCATTGCATCCTGGGCCATCTCCAGTCATCCTGGTGAGTATCTGGCCACTGGACCCAGAAGGCTCTGGAGGAGAAAGTGAAGCTGGTGACCTTGCACAGCCCTCCCTCACTCAAATCAAAGTCAACCGCAAGTCATGTCATCATCTCTCCATCATGGTCTTCTTTGAGAATGAAGGACAAACCACACATGTGTGTATATTGAATATATAATTTATATGATACATATATACTATTATGCACACACCTATTTGTTGTCTCCTCCAGTTAGAGTGTACTAGAGGCAGCTAAGTGGTTCAGTGAATAGAATGCCAGGTCTCTAGGAGTCAGGAAGACCTAAGTTCAAATCAGGCCTCAGACACTAGTCGTGTGACCCCGGGTAACTCACTTAACCCTGTTTGCCTCAGTTTCCTCTTCTGTAAAAAAAAGAGCTGGAGAAGGAAATGCAAACCACTCCAGTATCTTTGCCAAGAAAACCCCAAATGGGGTCATGAAGAGTCAGACACGACTGAACAAGAACAACCAGTTAGAAGGTAAGTTTTTTACGAGTAGGGATTGTAGTGTGTGGCACATTATTAATGCTTAATAAAAACTTGATTGATTGAAAGAGTTGCCTGGGACATGGAGAAGTTATAGCCCATGATGACATGACTTGTGTCAGAGGTGGGATTTGAACTTGACCCCAAAGCCAATCTTCTCTATCTGCTCTGTCATGCTGCCTTTTGTCAGGATTGTTGTCCCATTTTATAAATGAGGAAAATGGAACTCAAAGGAGTAGCCTGACTTGCTCAGGGTCATACAACTAGGAAAGTGTTGGGGCTGCTGACTCCCACCCTAACACACTTCCTTTGTCCCAACCCTAAAATCCTTTCATTAGGAGTTCTTAACCTACATCCATGGATAGATTTCGAGGATCTATGAACTAGGATGGGAAAAAAAATCTTTATTTTTACCAACTTCTATCTAAAATTTAGCATTTCCTTTAATTATTTAAAAACATGATTCTGAGAAGGGTCCATAGGCTTCCCCACACTGCTCCAATTAAAAATGTAAAAAAGAAAGAGCCAGGCATACAAATACAGAGATAGGGTCATCCTAGGAGATGGGGCCCAGGACAAGGAGACAGTTAAAGAAAAAAAAGAAGAAGCAAAAATGACCTAGGAGAAGGACAGAGAAAGAGAGAAAGGGAAGAAAGATCAAAATTTGGAGGGAGAGAGAAAAGCTAGATATATGGAGAGAGATAAAGACAGAGAAAGAGAAATAAAGAACACATAGAAAGAGGAGAATGGGTAGAACAGGAACAAGGGGAAGTGGAGAGACAAAGCAAAGAAGAACTGAGGAGAGAGGAAAGGAAGAAGGAATGGCAAAGAGGAGCCAGGATTGTGGGAAGGACATCTGGGAAGTTCAGACACTTGCAGAGGGTCCATGGAAGGGCCAAAGAGAAGTCACTGTCCTGGTCCCAGTTACTCCTGCCAAAAGTTGTTCCACTTAGCCCTGGAAGTCTCCTCTCTACTCCATGGGGAGTAGCTGCAGCCTCCTTGGATGCCAAAACGTATTCTCCTAACAGATGCTGCTCTTCAAACCTGTGCCAGAGGGTGGTCAAAGGCCCCAGAGAGACGAGGCTGATGTAGGTTCCAGCCACCAGGCTTTGCATGCCTGTAGACTCTCCATCCTATCTCTCTGCTATGCTAGGTTTCTCTGCCCTTGCCTCACATGCTACCTGGCCATGGCTCCCAATGCATCCTGGGCCATCTCCAGTCATCCTGGTGAGTATCAGGCCACTGGGCCCAGATGGCTCTGGAGGAGAAGGTAAGGCTGGTGACCTCACACAGCCCTCCCTCGCTCAAATCAAAGTCAACTGCGAGTCCTGTCATCATCTCCCTGAGGTCATGGTCCTCTTGGAGAACAAAGGATGAACACAGCAACAACCTGGCCATGGCTAGAACAAGGGGTCCTGCCTCTGTGGCTCAGTTAGGGCATCCTTTTGGAGTGGAGGAATATGACTGAGAGGGGAAGAATGAAGAGGGAAGGTCAAGGCAGCAACTCTGCTTTCTTGCACTCATGGAAAAGAGTCAGGTCACAGCCCCAGCCCTGGATATCTGCTATGGACATGGAGGGACACAGGAGGGCTGGGAAGCCCACAGGAGCAGTAGAGGTGAGGGAGGAAAGGACCGTGAAGTTTTCTCAAGGCTGAAAGCTCAAGAGAAACGCTCCTCTCTTTAATTTCCATTCCCAGGACCACCTTAAAATAGTCATTAGAACTCATCTCTCTGTAGCCTTCTAGTGTTTACTCACAGCAACCTCGTGATGTAGTATAAGTGTTGGTACTGCTACTTAACGGAGAAGGAAACTGAGAGATGAAATGACTTGCCTTGGATCACATAGGTAGAGTTGGAACTCAGGTCTCCCTACTCCGAGTTCACTTTCCGTGACATCCCATCTCATGCCCATCTCTAGCCCTCTCAGCCTGAATCTGGCCTGGGGGGCTCATATCAGCCTCATGACATATGCTCTTCTGCCCTGAAGAAGCCTCCGATGTGAGAAAGATCACAGAGCAGAGAATCCTAGAACGTCAGAGCTGAAAGCAACATTGGAGACCACGTTTCACAGGTGGGAAAATGAGGCTCGGGTGGAAGGATTGACGTGCCCATGGTCACACAGCCAGTGAGAGGAGGAGCGAGGACAAGGATCCGGGTCTCAAGGCTCCTAGTCCTGTGCTCTTCATCGCAGGAAAGGCAGAAATTAGTGCTGTGCTTCACTCCCTAAATAAGACCCCGGAGAGATGGGCAACATCCACATGATGTCAGTGCCAGCAGTACCCATTGAAAGGCCAAACAGAGCAGGGGAAACAGATTAAGAGCAGAGATGGAAAATCCTTTGGCACCTACACACACACACACACATGCGCACGCACACGCACACACACATTTGCATGTGCACATGTATACACGTATGTATACATAGCCCAGCACACATGTAGCCATGCTCCACCCTTGGGTAATGATTTCCTACTATGCATTAGGCTGAACTGGGAAGATAACTAGCTTGCTAAGGGCCCAGAAATCTCCCTCGGTTATCTCTGCCATTCTAATTCAGAAAAAAAAATTCAGTCTTCCCCACCCAACTCCTCTAGTCTCTGAGTCAGATAGACACAAGGTACCTTCCCCAGTCCTCTACCCTAAAGGCCTCTGCTACTCCAGAGGCCCCCAGTACCTCCCACCAACCCTCTTCGGTGCAAAGGTATGAATCTGACTGTCCCTCTGGAGTGCCTCACCCCCTCCAATGGCTTGGCTGCCTCCCTCCCTCCCTCTGCAATGCACATCCCTCTCTCCACTCCCCCCCCCCCCCACATCCCAATCATCTTTCAGAGCAATGCAGCAAGCACAAAGAAGGCCCAGACTCTGAGGCTCAGGCTGTGTGGCTAGAGGAGTCAGCAAGGGTTGTGGCACCTTGACTCCGACCCCAGGGGTCAATTTCACTTATTTCAGACTTGCCCACCTGGTCAGCCCTGGATCATAAGATGGAGAGGTCAGGCAAGGAGGCAGGGCTAGAGGAGGGAGTGGGGGTGGCAGCTGGGGAGGGAGGGGGGCTAGGGGGTGGCACAGGACAGGAAAGGGCTCTGAGGTAAAGGGCCTTCGAGTTGGAAAGGACTTCATGTATCTTTTTATTCGATCCAATTGGAACTAGAAAAGAGAAGCCCCCTGCTTTCCGTGCCTTTGCTCAGAGGGATGGTAAGGGACTAGGGGAAGGGGGTGGTCCACAGGGCTTCAGGAGGGACAGGGAGTGGGGGATGTCCCATGGTAGATGCTGAATTCCTGAAGCAGAGAGGAAGAAAGGAGATCCCCGGCTGTGAACCACTCCCCTTTAAGGTCTGGCAATAAATAATTCCAAGAAGATCAAAGCCCTCCCCAGATGGGGAAGGAAGGGGAAGAGACTGGAAGAGGGTATGGGGACCAGGGAGATGAAGAACCCCAAATTAGAAAACTCTTCCAGTCTTAACAGTGACCAAGTGCCCTTCGCTTCCACCCTGTCCTCTCTTCACCCATGCCAGGTACCTTCTGGCCTCTGACTAGGAAGGGCAGCAGGGGTGAGGTCGGGTGAGAGCAGAACTGTTCTCTCTCTCTCTCTCTCTCTCTCTCTCTCTCTCTCTCTCTCTCTCTCTCTCTCTCGCGCGCGCGCGCGCACACACACACACACACACACACACACACTCCAGCCTCCCAGCCTCAGGAGCATCTGCATTTCAGCACTGACATGGGCATGGAGGAATGGGGGACATGTAAGGAGTTGGGGGCAAAGAAGGAGGGGATGGAATTGGGGAACCAAGCATCTATTCCCTCCACTGTAAAATCAGGGGGTTGAGCCTGGGGGTTCTTCAAGTCCTCTACCACTGTAGCAGGCTGGGATTTCCTAGGATAGACTTAATGAAGCAGGGGGCGCACTGGCCCCTGGACCTGGCCAGGGGCTTCTCAGTGGAGCGCTGTCCCCTTCCTGCCCGCTAATGAGGATTGTCCTGCACTGGAGCCCTCCCGGGCACACATGGGTACCCCCTTCTCTTGGGGAGAGGGGGGAAGCTGAGCGGGGAGAGTAGAGGGTAGATGGAAGAAGGACTCTCTCGGCATGGCCCCTTACAGACTCTGCCCCTCTCCCTTCCAACCCCCGCAGCCTCATTCTGCCCACACATCCTGTAGCCCTTCCCCTATGACTGCCCTCTGCCCAGCTGGGTGCCTACCTGGGCCTAGCCAGGGCGCAGGAGCCAACCTCCCTTCCAAAGCCCAGCAGAAACCAGAGACCGGCTGGCTGGTTGAGTTTGTTCTCGTCCTCCTCCTGCCCTTCCTCTGGCAGAGACGGGAAGGGAGCCCGGCGTCCAGGCAGGCAGCCCGGCTGCTCCAATTGCTTCCACTCTGCTTGAGATGAGACGGTCGTTCCAGGGCTACAGGCAGCCAGCTTCTCTCCTTCTCTTCCTCCCTCCCTTCGCCCTCCTCCTTCTCCTTCTGTGCCCGCCTCCCTCTCTGCCTCTCCCTCCTTCTCCAGCCACCCACCGCCTTCTGCTGGTTTCCATGGCAACTAGGCAATGCGCTGCACATCCAGCTTCCCTCCAGTGTGGACAGGGGACACACAGATACACACACACACACACACACACACACACACCCCTTCTACACGGGAACACACCTGTCCCTCACACGTCACAGAGGGCTAAGTGCCCCACCACAGACTTGCCATTCCCTGACACGTAGGCACACACGTACAGACCATACACAAACACGTACACAGCTATGTGAAGACGCACATGTTCAACCATGGCTCTCATATCTTTCCCCCAAACTCTTAGGCACCCTTCTACACCTGTGTTCAGCACACAAGAGAATATATCCCAAGTTAACTGTCCATGCGCGCACGCACACACACACACACATGAGCATGCTCGCATGTATGTGTGTATACACACATGTGCATGTGTGTATGCATGTGTACACACATGTGCATGTGTGTATGCATGCGTGTGTGTGTGTGTGTGTGTGTGCATATCTGTATATCCATGCCTGGATATACAACTACGCATGTCTCTTTTTCTGTATATCTATGTAGATATATACAGTCACAATAAAAACCCAGTTGTTTTGAACTGCACTAAAACTTCTGGGACTGGATAGCATTAAAATATGTGTACACACAATATACAGCAACGGCCTGTATCTGTACATTACATAATTTGCCTAGAACGGTATGCACAGAATTCCTGTGTGTGTGCACATGCCATGTGACCGTGGTATGTGTTTCATGTAGCCATGCATGTATAACACATTTGCATGTAATCCACCTACAGTACACTTGTGTCTGTAAACATGTAAATACCATGCTATATACGTACAGTACTTGTGTGTGTGTGTGCGTGTGTGTGTGTGTGTGCGCTCGAGCGCGTGTGTGAGCCTCCCAGGGGCTCGGCTATGAACTCCATCTCCCTTCATCATACATACATACATACATACACACATATGTATACATGCTTACATATAAATATATACATACTTATTTCCAGAGCACTTGTGTGTTGATAAGCACATGAAAACATAATTTACATCTATTCCTGTGTATTTTTAACACAAACATTCATGATGCACACGTAATCTCATGGACCAGTTAGCATGTAAATCCAGAAGATTCACACACACGCATTGATCTGTAATACAATTCAGTGACTACTATACATCCAAGTATATACAATACAAGCTCCATTCCATGTGTGCAATGCATTAACAACACCAATCCATGGCACATCTGCCGTGCATACACATGTGTGTACATACATGTAACATCATACAGTCACGCCACATGTGTGTATATGTGCATCTGTAATAGAGTGTTACAAATGTGGGTGATAGGACATCTCCAATCAGTCAGCCTGGCATGGTAGAGAGTCAGTCTTGGCATCAGCCCAGCCTGGGTTCAGGTGCCACCTCTGACACGTACTGGCTATCTGATCCCAGGCAAATCAATGAATCTCAAAGTGCCCCACGTAATTTTCCAAGACAAAGCTGTGGAACAGTTGCTGATGTTCCTGGGCAGAGGGGCTTGCCTCACCGAAAGGAATTTAATTATATCTCTAGACCCCCCAAAAAAATCACTTAAGAATTTCAATTAACTATGCACACAGGAAAAACCAAGTGGATGAAGAATGTCTATGAATCAGAATGTCTAATCCTCTGCAGTTGGACAGATTTGATCCAAGAGTAGAGAGACCAGTCTTTCTTGGACAGATGCTATAACGAATATACACGTGTAACGTCCATGATACGTAGGTATCCACATTATACAAGCAACAGAAGTAAATGGCACCCTTTTGTGCAGAAGCAGGGCACACATCCAGGATGCCATGTATATCTACATGAATCTATAATAAAAATGTAATTCCTAACCAGGCATACACATGCACAAAAATGTCCTAGACTTGGAGACGTGGGCCAGCAGCGTGAGGAAAATATGTTGGGCAGAGGACTGGGGTGAGGGAGACTTCTCTGCCTGTCTCAGCTACCCTGGGGATTGAAGCTAAGCTTTGTTCCTTAGCTTCGCTGCTAATGGAGGGGATGACAGGAGCTCATGTATCACTTCCTTTCCCCCAAAGCTCCAGAGTAGTGGGATATCAGAACTGGAAAGGACATTGGAGACCATCTAATCCTATTCTCTCATTTTACCCGAGAAGGTAACTGAGGCCCATTATGAGGAAATGACCCTGTGCAGTGTCAGTGGCAACGCTATGACTAAGAACACAGGTCTCCTGCTCCCCGGCCCTGGGCTTTTCCCACGTATCACAGTTGTCTACATGCTTCTCTTCTCCAGCCTGGCCTCGGCCTTGGGGGATGGCAGTATGGGCTGGAGTCGGGCAAAGGACCACAAACTACAATGGGCTGTTCAGCCCCCAAGACCTCTCACGGTTTTTCACTGGCAATGGGCAATATCAATCAATCAACATTTATTAAGTACATGCTATGTAGGCACCGTGCTAAGCACTGGGGAGTGTCCCTGCCCTCAAGGAACTTACACTCTAATGTGAGAGACAACACGCAAACAAACCTATAAGGGATAAATGGCAAATAGTGGAGAGAAGGCACTGGAATGAAGAGGGCCTGGAGAAGGTGGGATTTCGGGTGGGACTTAAAAGAAGCCAGCGAGGTCAGCAGTCAGAAGGAGGGAGAGCATTCCAAGCATGGACCTGCCGCCTTCACTGAGTCCCGTGAATGTATCTAATGATATATTCTCCCTGGGCAAATCAGCCAGCAAATGTTCAGCACATGGGTCAGTTCTGACCCTTACTAGCTGTGTGACCCTGGACAAGTCACTTGATGTGACTTAATAACATAAAAGGGGGATAATAACACCCTCAAGAACCCTCAATAACACCCTCAGTTGCTACGAGTAAAGTGCCTTGTGAACCGTGATGTACCATAGAAACGTTAGTCATGATCCCCAGGCCGTGACCCCTAAAGCAATGCTGGGGACATAGGAAGCACTCGAAAACCAGCTCAGTAAAATTCCCCACTTTAAACGCCTGACTCCAGGCCTGGCTCTCTATGCACTGCGCCGACTAGCCAGCGCTACATAAATGGCGGCTGGTTGTTGTTATTAGGCAACAGTAGATCAGGAGTGTAGGAACCGAAGTCGGGAAGACCAGAGTTCAAAGCCAGCCTCAGACACCCGGTGACTCTGGGCAACTCGCTTTGACCTTCGTCTGCCTCATTGTCTTCATCTGTAGAGGGGCGAAGTGATAGCACCCACCTCCCAGGACTGCTGTGCGGATCAGATGAGACAGCCTTAAAGTGCCATATGAACGCTATCATTATTAAACTGTCTATGAAGTACAAAATCCTCAGTAGTATAGAATATTAAACTTGGTTTCTTTTCATTCCTAAATTTAAAAAAAAAAACACACAGAAAAACAAGAATGAGGATATCCCATCTGTTTAAAATGTCAGCCAGATGGGACAAAAGCAGATTCCATTCTCTTTCAGCCGGAAGTCTGGCAATCCTACCTAAGGGGAAGGCAGACTTCAGGCTGACCCTGGGAGTCCCAGAGCAGGAGTCAGGACCCTGGCCAGCCCCTGGCAGGCTGAGAGGAGAAGGTGAAGAGTGTGTGAAGGGGAAGAGGGAAGAATTCTCAGCTCTGGAGCAGGGTCTCCCTAGGGAATGAGGAAGTTGGATACTGAGGGGCTGAGGCTGGGTATTGAGTTCCCTGGTCATGAAAGCAGAACCCCCTCCCAGTCTCTAGTACCTGGCCCCCTGGTCTGGCTCATCTTTCTCCTAAAGAGCCTGGCTGCTTCAGTATCAGGCCCCAGGGACAGATGCTCTGTCTCCTTTGCTCTTCAGCTGCCCCTCAGCCTGTCTGTCCTTTCTCTTCCCCATCTGTCCTCCATCCCCCACCTCTGCCCCAGATCCTGCCTCTGTCTTCCGGCTGGCGCGCGCGCGCACACACACACACACACACACACACACACACACAAGTTCAGATCTCCTACCCATCACTTCTTATTGGGATAGCTCTTTGGCTGCCCACCCTGCTCCCTATCTCCTTAACCACCATCACCAGAATCCGCCCTGGAAACCAGTGGGGGAAGTCTTCCTGACCTTGGATCTGGATTTGGAGGGCTTCATAGGCTCAAAGATCCAGAGCTGGAAGAGACTTCAGAAGCCATCTGCTCTGGACATCTCCTTTTACAGATGAGGAAACTGAGGCCCCACAGGTAGTGAGCTTCAAAGATAAGATTGGAACTAAAGTCTAGCCCTCTTTTCCTAGTACCATGTTCTATTTCCCTCTTCACTGAGGTCCCCTCATTCCCCAGGTCTGGGGAAGGATGGGACTCTCTCAGGGACAGAGCAGGTACCTTCTTGATGCTCAACCCCCACCTCGGGTGGAGTGAGGAGCAATAGAGAGGGGGATAGTGACGATTCAGTCAAGGGATCTGTTGAGTCACTGACCTACCCACCCCTCCCCCATCCCTTGAAACCCGGGGTGTTCTGTACCCTGACAAAGGCTCAGGGATGTCTATCTCTAGATCAGCTGTAATCAGCAGTCATTTGCTATAGTTTGGCATTCCATTTGCATCACGCTCACCAAATGACAAGATGTCTGAAAATCCCTCCAGTCCCCACCCACTCCCTGGTTGTGATAAATTGGATTGAACTAGTTCAGAGAAGTAAGAGAAGTTCAGTTATGTCATCTAGCTGACCTTCTGCCCTAGGAGCCAGGAGGAAAGCATGGGGGCTGAGGGTTGGCTTAAAGCCACTGGGACAGAGGATGGAAGAGGGGAGCTGGGACAAAGTTGTTGTTCGTCCTTCATTCTGGAAGAGGACCAGTGACGTCAGGAGGGTGATGTCTTGACTTGCAAGTGAATAGGATTTAAGTGAAGCAGGGCCGTGCAAAGTCATCAGCCTCACTGTCTCCTCCAGAGTCGTCAGAGTCCAGTGGCAAGACATAGGTTGGGATGACTGGCAATGGCTCCTCACGAGAGAGTTAAGAGCTTCGTGAAGCACCAAAAGGTCCAGACCACACCATTTCTCTCCTCCAAAGCATCAGTGGCTCCCTATTGTCTCTAAGACAAAATACAAATTCCTTAGCCAGGCATTCAAGGCCTCCATAGGCTATTCTCCATGGTTCACTCTACATTGCAGCCAAGTGGGATTGGAGAATTCCCTAATTTCTTCTTGCTCTCTCCTGTCTTTGTATATTTTCCCAGGCTATTTCCTGTCATTGAAATGCATTGCCTTCACAAGTGTATCTGTTGAAATCCTCCAAATTTAGCATGCTTCCCACTACATGTATGGTGCTGCTGATGACAGCTAAGGCTTCCAGAGGAGTCCACTTGTGTGGGTTTTCCTCGTGGAATCCATCACCGCCAACAACGAAAGAATGTGTTCAACTTCCCCACCTGTGCTGGCCATTGCAACGTCTCCCCCCTTAAGAAGTAGGCATCTAAATTTATTTGAGGAAAAGGGTTTGAGCACCATGCATTCCTCATTAAAATGAAATAATAATTTCAATGTCAGGAAACAGTGCCTAGTACATATTTGGTGCCTAATAAGTGCATGTTTCCCCCTCCCCCTTGATCTTAGAGATTTATGTCAATTCCCTATAGATTTTGGAAGTCTGATATCTACCCAAGATGTTTTGTGCAAAGACTTTCCCCATTCCATATCTATTCATCTTATTCTAGGTGTAATTTTTTTAATTGCAAAGGTTTTTTATTTTTATGTCATTGAAATAACAGACTTTTGGGGGTTTATTTTTACAATATTCTCTATGCCCTGGCTATAAATTCTGCCCTATTCACAGTTGCATTCAATGGACATCCTTGCTTTCTTCTTGATCTGGTTGGGAAAGCTTTTTGTGTTTTTCCATTACAAATAATGCTAGCCCATGGCTTTAAATAAGTGCTTTCATCATATAAAGAAAGGTATTTTAATTCCTGTACTTTTTATTGTAGTTCCAAATTGTTTTCCAGAATGGTTAGACCGATTCAGTGTATTAGCATTCCTGTCTTCACACACCCCAAGGAAAGACAAAGGACTATTTCTGTCTTTTGTCATCTTTGCCAATTTGCTAGGTGTGAGGTGAAACCTCTGGGCTCCTTTAATTTGCATTTCTTATTATTAGTCATTTGAAGCAATCTTTCATATGATTGTTAATGGTTGGCAACTCTTTGGAGAACTGGTTGCTTATATCCTTTTACCACTTCTCACTGGGAAATGTCTCTGTCTCATGTATTTGATAAAGCTCTCCTGGCTCTTTGCAATCACCACTTTCTTTTCTAAGAGTTCACTTGATTAGCAATATTTTATATATATATATATATATATATATATATATATATATATATATATATATGTATATATATATGTATATGTATATATGTGTGTGTGTATATACATGTATGCATGTGTTTATGTGTGTATGTGTGTGTATGTATATATATATGTATGTATGTATATAATAACATCTTTACCAGGAATTGAAGTAAAGCTCATTGACCCACAGTCTACAAATCCTAATCTCTTCTCTCTTTTGAAAATCAGAAGCATATTTGCCCTTTTTCAGATTGGCTGTCCCTCTCTTATTCTGCGTGATCTTCCAAAGACCTCTGAAAGGGGCTCACCAATCACATCTGTGAGCTCTTTCAGATGTGGGACGGGCATACTCATCTGGACTTGGGGACTTGAATTCATCAGTGATGACTAGGTACTATCTTACCATCTTATTTTATTTTTGTTGTTGGTCGGTCATTTCATTTGTGTCCAACTTTTTGTGACCCCATTGGGGTTTTCTTGGCAGAAATTCTGGAGCAGTTTACCGTTTCCTTCTCCAGTTCATTTGACAGATAAGGAAACTGAGGCAAACAGGGTGAAGTGACTTGCTCAGGTTCATACAGCTAGTGTCCGAGGTCAGATTTGAACTTAGGAAGATGAGCCTTACCGACTCCAGGCCCAGCACTCTGTGCACTATGCTACCTAGCTTCCCCATTCCTATTTATTTTGGTTATCAATTCTGTATTGGCCATTTTTGTTCTTTCCTTTCCAGTTCAAAGATAATTTTCCTTGGCAGAAAAAACCCCAGAAGCAAATTAAGTATTAAGCTGCTCTGTCTTCTCTGTGGTCTGCTTTCATTGTCCTGTCTACCTGGAGTTTCATTCTCATCCCTTATTCCAACCTCTTTTCCTCAATATAGCTTTAAAAAACCCAAATCCTTTTTATTGTCCTTAGTTTTCCTGGCCAGCCTCAGCTCATGCTGAATTATAGTAGGTCACAGGCTTTTTTTTTAAAGGTTGCTCCAAATTTATTAGTTCCTGTAGAGTACAAAGTAAACAAAGTTACTGAGTCTGCCAGAAAGAGCATAGGTGACTTGAAAAGTTTGGGGGGTTTTTTAAGTGTGGTTCCTGTCTTCATTTTTGGTGTTTTGCTTTGGTTTTCTTTTTGAAAAGAAACACAGCCCAACTACTTCTATCCTTAAGCAACCTTCCTAATCTAAGGGTCGGAGTAGGAAGGGGAAGAGAAGGGAAGTGAAAAGGGAGAGAGGCAGGAAATAGGCTCTGAGGTCTAGCAAGCTTCAGAAGTGAGGAGCAACTGGGAGGGTTCTGATCATCATTCAGAAGACCCAACCATGGTTTTGCTGGGCTCACTAACATGCTGTTTTCTCATGGCCTCCAGGGCCAGGTCATGAATGGTCATGAATGAGCATGCCAAGTACAGCCTAGAAGGCTCCTGAACGCTCTCTAGAGACTCCGCTGTGATTGTCATGTATAGATGTTTCAGCTTCCCAAAGAACCTTGCCCACCAATGACCAAAGTCTGATTTTAAGACCAAGATGGCAGGGAATTACTTGCCCAGAGTAATTCCCCAGCATAGGAGCTGTTGTTGGAATGAGAGCTCAAGTTCCTTCTGCAGTTCTCATGGGTTGCTACAAGTGGACCCCCTGAATGGGATTGCTGCCATGTTGCTTGTTCTTGTGATGATGCAAAACTTAGTGAAGGCTCCCAACCAACCCATCAGAAAATGTACTGTGGCAGAAAATCGTCAATGACTCAGCTAGAGGGAGGTGGCACTAGTCCCCAAAGCCCATTTGTTCAAGAGACCATGGGAAGATAGTCCACAGTCATGCAATGTAATAGACTTCTTTGGGTTTGGACCGTAGGGTTTTTTACTCATCCTCAGTTACCTAATCTTGCATCCATCTTCTTTGCAAATGGTAGCTCCTGGTTTGCAAACACTGGACTTTCCTTATGGATGCCCCATACATATGAACTACAGGATTAGAGCTCAAATACTGCCTTTAGATCTGTCCTCAGTAGAACCAAGAGGTGGATTCTAGACAGTGCAGCTACAGCTATGGGCACTCTCCTATAGAGGACTCGCTTGTTGAGGTTGGGGTTGGGGGAGAGGCAGTGAGTATAGAATCAAAATGGAAAGAGAGGAGAGAAGGGAATAATTTGCTACCACCAGCAGCACCGTGACCTGAAACAAGTCAGTGGGTCAGTCAATAAGCATTTATTAAGCACCTACTGACAGGCTACAGGTCCAAGCCTAGACCTTCGCCCCTTACCCCAAAAGAATTTGAATCCCATTTGTCCCACCTTGAACTCTCCTTGAATCTTCCCACTCGATCTGGCTTTTCATGCCCAAATCTGTTACCCTTAACCTAGCCTAGCCCTCCATTGTCTATTATCTCCAGGTAGCCTTCAACTACCTCCAACCCTTAATCCCATTCTCTTGGTTCTTGGAGTCTGATCTCACCCCAGTCCCATCAAAATCCTCCTTAGACCCTCCTCAAGATCCTCCCTGGACCCCTCTTCTCATCAGCCCAGACTACTTGGTCATGCTAGATTCCTCCCACAGTATTTCTGTATATAAGATCCATCTTGCCTCCATGAAGGTGCCCAGATTCAATCTAGCACAGATTGATCTGGCCCGCTGGCATTAGTGATACAAATGCTCAGTCTCCTTTAGAGTCTGCCCAATATGGCGAATCTTTAATAAACTTTGGTTTTTCTTTGGCTGAAAGAAGGCTTGAGTCGAATTCCTTCGGGCAGAACCTGGCCTGTCAGTATTTTGGGGTCCTGAGCACCCCTAAACCTCAACACTACTATGTGCCAGGCACCGTGCTAAGTGTTGAAAATACAAAGAAAAGCAAAAGGCAGTCCCTGTTCTTGAGGAAGTCAATCTAATGGAGGAGACAACATGCAAACAAATATATAGAGAGCAAGCTATATACAGGATGAATAAGAAGCAATTAATGGAGGGAGGGCGATAGAATTAAGAGAGGTTGAGAAAGGCTTTCTGTAGAAGGTGGGATTTGAGCTGGGATCTAAAGGAAGCCAGAGAAGCCAGTAGGTGGAGATAAGGAGGGAGAGTATTCCAGGCATGGAGGACAGCTCAAGAAAATGCCCAGAGCCAAGAGATGGGAATGTCTTGCTCAAGGAACAGTGAGGAGGCCAATGTCATTGGATAGAAGAGTATGTGGAGGAAGAGGAGTATGTAAGGTGTAAGAAGTGGGATACCAAAAGATAAGGAAGGAAGGAGTCAGAGCCAGAGGGAGACTTGGAAAGGAAAGTGAGAAATGGAGTTTAAGAGGATGCATGAGCAAATCATCTTAGCTCTAGGACTCAGTCAAATCTGACTAATTTCTAGGTCTGGCTCCATCAGTAACTCACCATGTGACCTCCAGCAAGGCATTGCCCCCACCTGAGCTTCAAGAATTGGACTAGATCTTGAAGGCCCCTTCCAGTTAATAATAATAGCTAACATTTTAGCACCAAGAGGCAGTGTGACTTAATAATAATAAAAATAGATGGCATTTATATAACTCTGAGGTTTGCAAACTACCAGAATCAGAAAGAATCGAGCCTCTGAAACATGCTGGCTTGTGTGACCACGGGCAAATGCCTCCAGCAGCTTTCTCTGGAGAGAAGGGGCTGATCTGAATTGGTAGAGGGAATCTTTTCATTGGAAATTCCCTCTACCAATGAAATCATTGATCCAGTCTAAAAAAAAATTGACATTTATATGATGGCTTATGGTTACAAAATGCTTTGTACATGGAGACCAGGAGTGAGCTATGGCCCACCTAGAGAAACAATGTAGCCTGTGGGCACTGTGTCCAACATGACACTTGTAACCGCTTTCTCTCTTTCTGGGTTTGCTGAATCACTCAAGGAGCAGGTCTGGAGGTTTTTCACAAACACAAGGCCATCCACGTCCATGACCACACGGCTGCTATACAATTCAACATCTCTTTGAGGGTCCTGGGATAACTGTCCTGGGGGAGGAGGGGCAGCTGAGACACATTTCTGCTACTCACTACTGTAACTCCTGAGCCCCCACACGATGTTTTCCATTTACACAATGGACACTACTGATTTTTAAATATGAAACACTGACTTAGCAATAAGGCAAAAGGCAATAGAAGAGAAAAACAAAAATAAAGAAAATAAAACAGTTCACCCATAATCCTACAACTCATGCTCTGACTGATGCACACAGAATCTGTGGGGGAGAGCGGGAACACCTTACAATGCTGTGGCATTGACTAGCTAAGTGACCACATAGACGTGATCCTTCTGAACCTCTGGAAGCTCTCAGAGACTTAGCTAATGTTTTACAGAAGGCTTGTAGGGAGTTTTCACAGCTAAGAACTGGAAGGTGCTTATACTGATGAAGGATTACCCCTTCCTAAATAATTTAGGGTTGTAAACAGTAGAACTTCAGGCCAGGGCTAGCCCAGGAGGCCTTTTTGGAACTTGGGAAATCTTAGGATTACAGATTTAGAGCTGGAGGTGAGTCTAGGGTCCATCTAGTCCAACACTTCATTTTATAGGCAAGGAAACTAAGACGCCCTCCCCTCCCAGAGGTTGTGACATTTTAGAATCACAATTTATTTATTTTTAACATTCTTCTTAAAAAGGATTTTGAGTTCTGAGTTCTCTCTCGCACACACACCCACCTGCCCGCTGAGAAGGCAAGAAATGTGATATCGATTATGCATTTGAAATCACGCAAAACACATTTCCATATTAGCCATGTGGCATAAAACAAAGCAAGAAAAATAAAGAAAATGAAAAAAAGTATGCTTCAATCTGCACTCAATTCCATTCGGTTCTCTCTAGAGGTGGATACTTCATCATAAGACCTTTGGAATTGTCTTGGATCATGCAGAGCCAAGAGAGGCTTGTTCAAGATTGCACAGGTAGTGAGTGAATGAATTGGGATTTGGACCTGGGTTCTCTGACGTCAAACCTGGGGCTTTTTCATAAAGGATTCCTGAGAGTGGGGACCATCTTGCTGTCCTGTATTTGTATTCCCAGCACTCAGCAGACTGCCTGGCAGAGCGGCGAGTGCTCAGTAAAAGCTCTATGTATCTACATTCAGGAGTGTGTTGGTAAATATTTAACAACTGACTTTCCAAAACACACTTTCAATTATTAACATTTTTTCCATAACTCTCTTAAATCTAGACGTTCACTCAAACAATAAATCAAGCTCTGACCTGCAGTGTTTGACTATTTCCAGGGTATAAAGGCTCACACTTAAAATGTAATAATTGTTTCTCCTGAGCTCCTTTGAGCTGGCTCCAGTATAACTCTATAAAATGTGTGTATATACGTTCTCCAGTCCCTCAGACTTACCACCAATAGCCTCGACTCCTCCCTATCTTTGACTTTCCATATATGATCTGTTTATAGATTTTGCCTTGGTAACATCTCTTCTACATACCACCCCCCTTCTCTCCTCTGACACAGCCACCATTCTAGAGCAGGCCCTCATCTCCTCATGCCTCGATTATTGCTAGAACCTGCTGGCGGGTCTACCTGCCTCAAGTCTCTCCCCACTCCACTCCATCCTCCATTCAGTCGCTACAGTGATTTTCCTAAAGTGTAGTTCTGATCATATCATTCCCCTGCTCAATAAACTCCCATGACTCCCTATTGCCTCTAGGATTAAATATAAAATGCTCTGTTTGGCATTCAGAGCCCTTCATACCCTATCCCCCTTCTACCTTTCTGGTCTTCTTACACTTTGCTCTCCAACATGTCCTCTTTGATCCAGTGACACAGGCCTCCAGGCTGTTCCACAAACAACACACTCCATCTCTCAGCTCCGGTCATCTTCTCTGGCTTTCCCCTATGCCTGGAATGTTCTCCCTCCTCCACTCTGACTAATGACCTCCCTGGCTTCCTTTTTCTCCCAACTAAAATCCCACCTTCTACAGGAAACCTTCCTCAACCCTCTCTTAGTCTTTCCTCTAATAATTGTTTCCTGTTTACCCTGCATATAGTTTTCTTTGTCTGTATCTGTTTGCATATTGATTCCTCCATTAGATTGTGAGCTCCTTGAGGGCAGGGGCTGCCTTTTGGCTCTTTTTATATGCCCAGCACTTAGCTCAGTGCCTGGCTAGGCAAGTCACTTAACCCTGTTTGCCTCAGTTTCCTCATCTGTAAAATAAGCTGAAGAAGGAAATGGCAAAACCACTCCAGTATCTTTGCCAAGAAGACCCCAAATGGGGTCATGAAGAGTCGAACACAGTTGAAAATCACTGAAAAAAAAACTGATGTACATATGTATATACGTATTGTCTATATCCATCTCTCTCCTTTTCCATTGCATATCATGTGACCACCTCACTACCTTACAGTGGGAATATCCCTCGATGGACCGCTTGACCATTCCCAGGTATATACTGGACCCCAGCTACCCCAGAAGATGGAATTAGAGGGGTCTCCTCTCCTCCTTTTCCCTCCCTTCTCTCCTCTTCCCTTTCCTCTTCTCCTCCTCCCTCTCTTCACCTTCTCTCTCCCCTCTACTCCTTTCCCCTCCTCTCTTTTCTCCTCTTCCTCTTCCCTCCCCTCTCCTCCCTTCCCTTCTTTTCCTCCCCTCCCATCTCCTCTTCTCTTTCTTTTCCTTCCCAGTCCTCTCCTTTCCCTCTCTACACCCTTCTCCTCAATGAATAAATGAATAAAGAAAGCATTAGTCATTATAATTATACAGAGTTCATTTTTTCCCCACTTTAATTTCAAGCCTTTCATTTTAGAAGACAAAAAGAGGGGGGAAAATTGCTCAAGGTCACCCAAGTAGAATTCTACAGAGATGGGACTTGAATCCAGGTCCCTGGCTGTGCCCCACACTCTTCCACAGAATCACCCTGGGGGCCCTAGGTATTTGCCATGTGGGTAGGAAAGGGAGGCAGAGGGGGAGAGAGAGAGGGAGGGAAAGAGGAGGGGGGGGGAAGAGGGAGGAAGAGAGAGAGAAAGAGAGACAGAGAGAGAGACAGAGAGAGAGAGAGACAGAGAGAGAGAGAGACAGAGAGAGAGAGGGAGGGGGAAGAGAGAGAGGAAGAGAGAGAGGAAGAGAGAGAGAGGGAGCAAGGGGGAGAGAGAGGGAGAAAGGTGGGGGGAGAGACAGAAACAGAGAGAGACTTCAAGCCCAGTGCTCCGTCACTATGCCACTTAGCTGCCTAAATACAGAGGTCAAAAAGAGCTCCTTACTCCCCTCAACTTACTTATATTCTGATAGGGAAGATTAGGGCCCCCTCTCCTGGATACTCTCTCTTCTCAGGACTTCCATCATTCTGCTCTCTCCTGGTTCTCCTCCTTCTTGTTAAGCAGCTCCTTCTCAGTCATCGTCCATGACACACCCACTAATTGTGGGTATGGCTGGATGCTGTATGCTGGGACCTCATCTTTTCTCTCCACTCTCCCTCGTTTGGTGACCTCATTAACGCTCCTAGATTTAATTATTCTCTGCATTCCAAAGATTCTCAGCTCTGCACAACCAGACCCAGTCTGCCTCCTGAGCTCTTATCCCAAATCACCAACTCCCTTTTGAAAACTTTGAACTGCGTGTCCTATAGGGAGTTCAACTCAAAAGGTCCAACTCAGAACTTAATATCTCCCCCACCTTCCCTCCACCATAAGCCACCCCTCTTCCAAACTTCCCTCTTTTTGTGTAGGGCACCCCCATTCTTCCATCCAGGTCTGCAGTGTGGGCATTATTCTCTCCTCTTTCCCTCACCTCACTTATCTAATAAGGCAGCTAGGTGCTACAGTGGATAGAGTGCTAGGTCTGGAGGGAGGAAGACCTGAGTTCAAATGTGGCCTCAGACACTTACTAGCAATGACCCTGGGCAAGTCACTTCACCCTCATCTCAGTTTGCCTCAGTTTCCTCATCTGTAAAATGAGCTGGAGAAAGAAATGGCAAACCAGTCCAGCATCTTTGCCAAGAAAACCCCAGACTGGGTCTTGGAGAGCTGGATATGACTTGAACAGCAACACTTGTCTGATCACTTGCAAAATTTTATCCTTGGTAGGGTGTCTAAGTCCCCTCCTGACTACTTCCAGGCACTACTCTAGTTAAGGCCCATCCCCCTTTTTCTTGGACTCTTACAATACCCTTCTGATTGGCTCTCCTCCCTCAAACCTTTGTCGAGTCCAACCCATCTCCCAACACAGCTCTATTCAAAAAATCATCCCGAAGCGCATCTCAGACTTTCCTTCATGACTCAATAAACTCCAATGATTCCCCATTAACTCTAGAATAAAATATAACTTACTCTGCCTGGACTTTAAAGCTTTTTATAACCTGGCCCCTTCCCCCCTTTCTGGTCTTCTTATACATTATGCTCCTCCTATTGTATCGGTCTATTTGCTAGTCTACATCTCCCACCTTTGGGCCTTTGCCCCATTGCCTAGAATGCCCTTCCTTCTTCCACCCCTCAGAATCCCTGCTATTTTTTTTTCATAATTCATCTCAAGCCACCTTCTGTGTGAAGTCTTTCCTGATCCCCCAACTGCTAGTGCCCCGTCATGTATTTAGTATGTATATACTTACATAACTACATGTTGTGTCTACCATTAGAATACAAGCTCCTTGAGGGCAGGAACTCTTTTACTTTTGTCTTTGTTTTTCCAGCATTTAACACAGTATCAGGTACACAGTAGGAGCTTAATAAATCCTTAATAATCCCAGCTAAGAGGTTATATTTTATTGCTGCCTTTTGTCTTTACATCATAGTAATTAGTATCTCTGTTCCAGAATGAACTCTTCTCCCTTTAAGAAATTAAGCAAAAGCATCAGTTATAAATATGTGTCTCACAATGTAGATGATATATTCTGTCCTATTAGCTCTCTACCTCTTCTTTGTGAAGGAAATAAGCATTTATTAAGCACCTACTATGTGTGGATAGAGCACCAGGCCTGTAATCAAGAGGACCTGAGTTCCAATCTGGCCTCAGACGCTTACTAGCTGTGTGACCCTGGGCAAGTCACTTCATCCTGTTTGCCTCAGTTTCTTCATCTGTCAAATGACCTGGAGAAAGAAATGACAAACTCCTCCAGTATCTCTGCCAAGGAAGCCCCAAATGGAGTCATGGACAACACTGAACAGCAACCCCAACACTACGCACCAAGTGCTTTACCAACGTCGTCTCTTCTGATGCCACAACAATCCTGGGAGGTATAGATGCTGTTATAATTATCAGTCCCATTTTACAGCCGAGGAAGCCGAGGCTCGCTTAGGGTCACACAGCTAGTCTGTGTCTGAAGCCATATTTGAACTCAGGTCTTCCTGACTCCGGGCCCTGTACCCTATCTTTTGGGTCACTTATATGTCCCTAGGTTTTTCCTTTACTCAGAGTTCAACTTCTTTCAGTGTTCTTTCCAATAATGTTAATATAGTCACGCTTATGAGCATGTTTATAGTGTTGTTTAACTCAGTATCACTTCATGAAACTATTCTAAGGTGAATGAAGGAAAGAAACCGTTATTACCCTCTCACTAGGTGCCCAGTGGCTCGAGTTCCAGGCCTGTAGTCAGAAGACCTGAGTTTTGTGACAAATTAAAAAGGTTCCATAGACGCAGTTTCTGGGTGATTTAATCATTTTATTAATAAGGCCAGCAGGTTATTAAAAAAAGGATGGTCATTTGGCCTTCTCTTAGACCATCGTGGTGTCAGGGCTCACATTTTATATACCCTTCAAAGAGTAGGTGTTTCTGAGGGGTGGTGATCTCTGATTGGACAACACAATGGAAGGTGAGCGATGTCACCTTGGACAGAGAAACTATCTCTATACTAGGCCACTCCCGGGTCTTGGGCTGTCTAGACAAAAAGATCTCTCTCCACCTAAGCTTGAGTAGAACACAAATGGGCTTCCCCACCTTAGATTAAATCCCTTGTAAAGTTGGGTGGGGTCAGTCTCATTATCAGGAATGTTCTTCAAAAGCCTGAACCTTTTAAAACCAGGAATTTGGAAGAAGGGGAGAGCTCTGAATGTCCCCAAGATACTGGTTATTAATAATCATTTCTCTTTATCTGAATCTGGCCTTGGGCGCTTCTTAGCTGTGTGACCCTGTGCAAGTCACTTAACTTTTGCCTCAGTTTCTCCATCTGTAAAATGGGGTGATAATAATAACACCTACCTTCCAAGGTTATTGTGAGGGTCAAATGAGATGCTAATGGTGAAATGCTTAGCCCAGCACACAGTCGGTGATATATAAACGTTGTTATTATTATTATTTCTACTTGCCCAGCACTGGTGCTAGCCCTGAGGATACAAACGCAAAAGGAAAGACAGTCCCCGCCCTCAAAAATTATAATGATAATTACACCACATTACATAATCTTTATACATGTATACATACACAGACATGGATTTCATACACATATATAGTATAATTATGTCACATATAAGCACATGAGGGAGTGGTGGGGCGCAGCCCCCTCCCCCCTTTCCCTGTGAATAGCTCTCTGGTCCAGAACAAGACAGGACTGATGGGGAGCAGAACAACACGCCCCTTCCCAGCACTTAGTAGGGTTGATGGGGAGCAGAACGACATGCCCCTTCCCAGCACTTAGTAGGGCTGATGGGGAGCAGAACGACACGCCCCTTCCCAGCACTTAGTAGGGCTGATGGGGAGCAGAGCAACACGCCCCTTCCCAGCACTTAGTAGGGCTGATGGGGAGCAGAATGACATGCCCCTTCCCAGCACTTAGTAGGGCTGATGGGGAGCAGAATGACACGCCCCTTCCCAGCACTTAGTAGGGCTGATCTCATGGCTCTGTGACTGGAGGTGGATGGGAGAAGGGAAGGCCAGCTGATGAGTCCAAGAAGAACATGGCCCTGGGGAATGGGGAGTGAAGCACGGCTGAGGCCCTCCTGACATTGAGGGGCCTGTAAGGCCGGTGCTCACCCAGAATTCCTCCTATTGGTCACTTCCTGCTTCTCAATAATAACTCATTACACTCACACACCACAGTTTTCTTCAGCCATTCACCAACCCATAGGCACTTGCTTTGTCCTCGGTTCTTGGCTACCACAAGGGAAAGCGCTACAGGCATTCTGCTCCATTTCCAGCTCTAACATTCTGTGATGGACGAGTCTCAGGACGCAGACGGGCCAACGGCAGAGCGCTGAGGGCTTGGGGGCATGTGACTTTGATATTATATGTGTCATTGTAAGAAGGGTAGGAGGATGAATTCATAGATCAGTGAACCGCCATTAATTAAGCACCTACTGTGTGCCATGTATTTGTATATGGACTTGTCTCCACCATCAGGATAAATTTGGTATTCCCAACAGCTAGCGCAGTGCCTGGCGTATAGTTGATGCTTAATAAATGCTGGGGGCAGCTAGGTGGCACGGTGGATAGAGTGCTGAGCCTTGAGTCAGGAAGACCTGAGTTCAACTCTGGCCTCAAACACCACCTATCTGATCCTGGGAAAGTCACTTAACCTTGTTTGCCTCAGTTTCCTCACCTGTAAAATGA
Organism: Trichosurus vulpecula; assembly: GCF_011100635.1. Classification (NCBI taxonomy): domain Eukaryota; kingdom Metazoa; phylum Chordata; class Mammalia; order Diprotodontia; family Phalangeridae; genus Trichosurus; species Trichosurus vulpecula. Next base: position 272,135,043 of record NC_050579.1, on the reverse strand, counting down.
GCCAGAGAAGGAAATGGCAAACCTCTCCAATATCTTTGCCAAGAAAACTCCAAATGGGGTCATGAAGAGTTGGGCAACAAAAAGTGCCAACTGATCGATGCATTGCCAGGCACTGTGGTAAATCCTAGGGATACAAAGAAAGGCAAAAACCATCTTTGCCCTCGAGGAGCTTACATTCTAATGGAGGGGACAATATAAGAGGTACATTCATCAGACTCTCAGAGGCCAGGTGTTAGCAGCTGGGGAAACTGGGGAAAGGCCTAATGAAGAAGGTGACATTTGAATTAGAGGTAGTTATGTGATGTGGTAGATAGCGCATTGAACCTGGGTTCAAATCCAGCCTCAAACGCCTACTAGTTGTATGACCTTAGACAAGTCACTTGACTCTCTGCTTCTTTGGAAGAAGCTCTGAATCTCCCCAAAACATTGGTTACTAATAATCATTTCTCTCAGTCTGAATCTCGCCTTGGGCACCTATTAGCTGTGTGACCCTGAGCAAGTCACTTAACTTTTGCCTCAGTTTCCTCATCTATAAAATTCACTTCGGTTTCCTCAACTGTAAAAAGGGGATAATAATGGCACCAGCCCCCCAAGGTTTTCGTGAGGATCCAATGTAGCTTTGTTATCATTATGGACTGAGCCTCGAAGAAAGGCAAGGCTTCTAAGAGGGGGAGGCGAGTTGGGAAGAGAACTTCTGGCATAGGGGACGGCCAGTGCAAAGGCACAGAGTCCAAACCCTGCTCTCCCCACCCGTCTGTCAGATGAGAAACTGAGAAACAGAGAGGGTGAGTGGCTTGCTCAGAGTCACACAGCTAGGATCTGAAGCAGGATTTGAACCAAGCCCTTCTGGATCCTCAGTTCAGCATTCTTATCCAGTACACCCAAATTGTGATTGTGTATAAAAACACGCCACTCTACTTACAAAGTACCACTACGTGCCTATTTTATTATTTTGTTTTATGGGGAGGTCATTGCTTTATTGGTCATTGGTTTGTTCCCTTCAGTCACAAGGATAATGAGTCGCAAACAATTCATTTTCTATAACACAAAATACTATATTACAACAATACACAGTCATACACACGTACTTAACTCTATAGTCCACATGACATAGTCACTATCAGCATATTTATAAACAAGATCCACTTTGCATTCACTTCTCCCCACTGGCTTTTTGTTTGATGACTTGTTGCTATGTATTTGTTACTGTTAACTGGCCCACATTGATTCCCAACTTTTGGAATCATCTGAAGCATTAGATATATTATAGATAGATAGACAGACAGATAGATATAGATAAATAGATAGACAGATATAGATAAATAGACAGATAGAGATGGATAGACAGACAGACAGATAGATAGATATAGATAGATAGATAGATAGATAGATAGATAGATAGATATAGATAGATATAGATAAATAGATAGAGATGGATAGATAGATATAGATAAATAAATAGATACAGATAGACAGACAGATATAGATAGATAAATAGACAGATATAGGTAAATAGATATAGATAGATAGATAGGTATAGATAAATAGATAGATAGATAGATATAGATAAATAGACAGATATAAATAAATAGATAGAGATAGATGGATGGATAGATATAGATAAATAGAGATAGATAGATAGATAGATATAGATAGATAGATATAGATAGATAGCTATAGATAAATAGATAGATATAGATAAATAGATAGACAGATAGATATAGATAGACAGATATAGATAAATGGACAGATATAGATAAATAGATATAGATAGACAGACAGATAGGTATAGATAGATAGATAGATATAGATAGATAGACAAATATAGATAAATAGATAGAGATAGATAGATGGATGGATAGATATAGATAAATAGAGATAGATAGATATAGATAGATATAGATAAATAGATAGACATAGATAGATAGCTATAGATAAATAGATAGCTATAGATAGATAGATAGATATAGATAAATAGACAGATATAGATAAATAGATAGAAATGGATAGATAGATATAAATAGATAAATAGATAGATATAGATAAATAGAGACAGATAGATATAGATAGATAGACAGATATAGATTAATAGATATAGATAAATAGATATAGATAAATAGACAGATAGACAGACAGATAGATAGATATAGATAGACAGATAGATGGATATAGATAGATAGACAGAGAGACAGAGAGACAGACAGACAGACAGGCAGATAGATAGATATAGATAAATAGACAGATAGACAGACAGATAGATAGATATAGATAGACAGATAGATGGCTATAGATAGACAGGCAGACAGACAGGCAGATAGATAGATAGATATAGATATGGATATATCTTTGGAGAAGTGTGAAATGATTATGCTTTATGACAATGACGGGTACCTCCTTTTCCTTCTTCCTTCTCATGTCTCACCTTTCTATCTGATGTTTTTCTACCCAGGGGTGTAATTGAAGCATAACAGGAGAATCGAGTCAGTGGAGTACGTTACGCAGGCATTATCACTAACAACATGCGTATTATTATAATACATATAATGAAACTCTCCAAAGGGAAAATTAGTTTATCAGTTTCTGTCAAAGCCATTGAAATTGCATGCCTCTTTTAGACTCACCCCTCTGGGGTACAGGGGAATTTGCTGCTCTAAGACTCCAGGGGTGCTTTGTAGAGTTGCTACTCCCTAGGACTTTAAGACTAAAAAAGTGATTTCCTTTCAACAATCCCATGAGGTAGGTCACTCACGTGATATCATCCTCATCTTAGACATGAAGAAATTGAGGCTTATGCTGGTGAAGTGACTTCACCATCGAGCCCAATCCCCTCACTTTAAAGATGAGGAAACCTAAGACTCAGTGGGATCCAGTGTCTTGCCCTGGGCTACACAGGTAATAAGTAACAGAACAAGGACTCAAATCCAGGTCTTTTGACAATGGACCCCGTTTGTCTTTCTTTTTACTTTCCTTTTTTTTAAGCCCCCAATGCTTTCCTGCACTGTATCCTGCTCACCTGTCTGTTCTCATGTCATGTGAGTCACTTTTATAGACCAAGGAGCTGCAAGGCTAATTATGTTCTCCTAGAGATAAGGCCAACAATTCTGGTAGCTTCTACCAGAGGTGCCTTGGGTTCAGACTTTCTAGGTCAGCCAACAGCTGGGCTTTCCTCTGGCATGAGGGTGACCGAGAGGGTCGGGTTACACAGCAGTTCCTCCCTAGCTACCCTGACTAAGCAGTGATAAGGAGATCAGCCTGGAGGGTGGGGGGACACCCTAGAATCACTGCACTGCACCTCTTAGAGATCACTCCCTGCTGTCTCCAGATCCCTGGCTCCATCCTTTTGGAAGGCTTTCTAGGGACAGGACCTGGAAACAATTGCGCAGGATGGAAAGTTGTTATAAGATTAGGCCTGGTGGTCATGAGACCACCATGACGATTTCTCCTGAAGCTATAAGCTGTAGCTTATAGAATCTATACGTAGAAAACATTATTATAAGATTAAGCATGATGGCTTTGAGGCCATCATCACAGTTTCCCCTTAAGGGAGACTATAAGCTTATAGAACACACTCATGGAAAAATACTGACAATTATGTTTTTCAAATGTTACTACAACTGTGTCCCCCAAAATAACATTTTGTCTACCGCCAGCTTATTTTTTTCTCCCTGATAATAACCCCCCCCCAAAATAATGTTTTGCCCTGACCTCTAATATACAACTCAGTCTGCTATAGGGCTTACCCAAAATCAGAGTGTAAGAACCCCACCCTCAGAAGGGCACTTTGGAGCACCCCCTTTCTGCTGAATGGACCTATAGCTCTGTGCTCCCCAACACAGCAGTGGCTTTACACGAATTCCGTTCTGTGGCGGTGGGTATGCCTGAGCTTTAGGGACCAGTCCCTTTTTCCTTTCTGCCTTTCCCCTCTTCCCCACCACCTGCAATAAAGGTTTGTGTTGAACTGACTCCTGTTGTCCTATATGTCACTCTTGGCACTAAAATTCATTAAGAAGTGGTCCTTTCTTTAAACACAAAGTGGGTACCCAGACAAGGACTTAACCTATTGGCAGCCTGCACTAGGGGATTAGGGGACTGTAAACCCAGCTGTAGAAAGTTGGTGAAAGCAAGAGTTAGTAGGGGAACCCCTGTGGAACATTTTAGACCATTTTATGTCATTTTCAATTTCAACCAGACCCAGAGCCTGAATTAATGAGTAACTGGAAGAAGATCCAGGACCTGGGCTTCTTTGTTCCCTAAAGTTTGCTCGGGAAATACCCCTACCTCTGAAAACAAGGCCAGATTAGACTGACCTAAGGACATCTTTCCCCTGTTAGCCATTAAGGGATGAGACCCTAACCCCAAGAAGACCACCTCACTTAATATTCTACGGGTATATACTTTAACTGACCTTTGTCAACACTCTTGTCTTTACAACCCTATTCCATTAGAGAAAATCCTCTTCTTGTATTATGGTTAAACATACATGGGGGTCATAAAAGTGAGGTAACACAGGCTTGCTGGGTCTGCTAAAATAACGTATATAAGTTTTCTCATTCCTTTATTCAGACAGTCAGAGCTTATGCTCTGACTCCTTGTACGTACAAGTAAGCTAGCTTAGCTATGCTTTAAGGGAAAATAATAAACAACATGGATTTTTCTACCACCTAGCTTATTTGTCTCCTTCAAACAAATTTTCAGGTTTAACACCCCCCATCCTCCCGGGAGAGACGTCCTCATGCCAGAGGATTGGGACAGCTTACATCAGGTTATTCAATTCAGTTCAGTTCAATTCACTTCAGCAAACATTTGAAGCAGCACCTACTATGTGCCAGCACTATGATAGGCACTGAGAATACAAAGACAAATCTCCACAAGTAGTTTATATATAAGTGGGGGGGGGGAGAGAGACAGAGAGAGAGAGAGACAGAGAGAGAGACAGAGACAGAGAGAGAGAGAAAGAGAGAGAGAGAGAGAGAGAGACCGAGAGAGAGAGAGAGAGAGAGAGAGTAAATGTGATTTCATTGCATCTCAGACGCAGGGCAGCAACTTCTCTGAAACTTACAGTCTTAGAGAGCTGCCCAAGGCCCTGAGAAGTTGTATGTGCTTTGCCCAGTGCCCTGCCACCGCAGCTTGAATGCAAGTCCTCTAGCTCCAAGGCTAGCTCTCCATCATCTACCACACGCTTGCTGCCTCTCCTGGATACACACAGTAGAAGCGCAGTAACGAAGGGGTGGGGTGAGCGCTATTTGGTGGGGAAAGGGGAGAGGTGTCAAAAAAAAAAGGCCTCCCTTAGGAGACTGTGCTTGGAACCTGTTTGGAACAGAGCTAAGAATGTCCAGCGGAGGAGGTGGAGAGTACAAATGTGGAAACCCCCTCCAAAGGCACAAGGGCACAGCAGATAGACCAGCTTGGCTGGAATGTAGAATGCTTGACAGGCATTAAAGTGAAATCAGTTGACAAAGAGAGGTTTGGCCAATTTGTGAAGGGCTGTAAATATCAGAGACAATCATTTTAGAGACAGCAGGGAGACATTGAAGCCTCCTAAACTGGAGATGCTGTGCTTAAAGAAAGTTTAATGGTTGTTGGTGGAAGAGTAGAGGAAGGAATGAATGAGTTTTTCATTTAATTCATTTCAATTAATACTCCAGTCCTTTCTAAAAATTCAAATATCTCTGGGAGTTTATTAAACTGTTACTGTGTAACTCTAGCACCCTCTGATGAATTTTAAGGCAGATTACAAGCATTTGTTAAGTGCTTTCTACGTTCCGGGCACTTTGCTAAGCTCTAGGGATCCAAATAGAAGCCTGCAAGGAGCTTCCATTCTAATGACACATCATGTACCCTTCAGTCAAGTGACACTGGTCTCTGGTTGTTCAGCAAACAAGACATTCTCTCTCTCAGTTCCAGGCATTTCCTGTGACTGTCTCTCATTCCTGGAAGTCTCTCCCTCCTCCACTCCAACTACTGACCTCTATGACTTCCATTAAGATGCTACTAAAATCTCATATAACACTGGAAGTCTTTCCCAGCCCCTCTTAATTCCAGCACCTTACCTCTGTTCATTTGTCCTAAATATAGCTTGTTCGTAAATATTTGTTTATTATTTCTCCATTAAATAGTGAGTTCCTTGAGGGCAGAGACTTTTTGCCTCTTTCTGTATCCTCAGAACTTAGCACAGTGCCTGGCACACAGTTGGTGCTTAATAAATGCTTATTGATTGATTAATGGAGAAAGATAATACACAAAAGGAAGCTGAAAAGGAGCAGGGAAGAATGGAGAAGATGCATGGTGTTGAAGCCCAGAAAGTCAAAAGCAAAACCAGGAGGTGAATGAAAGTTGGCAAGCCTATATACACTGCTCCAGAAATACATATAGCATCAGTGGGTCATGAGGGCGTATACTGTGAATGCACTGTAGTGAGCTCCCACTTTGGCCAAAGCAACTCATGGGGCACTTCATGGCCTCATACCTTTTCTCTTTTTGTAGTGTCCTCCTTTCTACTGAGTAGCTCTCTGAGTAGGACACCCTGGGCCTGCTCTGGTTCAAAGTTTGACTCCCAGCTGCCGGGGCTAATTCTCTGTTGAATTCATAGCTGGCTCTCTTCTCTGCTGCCAGAGGTCTCCCTCCTTGGAGCTTCTTGCACTGACTGCATCCATTCCCTCCCGGTTATGGTATCTACTACTAAATAAATACTTCTATAACAAGTCATGGTGGCTGATAAGGGGAGAGGAAGAAAAAAATCCCTTCTTCCTCTGATGGCAGCATTCTTTGAAATTGCTTACTATTTTAAATGTCTTTCTAGAACAGGAATGCTTAACCTATTTTGTGTCAAGGACCCCTTTGGTAGACTGGTAAAGCCCTTCTCAAAATGATGTTTTTAAATGCATAAAATAAAATACATATGATTTGGAAGGAAACCAATCATATTTAAATACAATTATCTATCTATCTGTGTATATATGTGTATGCATATGTATGTGTATATATATATACATACGTGCGTGTGTGTTTTATATATGATATACACATATGTATACACACACACACACACACACACACACAGCCAAGTTGGTAAAACCCTGTTCTAGAACACTCACTTTAGGGTCCCATCAGCATATTTTTGGCTAGTCAATAGCTAGAGTCCTCTAATACCATCAAGGAGAGCTTCACACTCTATAAAGGAATAGCAGAATGTAGACACACTCCTTTGCCATTCATTTACCACCTCGTCTTTCTTACCTGTCCCAATTTCATCAGACAGGCTAGGAGAAAATAAATTGATGAAGGTGTCTTCATTGGCTCTCCCCTACATTCATTTTTAAGTTAACACCTCAATATGAATTAATTTTTTTTTTGTTTGAGATGGAGGAACTGAGAAACTCAGTTTTGATGGGAGGACGGGGCAGAAAGAGCAGGTAATTTTACAACCCAAAGAGATACACTGCTTAGGAAGACAGGCTGATGAATTTGGCAATGTGAGGAAACTGGTTCTTTGGAGTACCGGGTATGCCTAGAAAAGAGTGGCAGAGAGGCAAACTGCACAATATTGCCAACATTTCTTCAATCTTCTCTTTGCTTTACCAAATCAAGTCTATTTTTTAATCAATCGACAAGCATTTACTAAGTGCCTACTATGAGTCCTTCATTGTGCTAGGGATACAAAGATAATCTTTGCCGTCAAGGAGCTTACACTCTTTTTTTTAAAAAAAAATTATTTCTTTATTTTTCATTTACAACATTCAGTTCCACAAGCTTTTGAGTTCCAAATTTTCTCTCCCTCCCTCTCCTCCCCGCCACCCAAGACGGCATGCAATTCGATATAGGCTCTACATATACATTCACATTAAATATATTTTTACATTAGTCATGTTGCAAAGAAGATTTATAACCAATGGAATGAACTATGAGAAAGAAGAAACAAAACAGAAAAGAGAACAAACAGTTTGCTTCGATCTACATTCAGAATCCATAATTCTTTCCTTTCTTTTTTTGAAGGGAGGAGGCAAGGGAATTGGGGTTAAGTGACTTGCCCAAGGTCACACAGCTAGTAAGTGTGTCAAGTGTCTCAGGTCACATTTGAACTCAGGTCCTTCTGACTCCAGGGCTGGGGCTCTACTCACTGCGCCACCTAGCTTCCCTGAGACTCCATAGTTCTTTCTCTGGATGTGGGTAGCATTTTCCATCATGAATCTCTTTGAATTGTCTTAGATCCTTGCATTGCTGAGAAGAGCCAAGTCTATCAATGTTAGTCATTGCACAATGTGGCTGTAACTGTGTACAGTGTTCTCCTGGTTCTGCTCCCCTCACTCAGCATCAGTTGATATAAGTCTTTCAAGGTTTTTCTGAAGTCTGCCTGCTCATCATTTCTTATAACACAATAGTATAATGGTGATGACAGGTGCTTACAGAGATGCATACAAGACCCATACAAAGCAGAGACAAGATAACCTTGAAGGGAAAGGGATCAGCAGCTAGCGGGACCAGGGAAGGTCTCAGGCAGAAAGGGGCACTTGAGATGATTCCAGCAGGAAGCCAGGGATTCTAAAAGGCAAAGTCTTTAAAGGTTAACCCGTCAGCCTCCAGTTTATTGTGTTACCCAACTGGTGCCCTTTCTCCCTCCCCAGTCAGTGATTAGTGCATTAAAGCCGTGCTAGAATCAGATTGTTAGAGAGGGAAGAGAGCTTAGAGTTCTTCCAGCCCAACCCCCTGAGTCCCAGATATGTGAAGCCAACAGTCTGGCCAGTCCCGCATCATCCCAGGAATTTGTGCCAGAAGCTAGATAAGAACCCAGGTCTCCTGACTCCTAGAACAGAGGAAGGAGGAGGGGAAGGGAGCAAGCATATATTAAGCGTCTACTATGTGCCAGGCACTATGCTAAACACTGTACAAAAATTAGTCCTGGGCTGGCTGCTTCTTGCCAAGTTGGTCTAAGTTTTCACCCTATTGTACCGTAAGTACCCCACGTCCAATTGTGAATGTATATGCCAACTGTAGGGGGCAGAGTGTTGGGCCGAGACTCAGGAGAACCGGGTTTAAGTCTCAGCTCTGCCACTCTTGCGCTGTGTGATCTCTGTCGAGTCATTTCTTTTCTCTCTGCCTCAGTTTCCCCTCTGTAAAAGAGGTGGAATCAGGCTAGATCCAAATCAACAAACAAACCCCAAGCCTGCCTTTAGAGGAAGGCAACAAGCATTTTTATATAGCACCTACTACGTGCCAGGCTTCACGAGTATGATCTCATTTCATCTTAACAACAACCCTGGGAGGTAGGAGCTGTTATCCTTATTCCTATTTTACACATGATGAAACTGAGGCAAATAGAAGTGATGTGGCTTTGTCCAGGGTCACACCGCTAGTGGTAGTAGCAGCGGTAGTGGTGGTAGTGGTAGTAGCAGCAGTAGCTAACATTCACGTGGTACTTACGATGTGCCAGGCCCTGTACTGGGTGCTTTATAATCATTATCTCATTTGATCCCCACAACAAGCTGAGGAGGAAGATTTATTATTCCATTTTACAGATAAGAAAACCGAGGCAAACGGCAGTTCAGTGACTTGACTTCACACAGCTAGCATGTGAGGTGAGATCTGAACGCAGGACTTGCTGACTCCAAGCCCAGCACCCCATCTGCCATACCAGCTGTACTGTAAGCTCCTGCAGCTGTTTAGCATTCTCCTTTACCTTCCTTTTGGCCTTCGCTTTCCCCCAGACAACAGTACCATCACAAGATTTAGAGCTGGAAAGGACCTTGGAGTATATATAGTCCAACCTCCCCAATGCACAGGTGAGGACACTGATGCTCCCCCTTTCCCTAGAATAGAAATAGCTTGACCAAGATATAAAGTTAGTGGTAAGCCCAGGATTCTTCGAATGTAAGTGCTCTGAATCAAATCCCACCATCCTTTCCAGTACACCAACGACTCTTTAGCTGCTGCGGTTCAGAACTCTTCCCACTTCTTTCCTGCTAGGCTAGGTATTGACACGGTAAAATTAATTCAGACTAAGGTGTGAATGATTGAGTGTGAACGACTGAATTTTATTATTGGTGGAACTTTGGGTCCTGCTACCTATTTGAAGGGAAATAATTTTAGGTAATGTGAGGAGGTGATGGGTATATGTATTGGTAATTAAGGTGGGACTTTTTTTACTGTTTTCTCTTTTAGAATGCTAATGTAAGGGGGGCGGAGCCAAGATGGCGGCTGGTAAGCACGGACTAGAGTGAGCTCCGTACCCGAGTCCCTCCAAAAACCTATAAAAATGGCTCTGAACCAATTCTAGAACGGCAGAACCCACAGAACAGCAGAGGGAAGCAGGGCTCCAGCCCAGGACAGCCCGGATGGTCTCTGGGTGAGCTCTATTCCACACGGAGCTGGGAGCTGGGAACGGAGTGGAGCAGAGCCCAGCCTGAGCGGCGTGGACGATCCAGACCGGAAGCCGGGCGGAGGGGGCCCTAGCGCCCTGAATACGTGAGCAGTTACCAGACCCCTCGACCCACAAACACCAAAGACTGCGGAGAAGGTTAGTGGGAAAAGCTGCGGGAGTGGAAGGAGTTCGCGGTTCGGCTTCCAGCCCCGGGGGCAGCGGAGGTGGGGCAGCTACAGCTGTTGTTACTTCCGGCTCCAGGCCCACCTGGTGGGGGGAATTAAGTGGCGGATCACAGCAGGGGTGCACAGCCTGCCGAAGATCTGAGCCCAGTCTGGACTGGGGGTCCTTGGGGAAGGAGGAGTGAGGCTCTGACAGAGCTGGCACCTCCCCCCCAAACGTAGAACATAGAACTCTGTAATCTACAAGCAGTCATACCCCACTGAAAAGCTCAAGGGTCAAGTTAGTTGGTTGGGAATATGGCCAGGACGCGAAAACGTGCCCAGATTCAGTCTCAGACTTTGGATTCTTTCTTTGGTGACAAAGAAGACCAAAACATACAGCCTAAAGAAGACAGCAAAGTCATAGAGCCTACAACCAAAGCCTCCAAGAAAAACATGAACTGGCCCCAGACCATAGAAGAACTCAAAAAGGATTTGGAAAAGCAAGTTAGAGAAGTAGAGGAAAAATTGGGAAGAGAAATAAGAAGGATGCGAGAAAACCATGAAAAACAAGTCAATGACTTGCTAAAGGAGACCCAAAAAAATACTGAAAAATACACTGAAGAAAACAACACCTTACAAAATAGACTAACTCAAATGGCAAAAGAGCTCCAAAAAGCCAATGAGGAGAAGAATTCCTTGAAAGGCAGAATTAGCCAAATGGAAAAGGAGGTCCAAAAGACCACTGAAGAAAATACTACTTTAAAAATTAGATTGGAGCAAGTGGAAGCTAGTGACTTTATGAGAAATCAGGATATTATAAAACAGAACCAGAGGAATGAAAAAATGGAAGACAATGTGAAATATCTCCTTGGAAAAACCACTGACCTGGAAAATAGATCCAGGAGAGATAATTTAAAAATTATTGGACTACCTGAAAGCCATGATCAAAAAAAAAGCCTAGATACCATCTTTCAGGAAATTATCAAGGAGAACTGCCCTGATATTCTAGAGCCACAGGGCAAAATAGAAATTGAAAGAATCCATTGATCGCCTCCGCAAATAGATCCCAAAAAGAAATCTCCTAGGAATATTGTTGCCAAATTCCAGAGCTCCCAGATCAAGGAGAAAATACTGCAAGCAGCCAGAAAGAAACAATTTGAATATTGTGGAAACCCAATCAGAATAACCCAAGACCTGGCACCTTCTACATTAAGAGATCGAAGGGCGTGGAATGCGATATTCCGGAGGTCAATGGAGCTAGGATTAAAACCTAGAATCACCTACCCAGCAAAACTGAGTATCATGTTCCAAGGCAAAATATGGACTTTCAATAAAATGGAGGACTTTCAAGCTTTCTCAGTGAAAAGACCAGAACTGAATAGAAAATTTGACTTTCAAACACAAGAATCAAGAGAAGCATGAAAAGGTAATCAAGAAACGGAAATTGCAAGGGACTTACTAAAGTTGAACTGTTTTGTTTACATTCCTACATGGAAAGATGATGAGTATGATTCATGAGACCTCAGTATTAGGGTAGTTGAAGGGAATATGCATATATATATATGCATATATATATGTTTATGTATATATATAAGTGAATGTGTATGTATGCATGTATCTATGTGTATATGTATGTATGTGTATGTATGTGTATATATATATGTAAAAGAAAGAGAGCAGACACAGGGTGAGTTGAGGATGAAGGGAAGATAGCTAAAAGAAATAAAATGAAATTAAGGGATGAGAGAGTAACTTACTGAGAGAGGGAGATAGGGAGAGATAGAATGGGGTGGATTATCTCCCATAAAGGTGGCAAGAGGAAGCAGTTCTAGGAGAGGAGGGGAGTGGGCAGGTGAGGGGGGAATGAGTGAACCTTGCTCTCATCAGATTTGGCCTGAGGGGGAATACCATACATACTCAGTTGGGTATCTTACCCCACAGGAAAGAAGAGGGAGGAAGATAAAAAAAAAAAATAAAAGGCAGGGGGATGATGGAGTGGAGGGCAGATGGGGGTGGAGGTAATCAAAACAAACACTTTGGAAAGGGGACAGGGTCAAGGAAGAAAATTCAATAAAGCGGGATGGGTTGGAAAGGAGCAAAATGTAGTTAGCCTTTCACAACATGAATATTGTGGAAGGGTTATACATAATAATACATGTGTGGCCTAGGTTGAATTGCTCAACTTCTTAGGGAGGGTGGGTGGGAAGGGAAGAGGGAAGGGAATTTGGAACTCAAAGTTTTAAAATCAGATGTTCAAAAACAAAAAAACTTTTTGTATGCAACTAAAAAATAAGATACACAGGCAATGGGGCGTAGAAATTTATCTTGCCCTACAAGAAAGGAAGGGAAAAGGGGATGAGAGGGGAGGGGGGTGATAGAGGGGAGGGCTGACTGGGGAACAGGGCAACCAGAATATACGCCATCTTGGAGTGGGGGGGGAGGGCAGAAATGGGGAGAAAATTTGTAATTCAAACTGTTGTGAAAATCAATGCTGAAAACCAAATATGTTAAATAAATAAATTGCATTAAAAGAAAAAAAAAAAAAAAGAATGCTAATGTAATCAAGTGCCTTTAAGTCTTGCTAGGTGCTAAGTCCCAGGCTCATGCCCTTTTGCTCACTAGGCACTAAGCCCCAGGCCCACACACTTTTGCTGATTAGGTGTGAAGCCTTCTGGCCCTAAGAAGGATATATAAACTCAGAGGTTAGTGTTTTGTTTGGGGCTCTCACTCACTGGAAGAGTGTTGGTGTGGAGACTCTGGGTGGCTGCTGGAGCCCTCCAGCTTTGAAGAAAACCCAGATGTTGGTGCTTCTCTTTTTGGTAACTGTGTATGTGATGTCTTGATCAGACAAAGCCTGTCTATTGAATTGTGTTATTTGACCTGTTGATGTTTTCCATTTGTAATTTCTATTTGTATTTGCTCTGAAGTTCAGGGTGCTGGCTTTTCCCCCTGAACTAAGTGAATGATATATGTATGTTTGATTAAACTGAGATTGTTAACCCCTTAAAGTTCTTTTCCTTAGAAAAGCAGATCAAAAGAACCTGTGTTGGCAGCCCTTCTGTGTGCTGGTATTGTTGGCCTTACACAGCCACAGTAGCCAAAGCCACATTCTTGTTACAGTATGGGGTGGGGGTATTGTGAATGGCATTGGACAGTGGAGACAGGCGCCAGACTTGCAGTCAGAGGACTCTGCTGAATCTAAAGTGGGTATACAGTGACATCTGGTGAGACCAGTGACATTCATACAGGCACTCAAAACTTTGGTGTCTAATGGACTCAAGGGAAGACCTAGGTTCAAATATCAGCTCTTCCATTTATCACCTTTGTGACCTTGGATCAGTGATCTAACTTCTCTCATTTGTAAAATGTAAGATAATTGGACTAGATGACCTCAGAAGTCCCTTCCAGTTCTAAATCTGTGAATTTATGATCCTGTGTGTGGCCACAGGCCCTCCAGAACAGTCTTCATTTCAAGAACAGAAAGTGTACTTTTTGTGGAGGGGGGAAGGCAGGGCAATTGGGGTTAAGTGACCTGCCCAAGGTCACACAGCTATTAAGTGTGTCAAGTATCTGAGGTCAGATTTGAACTCAGCTGCTCTTGACTCCAGGGCCAGTGCTCTACTCACTGTGCCACCTAGTTGCCCCCAGAAAGTGTACTTTCAATGGGGCTTTGAAGAAGGAACATACTTTGTCAAACCACATATCCTGATGTGGGGTTTGAAAAATAGGGTCACCCTGTTAGAGAGGGGGCTGTGTCCTTATGCCTTTTTCTATAACCCTTTCCAGGTAAATGGAAACTTGAACCTTCTGGCAGTGGGTGTGGTGTGCCAGAAAGAACTTTCTCAACATCCTTCCCTCCCTCCCCAACTCCTGCAAAATACATACACCTCAGGAAAGAACGTGCTTGGAAATTTGGGGGAAGGGGCTTCCCTCCTGTCTCATCTGTCCTCCCCTGGCCATCAGGTCAGGAGCAGCCCCTCCCTAGAGGAGATGCTCACCCCTGCCAGAGGACTCAGTAGGTGTGGCAGGAGGGGAAGGCCCTGTACCAAGAGTGTCAGGAGAGCAATATAGGGCACTGGGAAGATGGCAGGCCAGGCCCCAGTGGCTCATCTGGGAATAATTGCTCCAGTAATTATGAAGATTACACATGCAAATGACTCTAATTTACATGCCATCTCCAGGTGCTGGAAAGGTCATCTATAATTGACTAGCTCTTTCATGCCAAAGGGTGGAAAGGCTGGGCTGGGGGTTTCTGGGGGTGGGCCAGGATGCCTCTGCTTTAGAGTCCACCTGGGGGGGCCCCATGGCCTCCCTTCCTCTCCTCTGCTCTCCTCTAGTCACCCTTCCACCTTCCCTCTAGGATTAGCCTTACACTGGACCTCTAGAGGAAAAGGAAGGGGCTTACCCTGCTACCCCTCAGTTCCTAGAACACACATTTCCCTGTCATAATAAGATATTGCAGAGTGATTCCACTCCTCACTTCACTCTCTCATCATCCCCCACTCCCAAGAGGCTTAGTGACTTTCCCAGGGTCACATGGGAAGTAAGTCAAAGAGCCAGGATTTGAACTCAGCTCTTCAGTAGGCTTTGAAGACAAGGGAACAAGGGATGAGAAAAGACAGAAAGACTTGGTGAGTGCCATGATGAATTCTTGTAAGATGCTAATCTTGGCTGAAGAATATAATACAACAATACAGTCCTTTCTGTTTAGGTATTTGCTGTTGTGTACACACATCACTCCATCTCTCCTCTCAGTGCCTTTACTGGCGGTCAAACCCAGCCATTTTACATCTCACAGATGAGGAAGTTAAGGACCAGAAAGGATTAGTGATTTTCCTAAGGTCACGCAGGAAGTGAAAGAAGCAGGATTTGGACCCAGCATCTTTGACTCTATGTCCAATACACTTTCTGCTATGCTATTTATGAAGGCCTGTCTTGGCAGAGTGGGTAGAATGCTGCCGTTAGAGTCAGACTTCAGTTCAAATCCCCCTTCAAACAATTCTTAGCTGTGTGACCTTGACCAAGTCACTCTTCCAGCCTCAGCTTCCCCATCTGTAAAACGGGGATAATAATGCCACCTGCCTCATGGGGTTGCCATGGCCCTTAAAGCACTCTGTGAATGTAATCCAGCAAAAAGAAGAGAAAGAAGAAAAGAAAAAGGGAAAAGAAAAGCTGAGGGAAAGGACTGTTGGGGTTTTGTCTTTGTAGCCCTGGCACAAAGAAGGCGCTTCATACATGTTTATTGGATCAAGGAGAGGAACAAATGACATTCCAGACCTAGGCAGCAGTCTGAGCAAGATGCCTTGGTGTCAGAGCACCAGGTCTGATGTGGGGCCAATAAGCTGCCCAGGGACAGCTAGGCGACTCAGTAGACAGAGGGCTGGGCCCAGAGTCAGGAAGACCTGAGTTCAAATCCCACCTCAGACACTTAGCAGTTGTGTGACCCTGGGCAAGTCATTCGACCCTGCCTTCCTCAGTGTCCTCATCTGTAAAATGAGCTAGAGAAGGGAATGACAAGCCACTCCAGTATCTTTGCCCAGAAAACCCCAAATGGGGCCACAAAGGGTCAGACACAACCGAAAAAATGACCAAACAACACCAAAAGCTGCCTGGACACTTGGATAGAGTTCATGGAGGGGAATAAGATGATGCAAAGCTGGGAAGCCGATGCCCACGGCCAGCCTAAAATCATGCTTTAAGACTCACAGAGCACTCTGCAGACTGGTCCCTACAAGACCCTACTGAGGAGGTACCACTACCTCCATCGTACAGAGAGCTACACAGGCCCAGAGAGGTGGAGTGATTTTGTCCCACATTGCACAGCTAGGAAGGGTTAAAGGCAGACTCCTGGCTCCCAGTCCAATGCTTTTTCCACAATACTCACCAGGAAAGATGGCATCATTATGCCAGCCGGGGGATTTGAAGGCTATTTGGTGGGTGGTAGAGAGTGAGCGATGTTTTCTTGAGCCAAGGAGTGACATGGCCAGATCAGGGAATGGGGTAATAAAACTATCTCTTTTTGCAGATTATACAATGATACTCTTGGAAAATCCCAAAGACTCAAACTAAAAAGTTAGTCGAAAAAATGAATAATTTTAGCAAAGTAGCAAGATATAAAGTAAACACACATGAATCATGTATCTCCTGTGTCTCTCAAGGCTTATGATATGATGTGAATGATGGCTCCATAGACAGAAAAAGCGAAGGCAGAAGGAGGAATCAGATTAGAAGGAAAGATAGTAAGTTTTATTTGGAATATATTGAATTTGAAATGCTAGATGCCTAAAGATAAATAATACTGTAGGAATTTAAAGATAAAAACCTGGAACTCAAATGGGGAGTCAGGACTAAAGATACAGATTGCTGAGGCATCTGCCTACAGTGGTAGTTGAAGTCATGAGAGTGAAAGAAATAGCCAATGGAGAAAGAACAGAAAAGAGTCCAGGGAGATAACGAGTTACTAGAAACAGAGAAGGCTTGAGTACAAAGAAGGGAAGAGAACCAAGAAGGTATAGGGCTTCTAAAGCCAAGGGAAAAAAAGAGTCTATAGGAATGGGTGTCCAATGATGTCAAAGGCTTTGGAGAAGTCAAGGAGAATGAAATGCTGCTGGCTTTGTTGATTAGACTATTATCCCATTTGGTCCCTACAAGATGTAGAGCAATGTCTCTCTAATTTAAAGAATGGGAATGATAGCCAGATCATAGGGAACTAAAGATAGAATGGGAAATGAGGAAGTAGAGGTATTAGGTGTAGATAACTTTTTCAACAAATTTACCAATGAAGAGAAAGATATAGATGAGATGGTAGCTGGATGGCATAGAAAAGTCAAGAGAAGGCTTTTTTAAGACTGCTCAAATGGGGAAGAGCTAGTGGTAGAAGTGAGATTGAAGGTGCACAAGAAGAAATGGTTGATGGAGGAAAGTCCTGTATGAGGCAAGAGTTTGAAAGACCAGTCATCACTGATGCTGTTCAGAAACAAGACTTTCACATGAGAAAGGCAAATTTAGGAAGTGAAGAGCTTGTTAAGAAAATGGCATCCGAGAACAAGATTCAGCTTTCTGGATTATGGGTTAAAATATAAAAATAACAGGTTCCTGTCCAGGAATGGAGTGCAATCTAACAGGGGCTGATAAAAATGCAAGATGGTAAAGCTATTATCCTGCAAATCAACTCTTTGGAAAGCCTGTAAATTGAAAAGGTAGGGGAAAAAGAAAATTGCCAATAGACCATTAACTAGACACCGCAGAGAGTAGTGACAATGTAGGAATAATGATAGTAATCGATGGCATTTATTTTGTGCTTTAAGGTTTGCAAAGAGTAGCAACAAAACTCATAACCTCCACCATTGTAACAATAATGTTGCTTGCAGCTGCTGTGGGGGTATAAGACCAATAATACCAGCACATAGGAGGGCTGCTAGCACAGGTTCTTTGATCTGCTTTTCTAAAGGAAATAAACTTTAAAGAGGTCAACAATCTTATATTAATCAAACATATATATATATATATATATATATATATATGTGCCATTCACTTAGTTCACGGGAAAAGTCAACATCCTGAATTTCAGAGCAAATACAAACAGAAATTACAAGCAGAAATTATATAAACAGAGAAAATAACACGAATCAGCAGACAGGGCTTCTGTCCATAGCAATACATACATAGTTACCAGAGAGAGAAGCACCAACATCTGGGTTTTCAAAGCCAGAGGGCTCCTTAACAGCTACCCAGAGTCTCATCTGGCTACATCACATGAACACTCTTCCTATGTGTGAGCCCCAAAGTAAAACGCCAACCTCCAAATATATATATATACTTCTTCAGGGTCAGAGGGTGTCACAGCCCTCATGACCCAGGCTCATGTGACTTAGGCTTCCATGCAATTTAAGCAGGTCACATGGGCCTATTAATGGATGGGAAAGATCTTCCCATCAAGCAAAAAATACATTAGCAATACAAACATCTATACACAGATGCACACAGTACAGGTAGAGAGTGAGGTAACTAGAGATCTTAATGCAGAAATCAATTTAATCTCAAGGACTTAAAATCATTACTTGAATTTGGCTTTGGAAGCATATACCTTACTAAAAAGGAACAGGATAAGTAAAAACGGGAGGTAGGAAAGATGTGGAATAGTAGATTAGGAGGACATAGGAAGCGAAGTGGACAAGCAAGATGGAGAACATTCGGGTGAAGATCAATGAAGACAAAAATAGAAGCAATGACGTCAACAGAGCATGTTACAGACCCCTTGGACCAGAAGAAGAAATAGACAAGAAGTTCTAGAAACAGATCAAAAGCCTTTAATGGAAGCATGGTACAAAAGTGATGGGGAATTCAATTATCTGAATATCTGTTTGAACTCTTACTCTTTCCTGAGCAGAACAGCTAATTATTTCTTGGCTTGCATTAAAGATAATTTCATGGGGGTGAAGCCAAGATGGCAGAGTACAGGCAGCAACCCAACTTAACCGTCCTAACATTCCCCTCCAAATAACTTTAAAATAACTCCTCACATTAAATTATGGAATGGTAGAGTAACAAAAGGTCAGAGTGAAATATTTTTCCAGCCAAAGACAACTTAGGAGGTCAGCAGGAAAGGTCTGTCACATCAGGGCTCCCACAAGCTTGGAGCATGACAGTAGCTCCAGCAGCAGCACAGCTTCAGGAGCTCTCAGCCCAGAGATGGTAGGGAAATCAGATAACTGGTTAGAAAGAGATCACAGGAGACCCCTTTCTGGCACTGGGTGCATTTGGCACTGATTGGCAACTCTAATGGCCATAAGCAGTTCTAGGTTGCACAGCAGCACAAAAAAAGCCTAAAGCTTGGGACAGGGCCTCCCCAGCCCCAGTGAGCAGAGTCCAATTTAAACATAAAGTTCAAAGTCAAGAAATAAACTGGAAAAAAGAGAAAACAAACAAAAGGCCTTGACCATAAAAAAACTATTACAATGGAAGGGAAGACCAGGAGAAAACTCAGAAGAAGACAGCAGTGTGAAAATAACTACTAAATAAAGCCTCATAGAAAAATACTAACTGAACCCAAACTCAACAAGAATTCCTGAAAGAGTTAAAGAAAGAGATAAGAGTAGTAGAGGGAAAATTTGGAAAAGAAATGAGAATGATGCAAGAAAATTATGAAAAGAATGACAGTTTGGTAAAAGAAGTACAAAAAAATGCTGAAGAAAATAATACCTTAAAAAATAAAATTGGCTTAATGATAAAAATAAAAAGACACAAAAATTCACTGAAGAAAAAACTCTTTAAAAAGCCGACTAGGCCAAATTGAAAAAGAGATATAAAAATTCACTGAAAAAAAAAAGAATTCTTTAAAGCAAAATTGACCAAATGGAAAAAGAGGATCAAAAGCTTACTGAAAAAAATAATTCCTTAAGAATTAGAATTGGACAGGTAGAAGCTAATGATTCCATGAGACTCCAAGAAACAATAAAACAAAGACAAGAGAATGCAAAAATAGAAGAAAATACAAGATATCTCATTGGAAAAACTACTGATCTGGAAATTAGATTAATGAGAGATAATTTAAGAATTACTGGACTACCTGAAAGTCATGATCAAAAAAAGAACCTAGACATCACATATACAGAAATTATCAAGGAAAATTGCTCAAATATCTTAGATAGAAGGTAAAATAGAAATCGAAAGAATTCACAGATCAACTCTTGAAAGAGATCCGAAAATGAAGAAACTATATGCATCCAGAGAAAGAATTGATAAATAGAAGTATGTAGAGAATAATTTTACACGCACACACACACCTATTTGTATCTAATGGTAGCTATCTCTAGGGTGGGTGGTGAAGGAAAAAAAGGAAAAATTTACATGATAATTTTGTTTTATATTTGAAAGGAATAGCAAGTTATGCATGGCAGATTCACAGTTTCATGTACAATCATTTTTATTGTAGTATGTTATGAAAATTCTTGTTTTATTCCATAAATTAAAAATAAAATTGTAAAAATTGTAAAGGAAAGAAAGAAAAAGAAAGAAAGAAGAAAGTTGTTTACAAGAGACATACTTGAAACAGAAAGACACAAGAATTAAAATAAACGGCTGGGGCAGAATTTAATATGCTTCAACTAAAGTAAAAAAAAGCAGGGATTGCAATCATGATCTCAGACAAAGCAAAAATAGAACTAATTAAAAGAGATAATCAAGAAAACTATATTTTCTAAAAGGTAACATACACAGTGAAGTAATATAAAAAATTTTATAGCAAGTTTCTCTGATGAAGGTCTCATTCCTCAAATATATAGGGAACTGAGTCAAATTTATAAAAATAAGAGCCATTCCCCAACTGGCAAATGACCAAGGATATGAGCAGGCAGTTTTCAAAAGAAGAAATCAAAGCTATCTCTAGTCATATGAAAAAATGCTCTAAATCATCATAGATTGGAGAAAGGCATATTAAAACGATTCTGAAGTACCACTTCACACCTACCAGAAATGACAAATGCTAGATGGGATAAGGGAAGATAGGTGCCTTAACAAATTGTCGGTGGAGTTTTGAAGTGACCCAATTATTCTGGAGAACAATTTGGAACTGTCCCAAAGGTCTAGTGTATACTCCTTGACACGGAAATACTACTACTAAGTCTGCACCCTAAAGAGAACAAAGTAAAAGGAAAAGAACACATATGCACAATATGTTATAGCAGCTCTTTTGTGATGGCAAAGAATTAGAAATTGAAGGGATGCTCATCAGTTGAGGAACGGCTCAGCAAGTTGTGGTGAACGATTGTGGTGTAAGACTGTTATGCTATAAGAAATGAGGAGGGGGGTGGTTTCAGCAAGACCTATATGAACTGATGCAAAATGAAGTGAGAACTGAGAGGTCATTGTTTGCAGTAACAGCAATGTGGTAATAACCGTCAACTGTGAAAGACTTGGCTACTGCATCAATACAATGAGCCCAGACAATTGCAAAGAACTCATGATGAAAAATGCTATCCATTCCCAGAAAGAGAACTGATGAACCCTGAGTGCAAAGTGAAGTGTAATTTTCTCGCTTTATGGTGGCAAAGAACTAGAAATTACAGGGATGCCCATCCATTGTGGAATGGCTGAACAAGATGCAGTATGATTGTAGTGGAATACTACTGGGCTATAAGAAACGAGGAGCTCAATGATCTTAGAAAAACTTGGAAAGAATTAAATAATAAATGAATGAAATGAGAATACGAAATAAAGAAGAGTGAAATGAGCAGAACCGAGAGAACGTTGTATACGGTAAGGGTAATATTGTTTTAAGAACGGCTTTGAATGAATAAGTCATCTTGACTATTACAAACGCCCAAATTAATTACCAAAGACAGATGAAAAATGACACTATTTGCATCAGAAAGAACTGATAAATAGAAGTATGTATAGAATAATTTTACAAATATTATTTTATATATAATATAATTGTATATTATTATAATAATTTTACATACATATTGTGTCTAATATTAGCCATCTCTGGGGTGGGGGGGAAGGAGGGGAAGGGAAATTCATGTGATAACTTTGTTGTGTATTTAAAAGTTGTACATAGTGGGTTTGTGATTTCACGTGCAGTCATCTTTTGAATTGTATTGCGTTATGGAAATGCTTGTTTTTTAGTCCATAAACTAAAAAAATTAAGTAATTAATTAAAATTTTCCCATGTTTTTATTTTTGCAAAATGGCTAATGTGGAAATGTTTTGCATGATTTTACATGTATAATTAGCATCATTTTGCTTGCCTTCTCAGTGAGGGAGGGATGAGAGGGAGAGAGAAAACTTGGAACTCAATTTAAAAACAAAAGAATGGTTAAAGTAAACAAATAATTTGAAAATGAAAATGAAATAAAGCTAATTTCATCCTTTCAAAAATGGAGGAGCCAATGAGATGAAATTGTATTTTGCATCTGAATTTTACCAAGAATGAATAACGAGGAATTCCTACATAAGATAAGTAGGAAAATAGTAAGAAAGCCCCTAGCCAAGTTCATCATCAGGCCTAGGGTGCTGGAAATACTGACAGATGTGACTGCTGAGCTTTGAAAGATTGGGGAGAAAAGAAAAGAGACTGCAGGGTTAGAGAAGAGTAAATGTTATGCCAGTGTTAACAAAAACAAGGGGTGGGGGAAGAGAATGAGGTTTGTAAGCTATCGAACAGCGAAATTCTTATCAATTCCTGGCAAAAATTCTAGACTGTGTTCATAACAGGATGGTTAGCCCACATCTAGCAAAGGAAGTGGTGATTACAAAAAATCAACATGGCTTTATCAAGGACAGTCTATGCCAGATTAAGTTAAAATTGATTACTGGATGGCTTGATCGGGGGAATGTTATAGATACAGTTCATCTAGATTCGACCATTTGAACATGGCTCCATTTGACAGTCTCTGATTCAATTATTGTAGATAAGATACAGAGTTGCCAAGAAAAGTCAATAAGCATTAATTAAGCACATACTGTGTGTCAGGGACTGTGGAAAGCGGGGATGGTACAAAGAAAGGCAAAAACCAATCCATGTCTTCAAGGAGCGCACATCCTAATACGGGAAACAATGTATGTGCAGACAAGATATACATAGGATAAATCAGAGGAAATTTCAGAGGGAAGGAACTAGCAGTGGGCAGGACTAGGAAAGGCCTCTTAGAAGGTGAGATCTGAGCTGTGTCTCGAAGGAAGCCAGGGACACCAGAAGGTGGAGCTGGAGAGAGGGCCTGCTGCGTAGAGGACAGCCACTAAAAGTCTGGAGATGGAATGTTCTGTTTGAAGGAAAGCTAGAAGGCCAGCATTTCGAGGGTAGAAGGGGCAGCATGTAAGAAGATTGGAAAGGGAAAAGAATGAATGCTGGAAAGTTCTGAAGGGGCCAGGTTGTCAAGAGCTTTTAAAACCAAGCAGAGGAGTTTATATTTGGTCCCATAGGTAATATGGAGCCACTGAAGTTTAATGAGGGGAGAAGAGAGGTATGATATGGTCGAATTTTCTCTTTAGAAAGATTACTTTTGACTCATGATGGAAAATACTGTCCACATACAGAGAAAGAACTATGGAGTCTGAATGCAGATCGAAGCATACTATTTTCTCTCTCTTTTTTTCCTTCTCTTGGTTTTTCCCTTTTGTTCTGACTCTTCTTTCACAACATGACTAATGTGGAAATATGTTTAATATGATTGTACACGTATAGCCTATATCAGATTGTATGTCACCTTGGGGAGGGGGAAAAGTTTAGAACTCAAAATCTTATAAAAGTGAATGTTGAAAACTAAAAATAAATAAGTAAAAGGAAGATTGCTTTTACAGCTGAGTGGAGAATGGACCGGCATGGAGGTGAAATTTAAGGCAGAGAGACCACCCAGAACGCTACAGCAATAGTCCAGGAATAAAGTGATAAGGGCCTAATAGCTGTTTCAGAAGAGAGAAGAGGGTATATATGAGAAGTGTAGTGATGGTAGAATTGACAGGACCTCCTAACACATTGGCTATAGGGTGGCGAGAGTGAGGGGTCGAGGATAACGCCTGCCTGAGTTTTTAATCTGGTTGACTTGAAGCATGGTGTGCCCTCAAGAGCAATAGGGAAGTTTGGAAGAGCAGAGGGTTTATCTACGGGAAACCTAATTTGAGATATTCAACAGGCAGTCAGAGATGTGAGACTGGGATCAGGAGAGAAATTAGGGCTGGACAAACTGATCTGAGAATCATCTTCATAGAGATGATCACTGGATACATGGGAGCTGATGAGGTCACCAAGTGCACCAGTATAGAAGGAAAGTTGATCCAGGATGGAGCCTTGGTGGGGGAGGGAGAGGGACATCCAATGTAAGTAGGAGTGACCTGGATGAAGATGTGCCAGGTACTGTGCTAGGCACTGGGGATTCAAAGACCAAAGAGACACAGTCCCTGTCTTCAAAGGTTTTATGTTTCAATGGAGGAGAAAGCATGCACATAGATGCGTGGTTCTTCAGTCCTTTTTCAGTCATATCAGACTCTTTGTGACCCCATTCGGGATTTTCTTGGCAAAGATACTGGAGTAGTTTGCCATTTCCTTCTCCAGTTCATTTTATAGATGAGGAAATTAAGGCAAACAGGGTTAAGTGACTTATCTAGAGTCACACAGCTAGTTAGTGCTTGAGGCCAGATTTGAACTCAGGAAGATGTGTCTTCTTGACTCCAGGCCTGGCACTCCATCCACTACGGTGCCATCTAGCTACCATGCACATACATAAGTATATACCAAACAGACACAAACTTGGGGAGTGGGATGCAGAGAGATATGAGCAGCTGGGAAGGTGAGGAGGACAGAAGTAAGAAGTAAGAAGCTTTATAGAAGTATATTTAGGTTCTATGCAAGGAAAAGCTTCCTAACAACCAGAGCCTTCCAAAAATTGAATGGGCTTCCTTAGGAGGGGGTGAGCTGTACCTTTCTAGATGTCATCATTTGAGGCCGCATGACCATTTGAGGGGAGTGTTCTTGTTCAGGTATGGATTAGACTGGATGGATTGAACTGAGCTCTCATTCAACTCTGAGATTCTGTGATTTAGTAAGGGATGATATCACGGGTACAGGTAAGGATTAGCTCTAGCGAATCTAATGAATTAGATGTTTGATTGAAAGGAAGAAAGAGGAAAACCAAATTATCTATATCAAAAATGAAAAAGGAGAATTCACAGCAGAGGAAGAAGAAATAAAGGTTATCATTAGAAACTATTTTGCCCAACTATGTGGCAATAAAATTGACAACTTTAAACGAAATAAATAAATATTTACCAAAATTATAAAACGCCAAAATTAACAGAATTAGAAAGAGAGCATTTTAACAACCCAATTTTAGAGGAAGAATTTGATTAAGCCATATGAATTTCCAAGAAAAATAACTCCAGGACCGGATGGATTCACAAGTGAATTCTATTAAACATCCAAAGAACAATTAATTCCAATACCACATAAATTGTTTGCAAAAACAGAAGAAGGCATCCTACCAAATTCCTTCTATAACACAAAAACGGTTTTGACGCATAAACCAGGAAGAGTCAAAATAGACAAAGAAAACTTCCCCAATATCCTTAATGAATGTTGATGCAAATATTTTAAATAACATGTTAGTAAAGAGGCTGAAACAGCATATTACAAAGATTATACACTATGATTAGACTGGATTGAAACCAAGAATACAGGGGCAGCTTAATATTAGATTCCTAAGCAAAACCCTGACAAGACTGAGACAAGATCTGACAATTTTACTCCCTATGTATTACTACTATTCCCCCAAAGCTTTAAGTCTTTGATCCATTAGAGCTGACATTAATAATAACTCAGACTTAGCTATTGCTGCAAAGTTGACAAAGCACTTTTCTTTTTTAAAGAATTCTGAATTTCAGAGGCATCAAGTAAAATAATCATTTCCACGAACATTGTAGGAAAGGAAGGTTTGTACATAAAACTGTGAAATCTCCATCTCGCAGCTCTTGCTTTTCTTTTAAAGGATATAACAAATGCAACATGTAATGCTGTCCTGATTGGATGAGATTCCTTCTGGCCATCCTTTTTTTTCTCTTTTCATTTCTTTTGGTTTGGGAATTCTATCCCTACCTATCTTTTCCTCCCAAGCCCCCCCCCCAAAAAAAGAAAAACAAAAACTTTGTAACAAATGTGCATAGTCAAACCAAATTCCCACAACGGCCATGTCCAAAAACGTATGTGTCATTCTGCACACTGACTCCACCACTTCTCTGCCAGAAACCATAGCTGGCTATTACACTGATGAGTTCTTAAGTCTTTCAAAGTTGTTTGTCTTTATGATGTCATTGTTACTGTATAAATTGTTCTCCTGGTTCTGCTCACTTCAGTCTGCCTCAGTTCATATAGGTCTTCCCTGGTTTCTCTGAAACCATTCCCTTCATCATTTTCTACAGTACAATAATATTCTATTATACTCATATGCTGTGATTTGTCTAGCCACTTCCTACTTGATGAGCACCCCCTTCTAGTTCCAGTTTCCAGTTCTTTGCCACTACAGAAAGGGCTCCTATCAATATTTTTGTCCAGTGAGTCCTTTTCTTCTTCCTTTCGGGTAGAAGCCTGGTAGAGATATTTCTAGGTCAAAGTCTATGCCCATTTTAATGACTTTTAGGACATAGTTCCAAATTGCTTTCCAGAATGGGTGCACCAATTCACAGCTCCACCCACCAATAGTGCAGACAAAGCATTTTTTTCCTACAATAGTTCCTGTCGCCTTAAGAGGTTTCTTTGCTTGTCCTTAGCCTCACTTTTAGACCCTTATGTCTGTTAACCATCATCCACATCCTTCTTCTTTGGATGGAGATTGTGATGGTGCTGGCCCAGAGTCCACAGTGAGATCAGGCTTATCTCTCACTACTCCCTCCACTGTAAGGCCCCTTCCAAGCACTGACATGTTAGGACACAATCATTGTAGCCAGATGGAGATGCCCACAATCCTCACGCAGGTGTCCACCCCTTTTGCCCCCACATAAACATATAAGGCTTCTTTGCTCAGACAAATCTTCCCTCTTCTCCCCCCAGCCAAGTCCTACTCAGACTGCCTTCCTATCTCTTCCATGAGGCTTTCCTAGACCAGCTGATGCACAGTATTCATATGATCTTCCCTTCTCTTGACACCTGTCTATTGGACTGCTAGTGAGCACGACACACTTACTGTACTCTGAGTGGTTCATGGTTATTAGCTTTGTCTCCTCTTAGATTTTATCTGGTATTTAAATATCTTCTAGGTATTCATCTGATCAACCAAATTGGTAAGTTCTTTGGAGACAAGAACTGAGTTTTATCAGCTTTTGAATCCCACAGGGGTGGGGCACCTCTCCCACCAGTCTTGTACAATATTGGGCGCATAAAAAATTCCTAATAATTTAGGTCAAGTCAAGAACAATTTATTAAGGGCCTACTGTGCACCAAACACCGAGCTAAAGGAAAGGTAAAAAGAGTCCTTGCTCTCAAGAAGCTCATGTTCTAAATATGTATTGACTTAGTCTAGTAGATGCAAAGGCAGCACAGCTCGGGGTAATGTAAGGAAGGGACGTTAGTCTTACATTGGAATACTTGGGTTGGAGGCCCAGGCATAGAGGAGCGGAGCTGGAAGGGACCATTTAATCAAACCTCTTCCTTTTACAGATGTGGAGGCTGAGATCTACAGAAATGATTTGTCTTGCCCAAGATCAATCAGGAAGTAAGCATCAGAGGTAGGGTTTGAATCCACGTCTTCTAACTCCAAATCCAATATTCTTTCTGTTGCCCTATGCTGACATTTCCTGAAGAACCAGGAAGTCCACACTAGGTGGCTATGTGGATGTCAGCATCATGCCAGCAACATGGTGCCACTCAACATCCTCTGGGCAGATTTATTATCTGCATGGCTTCGAGCAAGCTGCTTAATCTCTCCGAGTTTCACTTTTCTCTCCTGTAAAGTGGGCATAATAAAATCTGCGCCCAAATGTGTCTTTTATATGTGGACATTGTGGGTCAGAAAAAGAATATTTGTATGAGGAAAACTGATTAAAGTGAACTTGAGAAAAAACAGCCTCTCAGACGGGATATTGAGGAGGGAAACACTCTGACGATGAGACAGAAAAGTGCCCCTCAGATGAACATGCGGAGAAGGCCTGCCGGACAGTAGATTAGTGACTGAGGTAATGACCACTGAAAGCACTGTGATCCACCGACTCATTTAACGTTATAATAACTAAAGCATTCCGATCAAATAACTGACTAGAGATTATGGGGAGATTATATAAGGACTACGGGGTCGTACCTGACAGAAAGAATTGTGGAATTTCCCATCACTAGTCAGAGAGGCATCGCTGGTTTTAGAGGCATGAAAAGCCAGAGAAGAAGCTCTAGGAAGAGGCTAGCAGAAAAAGAGAGGTAAAGGAAAAGAAGAGGGAAAAACCAAATGTATGAGGAATCAGGAGAAGGAGGCAGGAGGTCATGAGAAAATCTGCTTACAAAAGGCAGAATATAGCAAACTGACAAGGATTGAGTCAGCTGGAAGAGCTGACTGAATCCTAATAAGGACTGAAGCTGCTGGAAGAAAACTAGATCCTGCTACTTATGAAGAGCCGAGGGCTGGTCTTTCAGGGGTGCCTTGTCTTCTACTGCCTTCTCTGGTTCGAAAAGGAAAGGGAAAGACAGGATTTGCATCTGCTTTGCTGTGAGAAGAGTTGATTGAACAAAACAGAAAGACTTCATGGCCCCTATCACTGTCCACGCTTCTTGAGAGGGTAGAACACCTCATAACCCCAGGGTAGATCTGAAGACTTTAGCAGTTCCCTGTGGCTTAGGGAAATTGGCAATGTTTCCACAGGGAGCAAACCAGTGTGGTAGAGTGGGGAGTGAGGGTGGGAGACTCACCTGGGGTATAACTGAAAGGGAAAGAAAGATCACCTGAGACAATGCAATATTTTTAAGCTGCCAATTGGGAACGAATTATTACCCAAGGAGCACTGCTGCCCCTAAGGGCAAGGCAATCAGGAGCAGAAGCTTCCTCAACAGAATGTGTTCTAAATTTCATGTCCTACAACAAAGGCCCCGTATCTGTACCGTAGAAATACCTCTGTCCATCAACATCATCCATTCACCAAATGTTTATTAAGCTCCTATTGTCTGTACTAAGCCAATAACCCAACATCAAAAAAAGAGGAAAAGGACTTACATGTATAAAAATATTTAGAGCAACTCTTTCTTGTGCTGGCAAAAAATTGGAAGTTAAGGAAGATGTCCATCAAGTAGGGATTGGCTGAACAAATTATGGTGCGTGAATGTAAGGGAGCACTTGTGCCATAAGAAATTACAAAAGGGACGGTTTCAAAG
The DNA here is from genome assembly GCF_011100635.1 of Trichosurus vulpecula. Taxonomy (NCBI): domain Eukaryota; kingdom Metazoa; phylum Chordata; class Mammalia; order Diprotodontia; family Phalangeridae; genus Trichosurus; species Trichosurus vulpecula. Next base: position 272,105,684 of record NC_050579.1, on the reverse strand, counting down.
AAACTTGGGAAGAATCTTATGAACAGATGCAAAGTGAAAGTGAGTAGAACCAAAAGAATAATTACAGTGATATAAAAGATAAACAACTCTGAAAGACTCTGGAATTCTGATCAATGCAATGACTGCCACCATTCCAGAAAACCAATGATGAAACGCAGCACCCACATCCTGACAGAGGTGTCAATGATAAAAGACGCAAAGTGGATATGCATTTTGGGACATGGCCAATGTGAGAATTTATTTTGTTTCACTATGTATATATGTGACCAGGATTTTGTTTTGCTTTTCAATTGGGGTAAAAGGGTGGGAGGAAGAGAAAATAAATGCTTATTAATTGAAAAATAAAATAATTTTTTTAAAGTTCCCATTCAGTATATAGAGCACTGAGCAAGGCCTGAAGCAGATAGAAACTTTAGATGAACATACATACATATATATACATATGTATGCACATGTGCATTGTATACGTGTATATACATTTACATTTCTATGTAAATGGGCAGTTAGGTGGTGCAGTGGATGGAGCGCCAGACTTGAAATCAGGAAGACTCATCTTCATGAGTTCAAAACCAGCCTCAGACACATGCTAGCTATGTGACCCTTGGCAAGTCACTAAATCTTCTTTGACTCAGTGTCCTCATCTGTAAAATGAGCTGGAGAAGGAAATGGCGAATGATTCCAGTATCTTTGCCAAGAAAAGCACAAAATGGGGTCACAGCAACTGATAATAACATATACGTATGCATGTGCACCTGTGTATATACACATATCCGTGTGTCTGTGTCTATATGTGTATAAACATATACATGCACAAGGTATCCCCACAGTCTAGGTGCAGCTTTAATAGCCTAGAATTACATCTCAGAATACCCTGTGTGTACGTAGGTGTGTCTGTGTACATATGCATACACACATATATCCATCTTAAGATGTATCATCTACATTAGAAATCTGGCAGAGGAAGTTCCTCGCCAGGTCCTGCCTGTGCCTAAACTGATGAAACCACAGATCTGGTCGCATAAAATTCCGCAGGATAGACATAGCTATAGATGAAATGTGCCGCTGGCATGCACTCACTGAGTCACCCTAGGCAGGGCACTTAACCTCCGAGCACACCAGAGAGCTCTTTAAGACTAGAAATCACAGAGCGCCAAAGGACTTTCCTGACCAGGGATTCCCTGCAATAATGAAACCCCAGGTGCTGTCCAAAGCGTGAACCCACACAAACAGCTCACATTCCTATAGCACTTTCAGGTTTACAAAAAAAAAATCTTCCTCATGACAACCCTGTGAGGTAAGGTAGTGCAAAACAGATGAAGAAACTGAGGCTCGCAAGGCAAAATGGCACAAAACTAATTAGCCACAGAATCATATAACCTCAGAGGACCTTCGAAGGGAAGTGACTTTAGCAGCCATTGAGTCGTCCAGTTAATAAACATTAAGTGCCTACTATGTGCTAGGCACTGAGCTAAGTAATGGGAAAAGAAACATAGCTCCTGTCCTCAAGGAGTTTACAATCTAATACTGGAAGATAACACACAAAAGGAAGTTGGATCCAAGCAGAGCAGTGGTTGGGAAATGAAGGGGTGGCTAAATAGAGGCTATGGAAGGGGCTGTCCGCTCCATCCTCCAGGCAGAGGGTCCCAGAGGCAGAGGGTACTGTTGAGGCATGAGTTCTAAGGCTGAAGTGATCTTGCAGGATACAGAGATTCCTTATGTTGGCCAGGCCACCTATCTCTTCTTTTTCCTTCTGGCTGTATTCCTTTGAACTTCTCCACCATGAAACCCATACCTGATTAGGAATCCCCTCCGTAGCATGGTACAGTGGCTGGGCCTAGAGTCAGAAAGACTTGCATTCAAATCAAACCTCGGACTCTTGCTAGCTGTGTGACCTTGGGCGAGTCACTTAACCTCTGTTTTTCTCCCTTTTCTCATATGCAAAATCGGGATAATGATTTCATTTACCTCCCAGGATTGTTTTGAGAACCAAATGAGATAATATATGGAAGGTGTTTTTCAAACCTTAAAGCGCTATATAAATGTTAAATAACACATCTAAAGGTTTTCCATTCCATTTTTAGACGGCTCTAATTGTTAGAAAGTTTTTCCTTATGTGGAGCCAAAATTTGTGCCTCCAAAATTTCTGCCCATTGCTCCCAGTCCTTCTCCCTAGGGCCAAGCAGAACAAATTTAATTTTTCTTCCACAGGGCAAACTTCCAAATACTTGAAGGTATCTATTACGCCTGTGAGAAATGTGGTTTTGGGGATCACTGGGCTTCCCCAAATTGTGAGAACACACGGCTTTGGGGATCATTGGACTTCCTAGGCAGGGCCAAAGTCCTGAGGAAGAACCCTGTGATGATCCCTAGGGAAGGCTGTACAGATCACAGGACTCCCAGAGGAAGACCAAGCGGTAGCCACCCCTTAATCTGTGGGGATCACAGGGCCTCCTAGAGGTCAGACCCTAAGGAAGACCCCAGTGATGGCCCCTTAGGGCAGCAGTAAAATCACAAGGCTCCTGAGGCAGGGCCCGAAGTCCCATGTGATGTCCCCTTAAGAAGGCCGTGCAGACCACAGGGTTCCCCAAGGGAATCCAGAGTGGTAGCCCTCTTAACACCACAGTGGGGAATCACAGGACACCCCAAGGCAAGATCCAGGAGTAAGCCTGGCGAGCTTCCGCTGCCTGTTGCTTCCCTTCACTTGACCTTAGGAAAATCCATGTGATTTGCCCATTCTCACCCAAAGAACTCAAAACCAGAGTGGGCAGGAGAAGGCACTTTATTACACCTCTCCAAAGAGTGGGTGTAGTGCTCACAGGAACACTCACACTGATATAGCTGCAGGAGCAGGGGTAACCATTCCCTCCACTCCTGCTAGAGTCATGGTTAGTTTACAATCTTTGTTTTTTACATAGTTTTCCTAGATTATACAGTTTATATAAATAGGATAGTAAGGATACAGAAGCAAAAGTGAAGTTAATTAGATTTTCCTTGTCTTACTTTAGGATTAAACTATATTCTTTTACTTCCCCTACTTTCCCTCTTTAACATATGCAAATTACGCAAATCAGTAGGCCTGGATTCTTGACCAAGACCAGACCCTAGATAAGCTTGAACTGGTTCAAGTGGGTTTGGCCTCTCTAATTCCCCAGACTGCCTTCTCAAAAAGTATGCACATGCGTGCAAGCCTCTGACCTCTCACCTGACCGACCTTGAGGCCTGGTCTCTGCTAAAGCTGGGGTGGGGAAGGGCAGGGAAGCACACCTTTAGTTCTGTGGAAACAAAACTCCTCCTCCCATTTCTTACATGCCCCACCCAAATCTTCTCTTCTCCACATTAAACACTCGCAGTTTCTCATATCCCGAGACCTCTGGTCTCCTCACTCTCCTAGTCTCCCTCTTCTGGACAAGTTTCAACCCACAAATGTCCTTCCAAAAATGTGGAGATCCTTTCTCCCAGGGCTATTGTTAAGATCAAATGAAATAATATACATAAAGCATCTTAGTACAGTGCCTGGCACATAACAGGTGCTTAATAATTGCTTGTTTCCTTCTTAAAACTAGGAATATGTTCTGAGTTGTTTGATTTCCTAGAATGTTTTATAAATCAGTTTTAAAACTTTCATTTTGCAAGCCTGTGGAAGAATGCCCTGTTCCCTAAAGCCACTGCAAATTTAAACAAACCTGCCCTAGACAGAAAGCCTGGACTTGTGTTTGTATGCAAAATTGGCGGGGGGGGGGGGGGGGGGGGGGGGGGAGGGCAGGGGGGGCGGGGATATGTTCATTATTTTAAAGGGTACTAGAAGTGAACAGGAGTTGTCTTTAAAATGTGACATTTGGTATGGAGTCCTGAATGGGTATGTTATAATGGAATAGAACAGGCTGTTAGAAGACAGAAACCTGGCAAATCAGATATGGACAAGGGATATCCACTAGAAGGTGGAAGTTAGTCAATAAATATTTATTAAGCACCTACTATATGCCAGGAGGCTAGATTAGCCAAAAGAACCAAAATCTAAGGGTCAGGAAGGGAAGGAGAGAGAAAGGAAGAGAGGAAGAGAAGGAAAGAAGGAAGAGAGGGAGGGAGGGAGGAAAGAAGGAAGGAAGCAAGGAAGGAAGGAAGTGTAACGGCAATCAGACTTTTCCCTGTTCTTCCCTTTTGAGATACTAAGACTATCAAGTCTCCCCTTTGTTTGAATTGGTGAAAACCTTTTGCTGTCTTTGTTTTGGAGTGTTTCTCAGCTATTTCTCAGCACTGAGGCAATCAGGAGTCACTGACTTGTATAGGATGTGATGCTAGGGATGGGGAACTTTCCCACACCCAGCCTGGGTGAGGTCAGAGCCCTCAGGGCTCTGAACAGGATATAATTGAGGGGAGCTTGGCGTTTGGGGCGTTTGGGGCTTGCTCATGGAAGGAATGTTGAGACCCTGGGCAAGTCATGCAACTGCCCCCCCTGGTTTTGATAGCCCAGACAGATATTGGTGATTCTCTGGCAACTGTGTATTGGGATTTGATCAAACAAAGTCTGTCTATTGATGTTTGTAATTTCTGTTTGTATTTGCTCTGAAGTTCAGGGGGCTGATCTTTTCCCCCAGAACTAAGTGAATGATATATGTATGTTTGATTAAACTGAAATTGTTAACCCCTTAAAGTTGCTTTCCTTAGAAAAGCAGATCAAAGAACCAGTGTTAGCAGCCCTTCTGTATGTATTGGTCTTACACATCCCTGCAGCAGCTGCTAGCCAAATTATTGCTACATAAAGGAAGGAAGGAAGGAAGGAAGGAAGGATGTGAGGTAAATAAAATGTGAAGACTTCACAGGGAAGATATGTATATATATATATATACACACACACACACATATATATATATACTAAGAAATGTTTAAAAATCAAGAAATAGGAAAGTGGAAAAATTCTGAGGCTGTGAGAGTCTGATGGCTCAGCCTCTGGGGAAGTCTACCCTGAAACTTTTCGTTCTTTCTTCTGGTTCTGGTTTAAAGATTTCCTCAGTAAGAATAGGGTCACTGTGACCTGCTTTCCTTTACTGTAAAAGTACTATAGAAGAATGGAGAGGGTCTCCCCCTCCCCTTATCCTATTCTCCTCCTTCAGATTTACAGATGTCACCTCAGTTGTAATCATTAACTAAGGGAATGGGAATTGGAGTTTCTGTGCCTTCATTTCCCAGTTCTTTGTCTAACTTTCGTACTCAGATTGTAAGCCCACCTCCCAGCCAATGGTGAGAAGGGTCAGAGGTGGGTGGGAATTCTCTTGTGTTAGGTATAATTATTGGTGCTTTGCCTTTTGTAAAGCACGTCCCTTGCTAGGTCTGTTCTGGCAGAGGACGCCCTATTCTCGAGAATTGAATAAAATTTATTTCTGTTCCCACCCTGAGATGGCTCCTTGTTATAAATTAACTTTTTAATTGGTGAGGGTCTTTCATCCCACACAGAAGGAAGGAAGGAAGGAAGGAAGGAAGGAAGGAAGGAAGGAAGGAAGGAAGGAAGGAAGGGAGGGAGAGAGGAAGGGAGGGAGGGAGGAAAGAGGAGAAAAGGTAAGAGAGAAAAACAAGACAAGAAAAGAAGTTTGGCAGGTGAGCAGGGAGGCCAGAAGTGGCAGAACTTCAGAGGGACCTTGGAGACATGGAACAAGAACATGTTCTTTATTTGTTTGTTTGTTAATGCACTTGGTTATACTTAAATGTTAAAGGTTTCCATTTTAATTCCTTGTTTTTGTTGCCAGTTCAGTTTATTTTTTTAAATCATAGAGGATGAAGAAAGCATCGATAATTTTTGTGGGAAAAGATGGCTTTAGTGGACCAGATACCCCAATGAATCAACAGTGTAATATCCAAAAAAACTAATGCTATTGAAGGCACGTTAGGGAGAATATGGAATAAATATTTCTATAACACCGACTATGTGCCAGTCACTGTGCTAAGCACTTTACAGATATTATCTCATTTGATCCTCAAAACAAACCTAGGAGGTGGGTGCTGGGGAAATCAATAAATGCTACAAATCAGGGTTTGCTGGGCTTTTCTTTTTGATTGCTCACTTAAGAAAGCAATAAATGAAATGTGAATAACACAGATTAAACTTAAAAGTGCGTAGTGGACATTTTTCAGAGTTGGCTGTTAAACATTTACCAGTACGTCTTTGAATATGATGGGTTGGGGCAGGGGAACTTCCTAATAACCATATTTGTGAATTTAAAAAATGAACTTAACTGGCAACGAAAACGAGGAATTAAATATTTGAGGAAAAATAACTTCCCAATAATTAGGTAAATGAATTAATTGCTTCAGGAGGGAGCAGGTTCTCTGTCACTAGAATTCTTCCAGTAGTGGTTGGCTAGCCAATTGTTGGAGATGTAAAACGGGAATATAAGCTACTTGAGGGCAGGGACTGTTTCCCTTTGTTGTTTGGGTCACTTAATACAATGCCTTACACCGGATGCCTGGGCACTTAACTGGTACTTGTCTGAGATAGGATTGGATATTGAAGGAGGGAGTCTGGGACAGGAGGGTTGGACTAAGTGGCCTCAGAAGCCTTTTCTGCTCTGAGATTCTGTGAGTGGTACCTGAGCATTTTAAACCTACAGCCCTGACCTGCAGCAGCAGCTCAGTTTTATCCTCTGAAACAGTGATATTCATTGTCACTCTTTAGGTTTGGAGTTGTAAGAAAGTGTCATGGAGACTGACTAATTCCCTCTAGACATTCTGCCTGGATTTTCATTTTTCCCACCCATTGAATAACCTGTGTGTAGGCTGAGATCTCTCACGAAAGTAGAGAAACAAGAACTCTCTCATTGATGCATTATACACTAAAATATAACTCTTCATTAAATTTATGATGGGTGGAGTTCCAGCCTCCCACTTCAACTAAATAGTTCCTCAGTGCTGAAATATCTTTATCAGGTGAGCCTGCCTCCTTGAGTGACAGGATCAATCAAACAACTGACAACCTGTAGAAATAAGACTGGGGGCAACTAGGTGGTGAGTGGATAGAGCCCTGGGCTTGGAGTCAGGAAGACTCTCTTTGTGAGTTCAAATCTGGCCTCAGACCTTACTAGCTGTGTGACCCTGGGTAAGCCACTTCACCCTGTTTGCCTCGGTTTCCTCATCTGTAAAATGAGCTGGAGAGGACATGGCAAACTGCTCCAGTATCTTTGCCAAGAAAACCCCAAATAAGATCATAAAGAGTCAGACACAACTGAAAACAACGAAATGATTTGCCCAGGGTCACACAATTCGGCCCAGGGTCACACAGCTCATGAGTATCTCAAGTCAAATTGAAACTCAGACCTTCCTGACCTCTGGGCTGGTGCTAATTGAGGCTATGGACTGATAATTCATTCAAAATACACTGGTGAGGGCTTGTGGGTAACAGTTATAGAAACCTGTCCCCTCAGGGTTATCCCTAGAATTCGAAATACAGAAGCATCAATTCAACCTGCCCATGTAAATGGGAGTTAGAAAAGTGACTTGAGGGGGAAAGAAAGTTTAAATTAATAGCACATATTTTCGATAATTACATATAGTGATAACATGATCTCAACCGCCAGCTGTGGAGTTAGATCACCTGGGTTCAAATCCCAGATTTACTGACCCCCTATGTATCTACTTGCCCCATATATGACCTTAACAATTAATCATGTCAGCTTGTGACCTTACTTCTATTAATGTCTCATATAGTGTTAAAAATCTTACATCATTTAACTTTTAATATATTTGTGCCTTGTCTCATCACCTAGATAATAAGTGCAGGCACTATACCACACCTTATAATATTTTATTTTTCCCATAGTACCAACAGCAATTCTTGCAGTCAATAGGTGCTCAATATTGACTGTTGGTTTAGTAATTTAGGGGTGATTTGTCCAGAGTAGGCACTTACTAAATAATCATGTAATTAAATTAAAGTAATAAAAAGTTATAAAATATTACAACTTTGTACAAAATACATACCTTTGTTACTAAACTTCACCATAGCCAAAAGTGAGTAAAGACAGCTTAACCCTTTTTTTTATGTGCTAGGCCTCTTTGGCCCAGGTCTTAGAATCATGTTTTGTTCTGTTGTGGTTTGTTTTAATAATATTTTCTTATATGTTCAAAAATATTTATAGCAGCTCTTTTAGTGGCGGCAAAGAATTGGAAATTGAGGAGATGTCCATCAATTGGAGAATGGCTGAACAAGCGGTTGTATATGGTTGTGATGGAATGTGCCATAAGAAATGGTGAGCATGATGCTCTCAGAAAAACCTGGAAAGAGTTACATGAATTGATGCAGAGTGAAATGAGCAGAACCAGGAGAATATTGTAAACAGTAACAGCACTATTGTATGATGATCTACTGTGAATAACTTAGCTATTCTCAGCAATACAATGATTCAAGACAATTCTGAACGAATTACAATGAAAAATGCTGTCCATCTCCAGAGAAAGAACTGTTGGAGCCTGAATGCAGACCAAAGATACTTTCTCTTTATTTTTCTTGAGTTTTTTGTCTGTGTTTTCTTTCACAGTGTGACTTACATCAAAATGTGTTTTGCATGACTACACATGTATAACCTATGTCAAATTGCTTACCTTCTCAATGAGGAGGAAGGGAAGGGAGGGAAGAAGGGAAAGAATTTGGAACACAAAATTTGAAAAAAAATATTTAAATTGTTTTTACTTGTAATTGGGGGAAAACAAAATGCTTTAAAATAATACTGATAATTTTAAAATAAAATAATTTTAACATTCGTTTAACATTGAGTTCCAAATTCTGTACCCAGACAATAAGCAATCTGATATAGGATATACATAGAATCACACTTTTAAATACACAAAATAAAAGACATAGGAATAAATGAAAGACAAGGAAACCAATTATATCAAAACATGCTTATCAAAATGTTCATTTTAAAGAATGTTCACAGACCCCAGGTTAAGAACCCCTGGTTTAAATAAACCTCTCACTTCCCAGGCTTCCCCACGACTGGTCCTCAGGTCTTGGCTGCTAACCTTCCCCTGTCTGTTCTGAATCGGTTAGACTCTAGGGGTCACGTACCTCCTCACAGCCCTCCTCTAAATGTCACTCTCAGATGAGGAGGAGCCACTTCGAATTACTCCCAGCAAAGGCTATACTTGGCCTGCTATTCTGAGTTCTCAGCCTCGGAGTGCTATCTGCCTCTTGGCTTATTCAAAGGACTGCTCTAAATGGAAGCACATCACGCTGCCTGAAGCATTTGCAGCATGATTTCCCCTTGATAGTCTTTCTCTGGTCAGGTGCCATATCTCCATCTGACAAGCCAGACCCTACAAATTACATAATTTCAGAGCTGATTTCTATAGTCTCTTGCTGAAGACTTCTTAAAGAGACAAGATATAGCTGGAGGCATAACTAGCCCAGGGCCACTGGGGCTTTGGCCCAGGATAGGAAATTTAAAGGGTGAAAAAAAAATGAAAAGAAAAAGAATTAAACATGTATTCCTTCTGCAAAGTAGAAAGATGTGATGAGAGATTGTGCTCAGATGCTGACTGAGGAACTGGGAAAAAGAGATTAGCCCTCTAAGTAACTATGGGGATAGTGGCCTTTACCTTCCATCTCTCCTTCCTTTCCATAAAGAGAGTCTCACTTCACTCTACCACACCCATTTCCTGACACAAGACTTCCCCTTCCTTCTATCCTTTCTGGGAGTACCTTTTGTAAATAGCCATACTTTTCTGAAGCAAGGATGAGTAATACTCCTGTGGTTCCCTTCCTTCTCAAGCCTCATGTGAAGAAGCTTTTCTTGAAGCAAGCTAGAGAATAGGTGGCAATAAAGAGAAAGAGCATTGCAGTGATGAGAGGGGGGAGGGAGGGAGGGAGGGAGAGGAACATGTCAATGAAACATTTTTTAAAATATATAGAAAAAAGCAGAAGAAAGATCAGAAGGGGACACAGACAAGGAGGGCAATGCTCTTACTACTGTGTTAAATTTAATATATACTTAACAAAATAAAAACCCAAGCTATATATAATAGAAATTCATGGTTCCATGAAAAGGAACCAAAAAAAAAAAAGAGGAAGACCTAGAGAAATGGTAGACAGAAATCTAGAGAGATAAACAGTAGCCAGATTATAGAAGCCCTCAAAAAGGGGCAGTGTGGCCTATTAGAACAAATCCTGGCTTTTGAGTCTGAAGATACTGAAAAAGAGTCTTGGGCAAATTATAAACCTCTCTTTGTTGTTTCATCATTTCTGACTCTCTGTGACCCCCTTTGGGGTTTTCTTGGCAAAGATACTAGAGTGGTTTGCCATTTCCTTCTCCAGCTCATTTTACAGATGAGGAAACTGAGGCAAACAGGGTGAAGTGACTTGCCCAGGGTCACAGAGCTAGTAAGTGTCTGAGACTGGATTTGAACTCACGAAGAGGAGTCTTCTTGGTTCCAAGCCCAGTGCTCTAACCACTGCACCATCCAGCTGCCCCATAAACTTCTCTAGGCCTCAGTTTTCTTTTCTGCAACAGGACGGTGATGGCCTAGATTGTCTTAAAGATCCCATTCAACTCTAAAATCTTGGGATCTTCCGTTGGTTAATTCTTTAAAGGACTTGCATTTAGAAGGTTTAATTGGCTCTCTCTAGGCATATGCAAGATTCCTTTAGTTATTTAAATGACAGAATGTGCTCGGCCTTCCAAATGCATTAGCCTCCTAAAGCACACTCAAGGGGCTAAAAAGCAGGATTCTCACTGACATCATAGTGATCCCCTTGGGTCCAATCATCTTATTCTGGGCAGTACCCACTACCTTTCCTCACTTCCACCCCACCCCCAACCCAAAACTCTAAGTCTTCAGAGGAGAATGCGAGGCTCTGGAAATGATTTCTAACAGATCATAACTCTGCAGTTCCTATTTACTGCCCTGTATTAAGCAGCGTAACGCTCAAACTGGCAGCTGCAATCATCCGACTGGCTCATTTGCATGCATTTTGCATATGCTTTGCATTCTAATCATTTGGCACCAAATGCACTGAAATATTGCCCACAAGGCACCGCTGTATCAGTATCAGCTGACCCAGGCTGGACCACCTCTTGACTAGTCTCTATCTCCCTGAACTGGACCCTGAACATAACCTTCAGCAGTGGGAAGGACGAGCATCCTAGACAAGTCTGCCCCCAGCTTAGAGACAACAGGACAGTGGCCAGTAGAATTGAGGAGACCTGGAATTCTCCATCCTCTCTATTTCTGCTGGCTCTAGAGGAGCCCTTCCTCTGGAGATGGGGAACAACGTCATTGGACCTCTAAACTGGGAGGGGGTTTATGTCTAAAGCCTCTGAAAGTGGAAACAGACAAGTACCTGAGTGGAAAATCAATTAACATTCCGTGAGAGGACTCACAAAGTGAGATTGAAGCCAGGAAAAATTTCCCATGAAGTCAGTGAATCCTTTCTAGCAGACAGGGAGGGGAGGGGATTGGTCTAAAAGTTATAAGTAGCCCAGGAGAGTGATCCCTAAGCCTTTGCCCCCAGGAACACTTAACAGCACTCTCCTTCCTCTGGAATGCTACTCAAGCTCTTCCCTACACTTGGAATGCTTTTCCTCCATCTCTATAAAATCCCTGCTCATTCTTTAACTTTCCTTCTTAATTTAATTTTTTTTAATGAACAAAAATCTATTTTCTCTCCCTCTCAACCCATTCTACTGAGAAAAAAAAAAGAAACAAAAACAAACTCTTTGTAACAATATGTTATGAATTGCCTCACGAGCCAAATCCGAAAAATTTATATATCACTCTGTGTCCTGAGACCATCACCTCTTGGTCAGGAGGTAGGTAGTATGCTTCATCATTTATCCTTCGTTTAGACTTACGTACCCACACTTTAACAACCAACTGTGAGATCATCTCTTCCATGAAGCCTTCCTAGGTCACCTCTGCTTACAATGATTGTTCTGACCCCACCCTTACAGAGTGTTTTATTTTGCACCTCTGTCATAAGTCATGGGCAATTCACTCTCAAGTAGTTTTCATTTAGGATTTCTGAACTATAGCTCCGGAAAACTAGGCTTTGATAAAGCCCATTGAGATGCCGATGGAGCTACTTGACTATGCTTGGAAACCCAAAGCGCTCTGGCTCTCACTGACTGGGCAATAATAGGTCCCAGTCCAAGCCTCTCTTGCTCATGGTTTGGGTTTTGATGTCTCAGAGTGAGTGTAAATAGAAATTGTTTCTATTCTGGAAGAAACTCTGAGGGTCTTCCCCTTCTAGCTTGGTTCTTTTGTGAAGGCCATCTTTTACCTCAGTTCTTCCCTAGTCTTTTATTATTGAATGGGTGTTGCCTCAGAAAAACCGAGACCAGGGAAAACCTTAGCTTGAAAAGGCCGAGGTCTCTCACTGTATCCGGGGCCACCACCATTCATCCAGACCTATGTCTTGCCACTGGGCTTGATGGCTCTAGAGGAGAGAATGAGGCTGAGGACTTTGCACAGCCCTGCGTCACTTAAATCCAAATTTATTTGTGAGTCAAGAAATGACCTTCCTGATGCCAATGGTCCTCTCAAAGTATGAACAACAATATTACATTTATCTCTGCTTTTGTCTTATCTTTCTATAAGGTAAGTAAAGTCAATGAGAGTTGGGACCCAGTCTTAACTAAACTTTTACCTTCCCTCTTTCCCCCACAGCCAGCGGTGCCTTCGGTGGGCTCAGTAGAAGCATGGCTGACTAGCTTTACATCTTTTCCACTCTGCCTCCTCCCCACTCTCTGCTCCTCCCTCCACCTTCACCCTTCTTGCTGTTGGTTGAGCAGAGATGAAGGAAGCAGTTCCATCCCTTGGGGCTGAAAAAAATATCTGAGCCTCATATGCATATAATCAAGACCATAACTTCCCCGCTCTGTCATTAAGGGAACTAAAGGGAGCTGTCCTTTGCCCTCTCTGTACACTCGCTGAGTCTGTCCTTTTGGGTATTTCCCCCCTTGTAAAGCTGTCCTGAATCTTCTTGTGAATAGAAGGTGAGAAGTGATTATAGTTTTCCAAATATTCTAATGATCAGAGCTATCCAACAGTGGAACGAACTGACTCAGAAAGTAACAATTTCTGCTTTCTGGAAGTGCTCAAGAGGAAACTGGGTGACCATTTATGTCATTTTGAAGAGGGGGTTAATGTCTAGGGTGGGTGTCAAGACTGACATGACCTCTGATGGCCATTCCAGCTGTGAGATGCTCTAGTATCATGAGGCTTTGTAAACTGATTTCATCTCTGTAAAAAACCTGGGAAGGGATGCAGGTGAGGAGAAAGAGGCATCCACTGTGATCAGCCTGACCCTGTACCCTCTCATGAGCCCTTCCTAGGGAATCCAGGCTACAGAATGAATGAAACCAGCTTGACTGTGGAACTCCGAGGGCTGAGAGTGAGAGATTGTTGACAAAGAGACTTTCAAGTTCCTTCTATATTTGTGGGGAAACTGATGCCCAGAGTTAGTTCTGGATCCGTCTGAGGTGTCTGGCCCAGGAAGCCAGTGATAATAGCCAGGAGAGGAGGGAGGGAGGGGCAACTGGAAATGTGCCAGAGACAGAGACAGCACCAAATGGGAGGAGGGGGCAGGTACCTTACATCAGAAGCACCCGACCCTGGGCCTGGGCCAAGTGGGCCAGCTGATACCGCTGAGGCTGGATACCCAACGCTCTGCAAGCAGCCTTGGTGTCTGATGGAGTCTCTGATAGAAGAGACACTGGACACCGGAGGTACCTTGGGACTAGGCAGTATGGTTGGGCAGGGGGGACGTCTGGGGGGGAAGGGAGGAGAATGGTCACCTGGTATGAGGCCAAGCAGCACCATGAAGAACCACCTACGGAAGTGGGAATTGCTGAGGCAGCAGGGCTGAGCAGGGATGAGAGATCAGGGCATGAGGGCCAGGCTCCCAAACCTGGGACTCACCTGAGGGGAAAAGACATGGAACTCAACCAAAAAATAGTAGTTTAATGTAGTAATAGTGATAATAACTGACATTTATATAGCACTTAACATAAGTCGTGTTCCCAATAACCCTGAGGAGCGGCTAGGACAGGTATTTTTAAACCTACTTTATGGGTGAGAAAGCTAAAGTTCAGAGAGGTGATGCTATTAAGTGGCAAAACCAGATCTTCCACCTCCAAGTCCACTGCTCTTCTCACTGCACCTGGGTCCTGGTCCGAAAACTGCCACCTCACCGCTCGGATATCAGTCTCCTTATCTATAAGGAAGATGGTTGCCCTACCTACCTCAGAAGATCATCCTGAAGATAAAATAAAATAGTCATGGGTGCAAAAGCTCTTTCAAAATTATAAAATGTAAAGAGACATGATGCTCTTCATCTCCTTTATCTCTGTTTCCTCACCAATACAGGTTGTCCCAAAAGTGCTGGTGCACTTTAAGGTTTTGTGTTTTTTTGTTGTTGTTGTTGTTATTGTTTGTTTGTTTGTTTGTTTTAAACTTAAAACTGGGACAGCCTGTATAATGGGAAGAGGACAGGAGGAGGAGTTGCTGTAGGTGATCAATACCATTCTCTAATTCTATGAGATATGTATTGGGCCACTGTTCTATCCCTGGTACCATGTTAGCTTGGGGGGAGAGAGGGCAGCGTGCAGAAGAAAAAGAAAACAGTCTATAGTCCCTGCTGGCCCTCAGCCGTTGGGATAAAAAGATAGGAAAGAAATCTTAATAAGGCTGTTGTCTAGCAGGGGAGAGGGCACTTGGTACTCACTGCCTTGGGCTTTGGGTTGCCCAATCACATTGTCCAGCCATAACAAGGTCACATTTCTATTCAATCTTAAGGGTTTACTACAAGATCTTGCAACAGTTCTGCAAGTTAAATAATGGAAATGCTACTCCCACTCCTCCCCCATTTTACAGATGAGGAAATGGAGACTCACAGAATAATGCGATTTGACTAGAGTTGAAGTAGGAAGTGACAGAGGCAAGACGCAGGAGATCAGCTCATGAAGTGGGAAAGAACCTTAGAGATCATCAGGAAAGCTCCCCTGGCTACTCCATTCTTGGATGATCCTTCCCTCCTCTGAAATCCTATATCACCTCCTGGGCTATGAGGTCTACAGCTTATCTCTCCAACCAGACTGTAAGCTCCTTGAAAGCATTCACCTCTTGTTTATTGGGCGCTATATGAGCAATCATTATAAGGTAGTTTCAGTCATGTCCTGACTCTTCATGACCCCATTTAGGGTTTTCTTGGCAAAGATGCTAGAGTGGCTTGCCATTTCCTTCTCCAGCTCATTTTACAGATGAGGAAACTGAGGCAAATAGGGTGAAGTGACTTGCCCAGGGTCACACAGCTACAAAGTATCTGAGGCCAGATTTCCATCTCAGAAAGATGAGGCTTCCTGATTCCCAGCCCCAGTGCTCTATCCACTTTGCCACCTATTATTCGGCACATGAAGCCAAATTCAAAATCTTCAGCCCAGCACTCCATGTACTGCACCACCTAACTGCCTCATTTCCACCATTTTTTTTTGCCATTGCTTGTATCCCCATCACTTAGTACAGGGCCTGACATATAGTAAGCTCTTAATAAATTCATTAAAAGACTAAATAAATTTAGAGGCAGCCAGGTGGCACAGCAGATGGAGTGATAAGCCAGGAATCGGGAAGACCCAGTTCAAATTTGACCTCAGACATTTAATAGCAGTGGGACCCTGGGCAAGTCATTTGACCACTAATTATCTGCCTTGATTTCCTCAACTGTAAAATGGGAATAGGAGGGGCAGCTAGATGGCGCAGTGAGTAGAGCACCGGCCCTGGAGTCAGGAGGACCTGAGTTCAAATCCGGCCTCAGACACTTGACACATGTACTAGCTGTGTGACCTTGGGCAAGTCACTTAACCCCAATTGCCCTGCCAAAAAGCAAAAAAAAAAAAAAAAAATGGGAATAGGGATGGTGCCTGCTTGCCAGGTTCGTTCCAAGGACCGAATGAGATAACATTTGTAAAACACCGAAGACAGTGTGTAGCACATAGTAGGTACTATATAAATGCTAGCTGTTCTTACTAAATGCTTATTAACCGACTGATAGTCCTTAGTACAGAGTGAACAGTTTCAATATACTCCTCAGTGTGTCTAAAGCCACTTGGCTTCCTTACAGTGGTGCTCTTTTGACCCACAGAGATCCTCCACATTGTGCCTTGGTAGACAGTCTGCATATGTTGCTGCCCCTTCCTTCCTTCGCCCCAAAATTAATCACTTGGTAGCTGACCTTCTCTTAATGAACTTTCTGAACTGAGCTTGGTTTGTCCTCCTGTCACTGGGGAAGTCCATTTCGAGGTCCAAACTCAAAGCCTTTCCAACTTTAAAAGACCTCATAAGCTCTTATATTCTGCCGGCATAAGCCTTTGACGACCCAGGGTTACCTCCGCATAACGAGGAGGCATCAGAAGACTTTACTGGAGGCTGTACACAGCAAGTGCCTAATAAATGCTTGTTGCAGCTCCCAGCAAAGATGTGTGTATACTTGCCCCCTCCTGCTCTCACCCTCCTTACTTGTCTCTCCACTCAATTAAGGCCTGTGGTTATCAAATTGCAGAGCTTTAGAAGAATAATGAAGGTAGAAATGGAGGTCACAAGAGAATTTAGATTGGCCATTGAATAATATCGAGAGTCACAACTGAACATGCAAGAATCCTACTGGTGTATTATACGGAGCCAGTAGAAGAGAGAGCAATAAATGTATTTTTGTTGTTGGTTTGTGTTTTTTAACAAGTTTTTATTGATCTCTCCCTTTTAACATCACCTTGGTTTTCAACCCCTCTCAGAAAGCCATCCTTGGTCACAAGGAATAAAAAAGAAACAGAAAAAAAAACAGCTCGTCAAAACTAACACCTATATCAGGGGTGGGGAATCTTCAGCCTCAAGGCCACATGTTGCCTTCTAGGTCCTCAAGTGTGGCCCTTGGGTGCATATTTGTTCCGTGAAGTTTGGATTCAGTCAAAGGGCCAGATTCCCCATCCCTGTGGGCCTATATCAACTGAGTCTGATGAATATGCAACAGTCCATGCCTATAGACCCCCACCTCTGTAAGGCATGGAGGGAAGGCACTATGCAATTTTTAGAAATGTCTGAAAGACAACATGGTATAATAGATAGAAAACTGGCCTTGGAGTTAGGATAGCTTGGGTTCGTGTCCTGCCTCTAACACTAACAGCATGAGATTGGGCAAATCATATAACCTCTTAGTGCCCCAGATAATCTCTAAGACTTTAAATTACAGAGCAGGTGCTGATCTGTATCTGTGGAGGTAGTTTCCATGCCTGGAGTTCCCACACAAATGAAATCACAGATCCAAACAACAACATTGTTATGTGTATTTCTTTTCATTCCCAAGTTTAAAAAAATCCATAATAGCAAATGTATTGAAAATAAGGACTCAAAGGGATGCCTGGTAACTTCAGGCAACCTCCCTAATTGCTTGTCCCAGACTTCCTCAATTCCTGCTTGCTGCCTTCCCCATCTTTTCTGTCTTCTTAAATGTCCTGTTGTTCAGTTGTCTCAGTCATGTCTGACTCTTTGGGACCTCATTTGGGATTTTCTTTACTGCAGTGGTTTGCCATTTCCTTCTCCAGCTCATTTGCCAGATGAGGAAACTGAGGCAGAGTTAAGTGACTTGCCAAGGATCACACAACTAGTAGGCATCTGAGGGCAGATATGAACTCAGAAAGATGGCTGGCCACTCTATCCACTGCACTACGTAGCTGCCCTTTTATCACAACTCACCAGGTCCAAACCTGAGCTCATCATCTTTGCCTGCCTGCCCTTCCCCACAGTCCTCTTCCTGCCAGTGGCATCAGAGTTCTTAGCACCTTGGAGTCCACTTTGAATCCTTCTCCTTCATTCCCTCCTCCCCACCCCCCCACCTCCACCTCCAGCCCCCAGCCAGCCAATCCATTAAAGCAAGAACTTCTTGGGACTTGGAATTCTTCCTTTACAATGTCGAAAATTCATTCCTTACTTCCCATTGCTACTGCTACCACCTTATCCAAGACCATCCTCTCATTTCCAGGCCCCCCTGCCCCAAGAAAAATCTATTCTAAACACTCTGCCAAATGGTCATTCTAAAAATCCTACTCCTAGAGGGTCACTCCCCACCTCAAGAGCCCCTAGTCATTGTCAGACCAAACCCAAATGTCTCAACCTGACATGCAAAGTCCTCTATTCAGAAGCAAGCCGAAGAGTAAGCAAGGTAGACAGTTGCCTTAGGCACAAAAACACACAAGGAAGAACATCCAGAGATATTATTTAATTATTCTTTTCATAAATGCACTTATCTATATTGCCAGAAAATGTCACTCTCTATTGCCTGGAGGTGTTTAAGAGTGTGTGTGATGTAATAAATAGAGTGCCAAATTCAGTCAGGGGTCATTCAAATCCTGACTCTGCCTCCTGGATCTGTGTCACCTTAGGCAAGTCCCTTCAACTCTCCAGTCCTCAGCTTCCTTATCTGTAAAATAATTGCCTTAGTTTAGCTGACCCCTAAGGTCCCTTCCAATAGTAAATCTACAATTCCACTGGGTCAAGCCTCATGTGGTACAATAAAGGCTATATACACAGACGGGGGTTGCTGTGAGAACATCTCTCAAAATTTCCAAGGCGCACAATTCCCTGTCCAAGGTGCTGCCTCCCCCCATCAGTCCTGTCTAACCCATGCAGTCTCACTTCTCAAGCCCCTTTCCTCTCCGTCTTTCAAGAACCAGCTTGAGCCTCACAGGATCGTAGGCTGAGAGCTAGAAGTGGCCTCAGAGCCTATCTAGTCCATTTTTACAGATGAAACTTTGGCCCAGAGAATTGCCATGACTTGTCCAAGGTCACACAGGCAGGTGGTGTCAGAGATAGGATTTGAACTCTGACTTGAAGGACAGCACTCCATTCACTATCCTCCACTGCCTCTTAATTGATCTGTGATCTTTCATCCCACACTGATCTCTTCCCTTACCTTAAATCTCCACAGATCTCGGAATCTGTGCCTCCATGATTAAAAAGCTAAAGTGGAAATGGGAGAGACAGATAGACAGACAGACAGAGACACAGAAACAGAGCTACAGAAATAGAGACAAAGACAGAGAGACAGACAGAAAGAGTAGATTTTCCTAAAGAAAAGAAGATTTAGGAATCAGAAGACAGCCTCAAACTGTATGTAGTTCTGCAGCTAACTAAATGTATAATCCTGGGCAAGTGACTTCACTTCTCCACATCTATTTGTTCACTTATAAAATGAGGGCAAAGACACCTGCCCTCTCACAGTGATATCACAAGGTTCAATAAGTTATGACTCACTTCAAGGTAGCAGTCCTTACCTCATAGGGTAAGCAAGTGCAAATATTAACATCCCCATCTTGGGAATGAGGAAATGAAGGACCTGAGACATTAAGGGATTTACCTGAGAGCACACTAGCAATTTTCAGAGTTAGGATCTGAACTCAGGTCTTCTGACTTTAAATTTGGTTCCCTTTCCAGGACATCTACCATCTTTCATGTCTGAGAGATCCAGGCACAAAGGAACCCTCAGGCATTCTCCCTGGGCAGCAGCACTCTCATTAAAAATCTAAAGATCCCTGACAAATGACATTCAGTGTGGTGGGAGTGCTCATCTGTGATTTGTTCTGATCCATAAATGCCAGGCATACCTTCCTCATTTCTAGGTACAAACTGGGGTCTAAACTGAACTCTCTGTTGGTCTCAGAGGCTTCTTCCTTCTAGCCAAAGGAAGAGAGGGAGTTCTGTCAGAAGAAGGTGTCTCAGGGAGCTGTCAGGAAAAGAGCCCTGGATTTGGAGTCAGAAGACCTGAGTTCAAATCTTGCCTCTGGGACTTATTACCTGTATGACCTTGGGCAGATCATTTCCCTTCTCTGGGCCTCTGCAGATGATCTTTGAAGGCCCTTTCAGCTCTAACCCACACAAAATCATAGAATCTGAATCAAAAGGGAACACTTGGTCCAACTTTATGTGTAAACAAGAGTGTCTTCTCCAACATCCCAGCTGTATTCTCATCCAGTGTCCTCTGGACAGTGCCCACTACTTCCTTAAGTAGCCACTGAATCTAGTTCTGCCCTCTGAGGCCAAGCAGAAACAATTCTAATTCTTTATCTGTATGACAGTCCTCCAAATCCTGTAAGACAGCAGGTGACACCCCCTCCCCCCGTTTTCTTTTCTCCAGGCTAAACATGACCAGTTCTTTCAACCGTGCAGGATGTAATTTCCCCAGGGCCCCTGTGATATGTCACATGTAGTTACAATTGCATGACACATGTTCCAGACACGCCAAAACCATCCCTGGGTCCTGTTGGGGAGGGGTTGAAGAGGGGAGGGACGCTAAGTCTGAGGGCAAATCATTCTTCATGGATCCTCCTCCCCTGACATTTCTATAGAGATGAAATCAGGCTAAAATAAACACCATTGGCTGCCTTTAATGGAGCAAAAAAGTCACCAAAGGGCAGATTGAGGGATAGGTGGAGAAGACATTGTTGCTAGGAAATCAGTCGCCTTAATCATACACACAATTAATCACCTTCTCTTCCCTACTCTTTTTCCTGCACTTAACTAGTCCCCTAGTAGAAAGGGACTGGCTCCACCAGTCACCCTGACCTGCATACCTAGGAGGGTTCTGACACACTCTGCATGATAAAGGCACAGGGCTAATGACACAGGATGCTGTGTTTCTCTCCTACCAGCTGCATCCATAAATATAACAGGCATCTCTGACTCCCTCCCACCTACCCATCCAAACAGATCCTGAGCAAACACTGAAAACCTTGCAGAAAAGAGCAGGAAAACCCCTCAAAACCATGGCTGCCTCCTCCTTTCCCCTGCCTCCTTTCCTTCCCCCACCCCCCACTCCCAATTGGGGGCCCAAGCTTTCCAAAGCATCCATTTCCTGTCCTTTCCCTTGGGAGCAAAGACGTATATCTCCATCAAATTGGAAATGATGTATTCAGCAACTCTGCCCCTCCTCCCCTGGCTAGGTGACACCTGGGACACCTCTGACACCTCTGCATTCCAGACCAGATATGCCCTGTAAGCCTTTACTAGGGGTAGATATTAAGGGGGAGAGGGGTAGCAGTAGAATTGTGAAGTCCCTAAAGTCATCACCATTCTTGGCAGGCAGCCCAGACAAGCTGCAGGTCCCTGGTTAACCCCTTCCCCACCCCCATTACCCCCAGGGAACAGAGCTACGGTAAAATCGGTTATATATTCAAATACAGCACCCCCGGAACCAAGTCATCAAGAGTAAAGGGCCAAGGACCTACCTTGGGACAGGAACAGTCAGTGAGCAGTCACCATTGGAGGTTCCAGAGAGGTTGGTGGGGACAGCTAGGAGAGAGGGAGATCCCAGTCGTGCACAG